>NC_092414.1:62902151-63209843 GCF_040894005.1 Engystomops pustulosus | reverse complement strand
CGCTGGTTTTATGGTTAGTTCGGTATTGTTTTTTAGAGCATTTAGGGCTTTCCTCTCCAGTCTCGAGAGGTTGTCCTTCTGTTTTCCTGGTTGAGGTCTATCCAGTGTGCGGAGTTCGGAGGATACCATTGAGAAGAATGTTTCGATATAGGGTCCTCTACTTTGGATTGGGTTAAAATTGGATATTGGTTTGAGACCGGAATGTAGGTAAAGGCTTTCTGAATTCTCAGATTTTTCCTTGCTTTTTGCTTGAGAGATGGCAAAATGTCTTTTTAGGGTTAATTTCCGCACAAAGTTATTCAAATCTAGAAAGAGGTCAAATTCTCTAGATCTGGTGGTAGGACAGAAAGAGAGTCCTTTGCTAAAAAGGGAACTCTCTTCTTCTGTGAGGATATGGGAGGAGAGGTTAAAGATTCGTACCTTTTGTTGGGTCAATCCCGGGCTATTCGTTTTCTTGTTACTGTGTTTGATTCCTCCTCTTTTTCCTCTTGTGGTTTTTTTCTTTTTTGTCCTGTATTTGTTCTGGAGAAGATCGCAAATACTGCTTTTGGGCTCTTGATCAATGGTATGATCTCGTCTCTTAATGGCGGGGTTTTTTGGAGCTGGGGAAGCTCTAAAAAAGATGGCATCAGGCTATTAGAGAATGAGGCTCCTATGGTACCGTTGATGAACTCAACAGGACCTGTTTCGGGGGGACTTTCGGTATGTATAGTAAGTGACAGTAATTCCTCCGGTATTTGATTATTTTCTATATTTGTAATTGCATATTGACTTGATGTTTGGGGGCTCAATGAATCTACATTAAGAGACGAGATCATACCATTGATCAAGAGCCCAAAAGCAGTATTTGCGATCTTCTCCAGAACAAATACAGGACAAAAAAGAAAAAAACCACAAGAGGAAAAAGAGGAGGAATCAAACACAGTAACAAGAAAACGAATAGCCCGGGATTGACCCAACAAAAGGTACGAATCTTTAACCTCTCCTCCCATATCCTCACAGAAGAAGAGAGTTCCCTTTTTAGCAAAGGACTCTCTTTCTGTCCTACCACCAGATCTAGAGAATTTGACCTCTTTCTAGATTTGAATAACTTTGTGCGGAAATTAACCCTAAAAAGACATTTTGCCATCTCTCAAGCAAAAAGCAAGGAAAAATCTGAGAATTCAGAAAGCCTTTACCTACATTCCGGTCTCAAACCAATATCCAATTTTAACCCAATCCAAAGTAGGGGACCCTATATCGAAACATTCTTCTCAATGGTATCCTCCGAACTCCGCACACTGGATAGACCTCAACCAGGAAAACAGAAGGACAACCTCTCGAGACTGGAGAGGAAAGCCCTAAATGCTCTAAAAAACAATACCGAACTAACCATAAAACCAGCGGACAAGGGAGGAGGAACTGTTATTCTGAATACCACGGATTATATAAAAGAAAGCCTCAGGATTCTATCAGACGAACAATACTACCAAAAATTAGATCATAATCCGAGCAGCGAACATCTTAAATCACTCAAAGCCCTCACCCAGATGGCCCACCAAAAAGGAATCTTAACCAAAAAAGAAAAAGATTTCATTATCCCCTCTCACCCACGGCAAGCTCTCTTTTACTATTTGCCAAAGATACATAAGGATCCGAACAATCCGCCGGGAAGGCCTATCATATCAGGCATTAACTCTATCACGTGTAATCTATCGGCCTATGTAGATTCGTATCTACAATCTTACGTCAAGACGCTTCCAACCTATCTTCGAGATTCTTCTCAGTTGATCACCGAATTGGAGAACTTTCAATGGGATACCACATTCAACCTGCTTACAATGGATGTAACGTCACTGTATACTAATATTTCTCATGTCCTAGGTATCGAAGCAATACGAAAAACACTTCAAAGGGACCCAGCACTACCGCCCCTTCAGGCAGATTTTCTTATTCAAAGCATTAAGTTCATATTAGAACACAATATCTTTAGCTTTCAAAATCAAGTATTCCACCAGAAAAAAGGTACGGCCATGGGCACACGCTTCGCACCGAGCTATGCGAATATCTTTATGGGTGAGTTTGAGTCCACCTTTATTAACAATAATCCCAAATACAGATCAAACATCAAACTCTTCAAGAGATTTATTGATGACCTCTTCATCATATGGCAAGGAAGCGAAGAACAAGCAAATGAATTTGTGAGTATAATCAACCAGAATCCCTGGGGGATTTCACTCACACTGAACTTTTCTACAACACATATCGAATTTCTCGACCTGTTGATATCAGTCAATCACAAAAAAGACGGCCTCCTGACAAGCACCTATTTTAAAACGGTCGATGTAAACAGCTTTTTGGATTATACAAGTGCACACTATAAAAGCTGGTTAAACAACGTACCCTACAGCCAATATAAGCGCATTAGAAGAAACTGCTCGGAAGAATCCACATTTCAAGACCAATCAAAACTTCTACACAGACGTTTTAAAGAAAAAGGGTACCCTAAGGAAATTCTCAAGGATGCCTATAAGAGAACCAAAGCCCTCTCGCAAAAAGAATGCCTGGCTCCACGAAAACAACAAGATTCCATAAATGACCGGGCCCTGAATTTTATCACCACTTATACTTCAGACCACAACATAATAAAAACCGTATTGAACAAACATTGGTCAATTCTGACTAAGGACTCAAATCTAGCTAAATCCGTTCCCATGGGCCCAAAACTTACTTACAGACGAGCACCCACGCTGAAAACTTTACTAGCACCAACAAAATTACGCACATCAAGAAAAGCGAAACCAAAATCACAGACATCCCTATTTCCAACATTAAAAGGAGCGTTTCACTGTAACAGTGATAGATGCCTGACCTGTGACATAATACAACATCGCACAAAAATGTTTACTTCCATATCTACAGGTGAAGAATTTGAAATCACCTCTTTTTTAAACTGTGCTTCAGATTTTGTTATCTATCTACTGCAATGCCCCTGTATGTTACAATATATAGGAAGAACCACGCAAACATTGAGAGAAAGAATGAATACGCACCGTAGCAAGGTGAAGTCCGGTTTTCAGCTACACAGTGTGTCTAGACACTGTAGATCTCATCACGAACAGGACTTCAATTGCCTAACCCTAATTCCAATAGAACAAATCGCAAAGGACCATCCTGACAGACTTAACCAGTTAATTAAAAGAGAAAACTACTGGATTTTTAAATTAAATACATTGTGTCCTTATGGCCTGAATGAGACTCTAGAAAGAACATAACTTCATCACATTGACCATTTCCCACCAGTGAAATATAGATAACGGTACTGCACTTATGTACCCAGAGTCTTATACATCCTTTTCACTAACATCTGTATCATTTCCTCACTCTCAACCCAACTCTATGTTATATCATCATCCTATCCCACTTACTACTCCTGACAGCGACAGTCCGAACTGCGCATGCGCAGTATCGATCTCAGACAGCGCCTGTCCGTTCCTCCCCCACGTCTATGCACGCAGGCGGGCTTATATAAGAGCTGTCAACGGGAGACGCGCTCCCCATCCAGCAACAGGAGACACTACACGCAGAGCTCCCAGACCATCCGGACCCAGATTAAGTAAGTTTTACCCCCATTAAAAATACACACCAAGTCGATTTACCATTCATATCTTACATTTTATATTTCACAGGGGTAGATCAACATCCCTCCATTCTTAGGACTAAATACAACTAATACAGCGTTTTAAACCATCATTTACATCGCTAGGGTAAGCCCTAACCCTACTATTCCCTCACTACAACCCACTGCAATTTGAACTGTTAAATTCCATGTATCTCCTCCAGATATTTAGAACTAACACCATCCTAGGGAAGAATATATGTCCTTTACCACCAGAACAGGGCAAACTGAGGCTATACGGGTTAGTTAATATTTTCTTCCTATCCCACTCCAGATTTTCATTTATCTTCACCTGTATTGTGGATATCATATGTATTAACTATACATCACGCTACTACTTCAACCTCTTCAATAGTGAATCACTAACCATTTCTCTATATGCTATAGATTGATATATCTATCTAATCTAACTAGCGGCTCACCTTCGTTTCCATAAAATATCTAAACACTTATGTATGAATTACTTTTTATATAAATTATGTATTTTACATTTGTTTGTTCTATATGAAATGTTTCTTATTGACTTTTATCGACTCTTATGTATATCCATTTATGTCTTTTTTATCTACATATATTTATTTACATTATATATATTTTTTGTATATTAGAGCATTATAATAGAGCATTGTATGTATGTATGTATATCCATTTATGTCTCTTTTATCTACATATATTTATCTACATAATATATATTTTTTGTATAATAGAGCATTGTAAAAAACTATACGGACCTGAAGAAGGGAGCGGTACGCTCCCGAAACGCGTCGTCCTTGTTTATACCTAAATAAAAGCCTTGACAACACCGAGAAGCGCGGAAACTGGTCCTGATTTTTTTACCCCACGCTTGAGACTACAGCAGGCAGAGAGAGGAGGAAGTGCCAAGAGAGCAGGTAGGATGAGGAGACAATGGAACAGCCTGTGAAGTTACGGAGGGCTCTGGTGACACCCACTTTCTGGCTCTCTAGCATAATTTTAAAAGTTGATTTTAGAAGGAAGGAGGCCATGGATAACATTTATATAGGAAAATTACCATAGTCACTGTCCCTGGATCTAGAAGTATGTGCCTCTGGTTTATCATGCTTGATTTTGACATCTAAGTATGTAACAGCAAGATCTAGATCTTTTCCCGAAATAATTATAAATAATTATTTAAATTTGTAAATTTTGAGTCCATATAGCATTATACCACCATAGGACATCTTGTTTTATTGCCTCCTGCTCATGACCACATTATAGCTCCATGTTACACAGATCCATGCACCGGGACCCGACTATTATAAACTGATAATGCATTAGGTCCAATACTTAAGGGAAGGATTCACATATATTCCATTTAAAAACATGTTTCCAATGTATGAATTACTGCAAATGTTCTCAAGCCAGCTACAAGATATACATCTCCTGTAAAGAACCATTTAAGTATATTATATGAAAATAACCTGTATTGGTGAAAGCCACTTGCAGCTTAGTGTAAAGCCTGGGGGTGTACTGGATGGATAACCTGGAGGAAATTCAAAGCTCAACACAATTGGTGGCAAAAAGGAAACAGTGTTCTTAAAGTTATCTGCAGAGGAGTTTGTTGCACTGTCACCTAAAAAAATACAAAAAAATTATGATATCTTATGAATATATATGAAAAGTATATATTTTATGAAACATTTTATATGTTTTTTTGTTACTGAAAGCAGTATACATGCTGTACGGATGCGTGGTATATGTGGGCATAAACCATCATTGAGTACCATATATACTCGAGTCAAGAAAAAAAACAAACAGTCTACTCAGCTTCCAACTCCCCCTCCTCCCGACAGGTCCTCTTCTATACAAGGATGCTTCGGCATCGGCTCAGTGTCCCCGCGCCATCCGGGGGCTGGCAGGCTATATATACTACAGGGGGCTGGCAGGCTATATATACTACAGGGGGCTGGCAGGCTATATATACTACAGGGGGCTAGCAGGCTATATATACTACAGGGGGCTTGCTGGCTATTTACTGGGGAGGCTGTGACCAATGCATTTCCCACCCTTGGGTTTCCCCAGTTTTTTGTGTTAAAAGTAGGGGTCTCGGCTTATACTCGGGTCAGCTTATACTTGAGTATATACGGTAATTAATTTGCAGTTTCCACCAAAAAATTATTTTAAAATTAGCTTATTGCTTAAGTGCTCAAAAGTTTACATATCCCTGTAGAATTTTAGCTTTCTTGGCCTTTTAAATATTAATGATAACACTTAAACTTTTTTTTCACTCATGGTTGGCACTCCAGCGTGCACGTCCCCGTCTGCTAGGGCATGCCTCTGTAAAATTTAAAGAGCCAGTGCGCCAATAGTTGGCGCTGGTCAGCCATCTGCCCTCATGAATTCCAGCCCCTTCCTGTGTCCCTTGCCGGATCTTTGTGCTCTATACCTAGAGAGAAAGCTGTATTCCTTGCCTTGTGCGTTTAGACTGATTTCCCGTTGTGACCTCGATTCCGTTCCTGACTTCCCGCCTTTCCTGACCTACTGCCACGTCCCTGACTCTGATCCTGTGCTGTCTCAACCTCCTGCCTGTCCCTGACCACGAGTTTGTCTTACGATTCTGAACTTCACCTTGGCCGCCACCGCGGACAAAGTCGCGCCTGGTGGTACCACCCCGCAAGTCCAACCTGCTTTGCGGTGGGCTCTAGGGAAAACCGGGTACCACTTCGACTCCGGTCCCAGGTGTCGGCTTATGTTATTGTCCGCCATGGTCAATTTTGGTCCACTACCGCTGGTGCCTGACACATACCCTGGTGATTTGTGCCTGATTACATGTACATCAGTTGACACAAAGGGTTTTGAATTGCTACTAAGGGCGCAGTTACATGTGGTGTGCATATGTGTGTGTGTGTGCATTTCAAAACGCATTGCAACAGCTGAAGAGAGATTTGCCTAATTAAACCGCTGTTAACATTTGTGTTAACAAAACTGTTAACTCAAAGTAAACAAGTGTTACCATTGTGTAATCGGTTGCGTTTTGTAAACTCAAATGTTAACAGCTGTTTTAGGTAAATATCTCTTCTGCTGTTGCATTGTGCTTTGAAACACATACATTAAACGTCACGTGTGACCGCACTCTAAAGGTTCAGTAACACCCTCAACTGTGACCAATTTTCTTGTAATCTGTAAATGAGATAGAATGCAGACACACTCTGGCATCTTTCATACAGCCACTGACGTATCTGGATTGTGAGTCATAGGGAAAGCTAAAGAATACAAAAATATCCAAAGAATTGATAGTGCCAATCACAAGTGTTCAAACTGTGATAAACAAATGCAATATTAGGGGCTGATAATTTATCAAAACTAGTGCAAACTGTGCAATTTGCCTGTGGAGTGTAGTGGAGTGCAGATTAATCAAAACTGGTGTATTGTCTTCATTTATCTGGTGCACCCTGCACTGCTTGGGATGTGTGTACCTTTAAAGGGAACCTACCACCCCGATTCTACCTATAAAGGTAGAAGGGGTGGTAGGTGGATGAATGGGACGTGAGGATAGCCCTTTTTTGGGCTAATCCTCACGTCCCGGGTGTCTTTTACAAAACTTTATTGGAGGCATATGCAGATTTATTTATGCGGCTACTGGGGCGTGGAGTAGCCGGACATGAGGCTACTAGTCGCCGCTACTCCACGCCCCAGTAGCCAAGTTACTCCGCCTACCATTTAATCTTCGGCGCACAGCTCCTCGTAGCTGCGCGCCCTCGTCCTAGTCCCCTGTGTTCTGCGCCTGCGCAGAATGCAGGCCTTTGGCTGCGCGGCCTCGGCTCCGGGGCCGGTTCTACTGCGCATGCGCAGAAGGCCGCAGATGCCGGGGGACTCGGACGAGGGTGCGTAGGTGCCCTTTAACCCCTTAGTGACCACCCATGCGGGTTTCTATGTCTGGGCCTCAGGTTAGCCTGATGGGTTTCTCTGTCGGCCTAGCCCAAGTTCAGCATGGGCTCTCCGGTGTAGGGAAAAGCTCTGCTCTAACAGTGCGGATTGGAATGAGTTTCAATCCGGCCTGTTTAACCTGTTAGATCCCGCAGTCACAGCATCTACATACCTGTTGAGAGGCCTCTCCTCCTGGCACCGTCTTCTCTGTCAGACAACAGGGGACCTAATGAAATTCTCTGAGTCTGTCCAGCTGGACAGGGCAGTCTGCTTGTCAGCCTATGCAAGTGACACTTTTAATGCACTGCAATACATGATTATTGCAGTTCATTAGTATGAACTAGTGATCACATGATCAGTAGTTCATAAGTTGGGATTGTACAAATAAAAAAAGTTTTTTAAAAAAACACAAAAAATTGGGGTTTTGAATGTTATTTCCACTTCCCAATACAAGGGATGAAATATAAAATACAATCACTAGGAAGTTACACAGAAAACAAGCCCTTATACAGCTCTGTACACAGAAAAAGTTATTGATTTTTGAAAGTGGGGAGCGATAAACAAAAAGTAAAATAGAAAATGTCCATCAGTGGCAAAGGGTTAAAATGCCCCCTATACCACATGATAAAATGTTTACAAATTCTCTGGGATAAGGGTTTGTGGTACCTGAGGCCATGTTCAAATGTGGCATTTTTGCCGCATGTTGAAATGCAATCCAAAGGCTCCACTTGTGATCACATATTTTGGTAACATTCTGTTTCCAACACATTAATTAAACATGGAGTAAATGCAATATTACCTCAACATGTGATCGCAGGTGGATCCCTTGGATTGTGTTTCAAAATACAACTAAAATGCCACATGTGAACGTGCCTTGGGGGCTCCACAAACGTGTCATGGCACCTAAAAACTATGCCATCAAAATATTCTTTATAAAAGCTCCTTACCTCCACACCCCACCATGTGCTCTAACAGTGGGTTACATGCACATGTCGGGTGTCCTCTTACTCAGAACTACCCAATATATTTGTAGATGTATTTTCTACCCTCATTAAGTTTATGTGGGTAAATTTTCGGGCTAAATGAACATATTAATGATAAATATTAGTGATTTCCAAGTCAAACCTTCATTTTGTTTGAAGTTCTGTAAAATATTTTAAGGATTAACAAGCTTCATACATGCGGTTTGGAATAGTTTGAGGAGTAAGGTTAATACTCCTGGGCCTCGGCCCCATTAATAGAATGGGGTTATATGTGGGGGGCATTTGAGAGAATGCTGTTCGGTTTGTGATCTTTCTAGTGTCATAATAAAACAAAAGGTCACTTCTAAAATGACACCAACACAAAGCTGAGATATGTAAATGTTAGTTAGTAACTAATTTTGGTAGTAAGACAGAAAAACAGAACATTTTGTATTTTAAAAATACCTAATTTTTTTTCAAAATGTTTGCCAAATTCACCTTTTTTCATAAATAAATGCTAAATATATCAACCAAACCATATCCCACAAACTTGATGTATAACATGTCTCAAAGCCACCTGGGTAAGTAAAGGCCTTCTAAAGTTATAACCGGATAAAGTGACACATGCAAGTTTTGAAAATAAAAGCCTTGGTCATCAAGGTTCCAATGAGCTTGGTCATCAAGTGGTCAACATAGAGCGTGCAACATATTTCTGTTGTGTCACAGTAATAAATGTGGCGCACAGTCCAACTCTGCACCGGAACACCTGTTTATGTGGAGAATTTTCTGTCTTCTTAAATACATGTGCAAGTACCGTATTTCCGGCATATAAGACGACTTTTGAAGACAGAAAAATCTTCTGTCTTGTCTGGGGTCGTCTTATACCCCAGTAAACCTGACCGCCTGCCGTGTATTCACGGGTCCCGGTGCATGGAGAGGGCTCATGGGCTGAGCCCTCTCCATAGCTGGTTAGTCTTTGCTGCATATTTTCACAGCGATGGCTGTCGGCAAAGCTGCCGGCAGCCTCAAAAAGATAGCGGCGCGTGGGCGCATACTCACCCTCCGGTGGCCCCTATGTCTGCGCGGCTCGTCTTCAGTGTTCCGCGCCGGACATCGGGGGAGCAGCGGAGCACATCGGGGCCACCGGAGGGTGAGTATATAAGTTTATTTTTTTTTTAATGCTGGGCTGGGCTGTGCTGTATACTACTGGGGGCTGTGCTGTATACTACTGGGGGCAGTGCTGTATACTACTGGGGTCTGTGCTGTATACTACTGGGGGCTGTGCTGTATACTACTGGGGGCTGTGCTGTATACTACTGGGGGCAGTGCTGTATACTTCTGGGGGCAGTGCTGTATACTACTGGGGGCTGTGCTGTATACTACTGGGGGCAGTGCTGTATACTACTGGGGGCAGTGCTGTATACTACTGGGGGCTGTGCTGTATACTACTGGGGGCAGTGCTGCATACTACTGGGGGCAGTGCTGCATACTACTGGGGGCTGTGCTGTATACTACTGGGGGCTGTGCTGTATACTACTGGGGGCAGTGCTGTATACTACTGGGGGCAGTGCTGCATACTACTGGGGGCAGTGCTGTAATGGTAATGTTGTTGTTGTATGCCTTATGTTTATGAGCGACAGTTTTCCTGCTATATACCTGCATGTCATAAGAATTTACACGAAAAAAAGGACCATGTTAAATTCAAATCTGTTTTTTTTTTACATTTTTACCGGTGTTTTGTATGCGTTGGAAAAGGGGTAGTCTTATACGGTGAATATATCTTAAACAGGAAAGTAGGGGGGTCTTCTTATACACCAGGTCGTCTTATACGCCGGAATATACAGTAATTTGCACATTATTTTTAGTGCAAAGTTACACTGAATACAGGGTCAAAAACTTTAATAAATGTTGACCTTACTGTTATTATTCATATTTACTGGAAAAAAGTCAAGAATACCAAAATTCTGCATGGGTATGGTATATTTGAGCACAACTGCAAATTATTTGTCCACATTTTATAACCCATCTAAATTTTAACTACTGCCAGTTTCTTACTCACTTTTTATAGATATTAAAAAATCTGAAGGTAACTCGAGGCACATTTTAAACTCCCCTCCTGGAGGGCCATTTGTTCTTCTAAATTCATCTTCATAGTAAATACTTGTGAGTGCCAATAGTTCCTCCTCTTGTGCCACTTGGTCTTCTGTTGTCATTAGTTAACTATAGAGGTATGAAAATATAGAGTAAAAGTCTTCGTATGCAACATTAATGAGTGCTACTGTGCTACCACACTATCAGATACAGTGGGGAAAAAATATTTAGTCAGTCATCAATTGTGTTGATGATCAAATTGTGTCAAAAGTTCTCCCACTTAAAAAGATGAGAGGCCTGTAATTTACATCATTGGTAGAACCTCATCTATGAAAGACAAAATGTGAAAACAAATCCAGACAAAAAAAAACCCATCAGCCACACGCTGACATTCTAATGTGTGCACCGGCATCGGCACACACTATGATGTTAGCGAGTGGCTGACATCATGGTGCCTGTGACGGACCACGCTGGGACACGGAGCTGATGCGAGGGCCGCAATGGATAGAAGAGGACCTGCTGGAGTGGTGTTGCAGGTACTGCAGGCTATACACTAGAGGGGGCTGGCAGGCTATACACTACAGGGGCTAGCAGGGTATACACTACAGGGGCTGACTGGCTATATACTACTGGGGGCTTGCTATACACTACAGGGGCTGGCAGGCTATATGCTGGGGCTGTGACCAATGCATTTCCCACCCTCTGCTTATACGAGTCAATAGGTGTCTATATACCACAGGGGCTGGCAGGCTATATACTACAGGGGCTGGCAGTCTATATACTACTGGGGGCTGGCTGACTATACACTACAGGAGCTGGCTGGGGGGGGGCTGTGACCAATGCTTTTCCCACCCTCGGCTTACAAAAGGTTTTTCCATTTTTGTGTTAAATAAGGGGTCTCGGCTTATACTCGAGTATATTTCTTAAGGTTTGCCCTGTTGAAAAAAATACCTAGAAACTGCCCTGACTGTGACCATTGCTTAATGTATTGTAGGGCCAGTAATACTTATATTACATTGCTCAGTATTAAGAAAATAGGAAAACCAGCGCTTCCGGAGACATAAGTAGTATAAAGATGAAAAAATTCTGTTTCTTTTATTAGTTCCTCTTAAAAACATAACACGGCAGTGTGCACACACAAGGATACACGGGGTAAATCCAACGCGTTTCGCTCAGATGAGCTTAGTCATGGATACATCAACAAGAAATTCTTACCTCTATTTAAACCTCGCGCTGATCAATGGCGTGTGACGTCACGACCACGCCCCCAAATCACATGACGGACACAGAATGTGACGGCCGCGTGACTGGGTCACATGATCGGGGCAGTCACACCCCCCAACAACGACGTGGTAAGTTAAAAACATAATTACAATCGTTAAAACCAGCCTGAAAGGTCTTATATGGAAAGAGACAAAGGAGGTGCGTCAGTATAGAATTATGATCTAATATTAGATATTAAATACAAAGTGTAGAAAAATATAGATTTACAGGTACATAGCGTATTAGCGCTCAGAACCTAGTGAACAATGACTTGTGCGGTCAAACATGAAACAACCCCTGAAGCCCATCGATAATCGATAGGAGGACACAAAATATGGAAAAACGTATATATATGAAAAATCGCGCTCATAAAGACATATACCAGATGTTAGCTACCTGATCGATAAGAAGTGGGTGTAAGGATATAGGTCAAGGTCTACATAGAATATATGATGCCCTGATAGCATGTCTAAGTCATATAGGGAAACACTGCATATGATATAATGGCTTGAAACTTCTAATAGCACAGGATTAGATCCTGCCTCAGGTTCAGACCAGACGGTTGTGTAGTTTTCAAAAGAAACATCCAATAGGTTTCCCTGTTCATCAACTTTTTCTTGTGGTCACCACCCCTAGTCGGTCTTACCACCTTTTCGATACCCATCCACTTAAAGGAACTAGTGTCCCCATGGTGGATGTTTCGGAAATGTTTGGAAGCCGCAGAGATGTTTGTTAAGTTGGCGTTCCTGATGTCAGAGAGATGTTTTCTGATTCTTGTTTTCAATGAGTTAGTGGTACATCCTACGTATTGTTTATTACATATAATGCATGTGATGAGGTATACCATGTAAGAGGTGTTGCAATTGACATATGTCCGTACTTTGTAACTTAAATTTGTTGTACACGATGTAAAAGTATCAGTCGTGGTTAAAAAGCCACATGTTATACATCGTGTGTGACCACATTTGTGGTTACCCACATGATGTAACCAGGAGTAATCGTGAGTAACATTCTCAGTGGATGTGAATAAGCTTGGGGACACCAGAGACCCAATAGTTGGGGCCTTTCTGGAGCTAAAACGTACTCCCCGTTTAAGGCAAATTTTCAGATTGTTGTCTTGTTCCAAAATGGGAAGGTATTTATTAATTACTTTTTTAATCTGATGAAACTGGTTACTGTATGTAGTAGTAAAAGGTATGGAAGTCAAACCCTCACCTCCTTTTTGTGAAGTCCTGTGCTGTTTGTCTATCAAAAGTGTGGATCTTTGTGTATTCCTCAATCTTTTTTTGGCCGAAGACAGAATCTTCGGTTTATACCTTCTCTCTAGTAGCCTATGTTCCCAATCCTTTAGATGCTGATGGAATATAGTATCTGTGGAGCTGTTCCTGCGGATACGAATCAATTCCCCAAAGGGGATATTATCCACAACGTGTTTCGGGTGGCACGATGTGGACATCAAAATAGTATTTCCTGACACTTGTTTGCGGAAGGGGGATACTGTGACTATGTCCTTTTTGGCTTCCAAAGTAACATCCAAAAAATCTATACTGCGACCCCCAAAGAGATGCGTGAACTTTAAATTCATCTCGTTAGCGTTAAGATAAGAAACAAATTTCTCAAATTCCAATGGAGTGTCATTCCAAATCCACAACAGGTCGTCTATATAGCGGCCAAACCACCCTATAGACGACCTGTGTGGATTGTGATCACAAAAAATGTACTGTTTTTCCCATTGTATCATGTAAATATCTGCAAGGGAGGGGGAAAATTTAGCCCCCATGGGGGCCCCCTCCACTTGCAAATAAAAATGATTATTAAACATAAAAAAATTGTTTTGCAAAAGAAATTCTGTTGTCATTAGAATGTATTCCTTGAGTTCTGGGGAGTAAGTGCTAAACTCTTCCAAATGTTTGGCCAAAAATATGAGAGCTTTCTTGTGTGGAATTGACGAATACAAAGCGCATACATCGCAAGATGTCCAGCTATATGTATTTTCCCACTTTAAAGTTTCAATCCACACAGGTCGTCTATAGGGTGGTTTGGCCGCTATATAGACGACCTGTTGTGGATTTGGAATGACACTCCATTGGAATTTGAGAAATTTGTTTCTTATCTTAACGCTAACGAGATGAATTTAAAGTTCACGCATCTCTTTGGGGGTCGCAGTATAGATTTTTTGGATGTTACTTTGGAAGCCAAAAAGGACATAGTCACAGTATCCCCCTTCCGCAAACAAGTGTCAGGAAATACTATTTTGATGTCCACATCGTGCCACCCGAAACACGTTGTGGATAATATCCCCTTTGGGGAATTGATTCGTATCCGCAGGAACAGCTCCACAGATACTATATTCCATCAGCATCTAAAGGATTGGGAACATAGGCTACTAGAGAGAAGGTATAAACCGAAGATTCTGTCTTCGGCCAAAAAAAGATTGAGGAATACACAAAGATCCACACTTTTGATAGACAAACAGCACAGGACTTCACAAAAAGGAGGTGAGGGTTTGACTTCCATACCTTTTACTACTACATACAGTAACCAGTTTCATCAGATTAAAAAAGTAATTAATAAATACCTTCCCATTTTGGAACAAGACAACAATCTGAAAATTTGCCTTAAACGGGGAGTACGTTTTAGCTCCAGAAAGGCCCCAACTATTGGGTCTCTGGTGTCCCCAAGCTTATTCACATCCACTGAGAATGTTACTCACGATAACTCCTGGTTACATCATGTGGGTAACCACAAATGTGGTCACACACGATGTATAACATGTGGCTTTTTAACCACGACTGATACTTTTACATCGTGTACAACAAATTTAAGTTACAAAGTACGGACATATGTCAATTGCAACACCTCTTACATGGTATACCTCATCACATGCATTATATGTAATAAACAATACGTAGGATGTACCACTAACTCATTGAAAACAAGAATCAGAAAACATCTCTCTGACATCAGGAACGCCAACTTAACAAACATCTCTGCGGCTTCCAAACATTTCCGAAACATCCACCATGGGGACACTAGTTCCTTTAAGTGGATGGGTATCGAAAAGGTGGTAAGACCGACTAGGGGTGGTGACCACAAGAAAAAGTTGATGAACAGGGAAACCTATTGGATGTTTCTTTTGAAAACTACACAACCGTCTGGTCTGAACCTGAGGCAGGATCTAATCCTGTGCTATTAGAAGTTTCAAGCCATTATATCATATGCAGTGTTTCCCTATATGACTTAGACATGCTATCAGGGCATCATATATTCTATGTAGACCTTGACCTATATCCTTACACCCACTTCTTATCGATCAGGTAGCTAACATCTGGTATATGTCTTTATGAGCGCGATTTTTCATATATATACGTTTTTCCATATTTTGTGTCCTCCTATCGATTATCGATGGGCTTCAGGGGTTGTTTCATGTTTGATCGCACAAGTCATTGTTCACTAGGTTCTGAGCGCTAATACGCTATGTACCTGTAAATCTATATTTTTCTACACTTTGTATTTAATATCTAATATTAGATCATAATTCTATACTGACGCACCTCCTTTGTCTCTTTCCATATAAGACCTTTCAGGCTGGTTTTAACGATTGTAATTATGTTTTTAACTTACCACGTCGTTGTTGGGGGGTGTAACTGCCCCGATCATGTGACCCAGTCACGCGGCCGTCACATTCTGTGTCCGTCATGTGATTTGGGGGCGTGGTCGTGACGTCACACGCCATTGATCAGCGCGAGGTTTAAATAGAGGTAAGAATTTCTTGTTGATGTATCCATGACTAAGCTCATCTGAGCGAAACGCGTTGGATTTACCCCGTGTATCCTTGTGTGTGCACACTGCCGTGTTATGTTTTTAAGAGGAACTAATAAAAGAAACAGAATTTTTTCATCTTTATACTACTTATGTCTCCGGAAGCGCTGGTTTTCCTATTTTCTTCATTCTTGCCTTAAGTCTATGGGGATCTCCTTGTATCCGTGCGCTGGAAGCAGACTACGTGATTGGTGAGCTGGATCTTTTTCGTTTTTCATTTTTGCTTTATTGCTCAGTATTAATATTCTTACTATTTCAATAAATTAAATTCCAATAATTCAAAAGTATATATGTTTTTTTTGTTTAATTGTTTGGCTTCTCCTTACAGTTGAAAAGAGTGGTCACTGCTACTAAACTCTTTATAACTAGAACTAGACTATACTGCAGATCTAGACAATAATAAAAACCATCATCTTCAGTATATATCTAGCCTTAGAGCCTATACAGAGATGAGATCGCATATGACTCTTGGCATTGATCATATACAAAGAAGAGATCACATTTAACTCCACCCATAGATTATATACAGAGAAGGGATAACATATAACTCTATAGTTGCTGGATAATATACAGGGAGGAGATCAAATAGAACTCATTCCATATATTATATATAGAGAAGAGACATTTAACTCCACTCATAGACCATATACAAAGTAATGATCATATATCGCTTCACCTATACAGATTTCATGTCAGCTCCAGTTTCTGGAAATGTCATTGGTGATTATCTCTGCACTAAGGGAATCCATGTTTTAGACAACTAGGAGCCAAAAGAATAATGAGGACTGGCTGCAGTAAAACTACAGAATACAAGAGACCCGGGAGGCCTCATAAAATACTAGACATAAAATAAACATAGGAGATCATGTTCCTAGAGGTGAGCCCCAGGTAATTCTCTCATCACTCCTCTCCTGATAATATGGTATATTCTTGCAGACAGGAATCCAATGTTTTTCCACAAACAGAAAAAGAATATGAATACCATGAAGTACTGTACAAGTTCAATAATATTTCATCAATTAAAACTACAGTCTTCAGCTACTTACAGTTCTCTGACGTTATCCTTGTAGGTTTCTGTATCTCACAATGTCTTGTAACTGTAAATGAGAGGTAGAGGCTCCTGAGCTGTACTCGGTAGAAGAGCTTGATGTCACTGCGCTAGTAACAAAAATCAACAACACGACAAACACAGTGATACACACCCAGCCCATTCATGGCATGTGATCAAGTGCAGTCTGAGGGTTAAAGTGACAGTACTAGGAATTACACTATGTTACATCATTTGAACACACGTCAATAGCTCATTCACCTGTTAAGGCAGGAATTTTAGAATTAACATCAGACGAAATGTCACTTTTGACAGAAGGAATCACATTTTCTTGTGTAAAACAAACAATGTTATCAAGTCAGAAATTCCAGTTTCAAATTCAGCTTTATGTTACTACTTTGTGATTCTTTATCAAAATAAACAAGACGCAAAATCACAGGCGCAAAATATCGGTACAGAGAGCATGCTCCTGGGTCAGCACAAATAGTGACATTCGCCACTGTTAGGTCATCCATTTTCACCTGCAATGGGTCTGCACAGTAACCCTGGTTAAAGTGGAATAGTAAAATGTAAAAAAAAAATAAATAACTGAATGTGCCCTACGTGTATTCTGACCTCTGATGACGTCATGGAGAACAACAATCATCTGGAAAATGGCGGCACAGGAAAGTACTCATGGCAGCTTTGCAGCCAGCATTTAAAGAGTCAATACCTGGCACCGATCGCAGGTTTTTATTAGCGGGAGTTAGGTCTCCTGACCTGAACACAATTTTGACCTCATTGGGTCAGAAGTGCAGATGGACTGACCCCAGTGTTGGATGGCTTTTGGGCTTTTGTAGTAGTTTCCGTGCAACCTCCTTACAAACTTATGGGGAAAAAAAAAAAAATCCTGAGTGGATGGACCCCCACAACATCGCTACTGGTGTGTTCACACGTTATGTCTGAATTTCACATGCGACCACTTTTAGTTTTTTTTCCAGGGCCACTCTAATTTCCTAGTATGGCCCTGGTAGTCAGAGATTACTCCTGTCCCCAATCCTTCACACCCTCACTCCCCTATGCTCTATGTGTAGTCAGGCAGTTTTAACCCCTCAGTGACCAAGCTCATTTGCACCTTGATGACCAAGGCCTATTTTTCAAAACCATCATGTGTTACTTTATCCGGTTATAACTTTAGAAGGCTTTATCTTACCCAATTATTTTTAAGTTTATTTTTCCGTGACATTTTGTACTTCAAAATAGTGGGAAATTTTGGTTAGCATTTAATTTATGAAAAAAGGGTGAAAGTTTCTATTTTCAAACTTCTAAAAGTTTCTATTTTCAAACTTCTAAATGTTCTGTTTTTCAAACTGATAGTAACTAATTTGGGTAGTTAGACTAACTTACATTTACCATATCTCAGCTTTGTGTTGGCGTCATTTTAGAAAGATCACAAATCAAACAGCATTCTCTCAAATTTTTTTTAAACTTTTAGAATAAATTATTTTAGGGACCATTTCATTTCTATAAGGGTTTTGGAAGTTCTATTAATAGAAACCCCCACATATCACCCCATTCCATTAACTTCACCCTTCTGACTATTTAAAACAGCAGGTAGGTAGCTTGTTAACCCTTTATGTATTTTACAGAAATTCTAACAAAATGAAGGTTTGATTTGGAATTAACTAATACTCATCATTAATACATTCATTTAGCTGCAAAATTTACCCACATTAACTGAATAAATTTAGAAAATGCACCTAGGAATATATTGTGCAGTTTTTTCCGAGTAAGCGGATATCCCATATGTGGATGTCACCCACTGTCAGGGCACATGGCGGCACGGAAGGGAAGGAGCCATTGAGCTTTTGTAGGGCAGGATAGTTTTCATGTGCCAGGACGTGTTTGTATCGCCCCTGGGGCCACGTTCACAGGTCGCATTTTGGAACACAATCCAAAGTCTCCACCTACGATCACATGTTGAGGTAAGATTGCATTTACTTTGCGTTCAGTTAACGTATTGGAAACACAATGTTACCAAAATATGTGATCACGAGTGGAGCCTTTGGAATGTGTTTCCAAACGCAACCAAAAAGCCACATGTGAATGTGGCCTCAGGTACCACGAACCTTTATCCCAGAGAGTTTATAAGCATGGTATGGGAAGGGGGGGATTTTAACCCCTTGCCACTCATGGGCTTTTTCCATTTTACTTTCTGTTTATCACTCGCCACTATCAAAAATCAATAACTTTTAATTTTCCCTGTACAGGGCTGTATGAAGGCTTATTTTCTGTGTAGCAAAACTTCCTAGCGATTGTACTTTATATTCCATCCCGTGTACTGGGAAGTGGAAATATAATTCAAAATGCGGTAATATTGAAAAGATCCCACATTTGCGCCATTTTCTCGTGGGCTCTGTTTTTACCTCTTTCATTGTACATACCAAATAGCATCTATAATATATTCTTTGGTTTATTACGATCACAGGGATACCAAATTTATATAGATTTATTAGGTGTTAATAGATTTTACCAAAAATTTAAACCTTTTGTACCAAAAACAATTTGTTACTTTTACAATATTCTGACTCCAATAACTTTTTCATACTTAGAAGTACGGATTTAGCTAAGGTGTAATTTTTTCAGGGACAAGCTGTTGTTTTGATTGCTATCATTTTCGGGACTGGGCGACCTTTAAATCAGTATTTATTACATTTTTTATGTCTTGCGAAATGGCAAAAAAGTGTCAATTCGGACATTTGAACACATTTTTCCATTACGGGTTCACCAACGTGAAAAAAAGGTTTTACATTTTTATCGATTGGGAATTTTGGGATGTGGTGATACCGAACATGTGTTTTTTTCCCCTTTTTTTATTATTTGTTTTATATTTGTGTAAGGGCCTTTTGGGACATTCTATTGAATTTTATTTTATAATTTGTATTTACTTTAAATTTTTTTTTTTAATTTTCACAATACTATCATATGAACGAGTGATCATGTGATCACTAGTTCATACTAATGCAGTGCATTTGAAGTGTCAGCCTATGCATCCGCTACTAGTTCAGCAGCTACTCGGTCCAGCCAGGTGCAGATGCCGATGACAGACCCGGGGACCTTCATTAGTTCCCCCGCTGCCCGGCTATGAAGACAGAACCCTGCGATCACTTCACGGGGTGCTGGGAGTAGAGCAGGGAGCCCCCTCCCTCTGACGGTACGTAGATCCCGCAGTCACAGCACAGCAGCTCACTGCGCATGCATCGTTTTTCCTGCGCATGGTTGATAAACAGTGAGGCGTCGGAGGCATGCAAACTCCGTAGTGAGGCGCATCGCTGCTCACTGCCCATGTCAGCAATACAAGGCTCACCGCGCAAGCGCAGAGTTTACTTGTGCGGTGAGCCAACATCATTAGGGGGTGGGTCAGGACAGGGGGTTGATTGCATCATGTAGAGCCGGGCGCCTAGTCCATCTATTATGCAAGTTTGAAATGCGCAGCCACCAGGACTCCACAGCGGGTGGTGGCAGGGAGCCATGCATATTTCACTAACAAAGCCACACATTTCATAAAAACACCATTGCCCTCTACTGAATGGTGTCTATAGGAACCTGTCACCAGCAAAAAGTACCCCTCTGGTGACAGGTTCCCATTACAGCTTAGTTGTTTTTCATTTGTGTGATATTTTTGACACCTTACACAGATACAAGATACAGAGACAAATAATAAAAACTACAGCCATTTCAGCAGCCAAGTGAAAATAGATGTCTTTATTTTGGCAAATGAAATCAGTATCTGACATTTATACTTAAGGCAACATAATACCAGGTTGATGGACATTAAACATAGTATTCATATGGATTTCAAAAATAGATGTAGCAATAAAAAGTAGGAGAATCCTTTCAAAATGCTTGGATTTATGCATTAATTTCTAATAATATATTGATTGTGTGGGTCTGTAATTGTGACTATGACCAGTCTTGTCTTTTTGGAATGGCCAAGAGCTGACCCTAACCCCACAAAGATGCTGTGTCTCTTAAAAGCCATTACGAAATAGTGAGAAAATCATTTGTAGGGATAAAAACATTAACATTTCCAAACTATGCAAATCTAATTTCTGCCTGCATAAAATGTTTGGTGGAGGTGACTGCTCCTAAGGGAAATGTGCAGGCTAAAGGATAAATTGTATGGGTTCCCATTTTTTTTTTTTGAAACTATGTCAATACAAAGGACCAGTATGTCTTGTATAAGAGTGTGCTAGCATTATTTGTAACATTTAGAGAACAGGTCAGATATAGTAGTCGCTATAAGTCTTCTACATCGCCTTCAAAGAAATCATGATCTGCATCTATGCCAAGGAACAACCTGCAAATGAATAAACACGGGAAATGGTTACCATTGTTCCTGTAGGCTCCACAATCACTATTGTAGTGGTCAGCTTAGTTATTGTCACTTCGAAACTATTGTCACTTAGGGGTTGTCTTGGTTGTAATTGTGAAAAAGCAAGCCTTGGAAATGGTCATCAGTAATCCAATCTGTGTTTTTATGGATACAGCATTGGGCTACTGTAGATGGGCTGCAGTGGTCACATACCATATGCTAAAAAACAGAGGAGCAACAAACAAACAGTGCTGGACAACATGGGAATGGACAGGTTAGTATTCAATCCTTTTATTTTAGGCTATTAGCAGGGGGTACAAAAGTACAATTTTGCAACCCCTCTAAAAGACATTGAGATCTTTTAGCAAAATATCATCAATGTCCATGCCGAGACAACTGCATATAATTAAAAGGGTTTTTAAAAGCTGATCGGTAAGGTGCTGACCCCCACTGATTTCGAAAACAAGGCCTCTTCAATCCGGAGAATTTTCCCTTTATCACTAACGGGTGGAGTTGGAAGTCGGGTGTGTATCCTTCTGCTCCATTCGTTAGAGTGCTGGAAGTTGCCAAGCACAGTGCTCGTCGCACCCCAGCTTTAGGCTTCCAAAAAAGGGAAAAATATATTTTTACACCAATTAAAATATCCCTGTTGGTCACACTAAAGCACAACACACACAGCCCTGCGTCATCCATACAGATGCCCACACAGCCCTGCGTCATCCATACAGATGCCCACACAGCCCTGCGTCATTCCATACAGATGCCCACACAGCCCTGCGTCATTCCATACAGATGCCCACACAGCCCTGCGTCATTCCATACAGACGCCCACACAGAGCTCTGCGTCATCCATGCAGACGCCCACACAGAGCTCTGCGTCATCCATGCAGACGCCCACACAGAGCTCTGCGTCATCCATGCAGACGCCCACACAGAGCTCTGCGTCATCCATGCAGACGCCCACACAGAGCTCTGCGTCATCCATGCAGACGCCCACACAGAGCTCTGCGTCATCCATGCAGACGCCCACACAGAGCTCTGCGTCATCCATGCAGACGCCCACACAGAGCTCTGCGTCATCCATGCAGACGCCCACACAGAGCTCTGCGTCATCCATGCAGACGCCCACACAGAGCTCTGCGTCATCCATGCAGACGCCCACACAGAGCTCTGCGTCATCCATGCAGACGCCCACACAGAGCTCTGCGTCATCCATGCAGACGCCCACACAGAGCTCTGCGTCATCCATGCAGACGCCCACACAGAGCTCTGCGTCATCCATGCAGACGCCCACACAGAGCTCTGCGTCATCCATGCAGACGCCCACACAGAGCTCTGCGTCATCCATGCAGACGCCCACACAGAGCTCTGCGTCATCCATACAGATGCACACACAGCCCTACGTCATCCATACAGATGCACACACAGCCCTACGTCATCCATACAGATGCACACACAGCCCTGCGTCATCCATACTCAGCTATAGACACATCCCCACCACACACACTTCCCCTCTTCCTCTTCTTTTTACCCTGTTCCAGCCCAGCAAGTCCCCATTCTCCCAGTATCAGATCCTGTGGTGATGTAAGAAGCATGTGATCAGTCACATGATTCTGACATCACCGCAGGTCCTGTACCTGAAGGCAGAGGGAGAGAGCTGTACAGAGCCTCTCCCCTATGGGAGATCAGGTACAGAACTATATCAGGGCATCACCCGATCTCCATTAAAGCGGTCAGGAGGGTATGGCAGTGCTGAATCCTCCTGACGTTCGGTCTATAAGACGAGGCACTTTTTAGCAAGATTTTTTTCTTGCTAAAAAGTGCGTCTCATAGTCCAAAAAACATGTAGTTGGACACCACTAATTAACACCTTACAGTGGGGGGGGGGGGGTTTACTTCTTTAAAAATGGTGCATACATACTGATTAAAGCATGCTGAAGATGGGTCATTGAAGTGAAGATACGGGTTTCCTCGATTCAGTGTGCTGCTACACAGCCAGCAAAAGTACTGATGACACCCGGTGCAGGTCATTTTGTTACAGCCATCTATTTTCTGTTAAGACGGAAACATTTTAACTGAAATCAGAGATGTCATAAAAGTCACTTTTTTAATCATTTAAGCGAACCTGTCACTAGGGACTTCATTTTCACTAAAGACAGGTTTCAGTAGCCCAACACATCTGCAATGAAAATATGAATTTCTTCTTTCTCTAAGCCTTTGGATTACAATATAATTTTGTGTTTTAACTTCCCTGGCTTCCTGGCAAAATCCTCTGTTTAGTCCCAGGGGTTTGGCTTTGGTTTGGATTGATTTTGATGCTAGAAACAGCTTTTATTTTTTAAGGTCTAATATTATAGTGTAAATGCTCATGCAGGAAGTAGTTTTGTCAGCATTGATAAAAGAAAGGCTATTTAAGCTCAGACTATATTAAGGGCAGGTTTATTCTGACAAACTCATTCTGTGTATCAGCGGGTTTATTGAGTTCTGTTCAGCCATTGTGGGTTCGGGATTGTAAATTGGACTGACCCACACAGAAAGATCACACTGGAACAAACTCCCTTATGTGCAAATATAGGGGAAGCTGAACACAGGTGAGTTTGTTCCAATGTACTCTCTCTTTACTAGGGAACAACATATGAAACAAATTTAGGGATGCTGTAGTGGTGGTCTGGTAGTCAGTAACTATGCTGTGAGTGAAAGCCAAATGCATGACGTTCCCCACCCTTGCGTACAAACCCCCTGACACACATATCATCTTATTACAGAAGTGAATCTGCTCTGCTCAGTATTTACCTGAATATGAGTTCCACAGCGAGGACAGCACTTGGAGTTCTGCTCCAACCATTCCATACTCTCCATTTCTTCCACAGCTTTCTGGATAACTCTCTTTCCATATCTCTTCTCCAGAAATTTCTTGCCTTCGTCATCTGCAGCCAGATACTCTTCACGCAATGCAACAAGTTTTTCTGACAGAGTCAAAAAAAGATAACATAAATGATGAGTATCCCTTTGGTCACATGATATCAGCTCACAAAACTCTGAGGAGGAACTATTTGTTTCCTATAAGCTTCTGATACTGAAGGAAGGTGTGATCTGATCAGAAAGGGTTTACTCAATGGTATCTCACATTACACCTCCCTGCACTGGAATGTGACCTTTTAACAGGGCACAAACGACAGTCTTCAGAACCGTTTTTTGTGTCCCATGTTTCATCGGTGGGAGATACAACTGGCAGCCCGTATATCATCGACTGCCGAAAACATAAAAAAAAAGGTCTAAGGCAAACTCAGGCCTGCTCCAATTTTTGCTGCACATCTAAATCGCAGTGGCTGTCTGTCCGAAATTACATCCGGTATGTCCCCACTGTTATAGTAACAATGAATTGTGGACAAGAGGCAATACAATGACATTTTTGATTGTTAGTACAAAGAAGAGCACCTAAACATACCTGCAGTTACTTTGCAAGGGGAGAGTCCATGGAAGGTCATCTTACAAATGATACAAAACGCATACTGGCAGACAGAACAAATGGCCATTGTACCCCCCGGCTCCTGCATCACTGGTGTCTGACAACTTGGACGTGGGCAGTAAACAACGTCAGCCATCAAATCCAAGCTTGACTGCAAGAGGAGACGATCATAGCGGCTGAAAAGCTGCTCCCCAACCAGATCCTTTACCTGTACACAGAAATGGACAAAGCAGAAATCTTGTATGAAAAATACCTGACCTAATAAATGTCTCTACATATAACTGGATGATGTCGTCTTTCATTTTATTACACATTTTATTAAATAAAATAACGGAAAAAACCTATACTATGCTGGTTTTAAATAAACTTTAATACACAATTCATACTTTTAGAATAAGCAGAATAATATTGTGGCACTCATGTTTTTAGAGATACATTATAGATGTTTTGTTCTATATCTAATCATATTCTTGAGTAACATAGAAGAGGGTTTCTTTCTAGGTTTGACGTATGACTACACCTACTGCACGCTGCCCTTATTTCTCTGATGCTTTGTGTTCTCCTATAAAGGAGCTCAGCAGCGAATACAAAGAGAATTTAACAAGTAAATCCAATGTTCTTCACTGAGCTCCTCCTCGTCCCAACCCGTTTATAAAGACAGCTTTAGCCAATTGAAAGTTATTGTTGAATTATAGTAACAGAGTAAGGCTGCTTTCACACAGCACGTGTGGGTACATACAGATATACGCCCCATAGACGGCTACAGCACCCCGGTGGCGATATTGTGCCACCATAACGTGCATCTGTTTTTTTGTGGATCTGCAAAAAAAAAAGCGGGAGGCTGTTACCTGCCAATCCACAGTGTGTCAGCTATATTTTTTACAGCCCCATACACCTCTATAAGAGTGCAGAGCCACAAAATAGAGGGGACATGTTGCGAGTTTTTCGTCGGGGGCACTAGACTGAGATACAGGGTGGATGAATCCTCAGTTGAGTAACTGCCCGCGGTGTCTATAGGGTTAAACAGGTGGGATGCGATAGTTACAATCCCAGCTATCGTGTACTGCTGGGCTCCCGCGGTGATTTCAAAGGCTCAGCTTCTGAGCCCGGGCAATCACCATGACGCAACTCTGAGTTAAGGTGCGAGAACTACCCCCATCCTATTACGTAGAGTTACGTCAAGGTGCAGGAAGGGGTTAATGTGCATGCGGCCTAACACTGCAATAAACACACATAGAACAGTCGATTTTCTTTCTTATGAAAAGGTACCTCAAGTTCTACACTTTATTGACAACTGATACTCTCACACAGCCCGATGCTGGCAGCTGAAGTCTCCGTGTTAGTGCGTTTTTGACATCAGTATGCTGGGGGGTTTTTTTGCAGAGAGCAACAAGTCTGTTTTTTTCACTGATGTGCAGAAAAAATTGCAGCATGCTCTTTTTTTTTTGCGGATGCATACCCATGTAAAAATAATGGATGCGGCTACAATATGGACTGAACACGTATAATACACGTCCAAGTTTTTTATGCAGACTGAACAAGCCCTTAGTGTACATGACCACAATCATCGTTTTTGACCATGTGTATATCGCTGTTTTAATGGTTAGCACATGGTTCTTTCTATTTTTATGGGCTTATGCACATGGCTGTGGTTTACATGGCCCTGTGCACGGGCACATGGTTTCCGATCCATTGGGTACATACCCACACGCCGCAGATTTTTTCTGATCCCGGGTGTTAGTGCCGGGTCTAGGCTGTGACATCACAGCCCGACCTCCGCACCAGAAAGACCGTAGAAAGGCGTCGCGTCAGAAGAAGTACCCTTAATTACCGCCGTAAAAAGCCGATAGGGCGGTCATTAAGGGCTTAATCTATCCAGATCATGATAGATTAAAGCAATTCTAATCCAGGTCCTGCCTGCCATAGAATTCAGCTATTGTTACCAAAAAATGGTCATGATAAATGCCCCCCATTGTATTTCATTATTTTAATTTCAAATGGCAGCTAGAACTTACCTGAGCAGGTGTCGCAACAGACGTGCACTTTGGTTCAGGGCAGTTTAGTGCATGGACTTGTCCGTCCTTAATCTGGATTTCAAAGTAGTCTTTGAGACAGGTATTACAGTACACATGTTCACAATCCTTAAAGTGGGTGCAGTCACTTCCTAGCTTCTCCATAAAACAAATATTGCACAAGAATGGTTTGCTATCAAAAGTCTTCTTCTGTTGAGCTTCATTGAAGTCCAAGATGCATCTGACCAGGGCAGACGCTGACTGCACGTCCTGTATGGCCCTCTTATCAAGTGATGGCCATTCCCCAGCACCAAAGGTCTTCTCAGGGGATTGTGTCCAGCTCTGTAACCCGTTACTGGGAACCTCAATTTCATATGGAGATCTTATATTCAAGTAGTCAAGTGTCTCTTCCTTCAGAAACTGAATCCAGGGAAACAGGACCACCGACCCCCTGTTCTCCTTCCAGAGGTCATCTAAATGCTGGCACAACCGAGTGAGCTGAAAGAAGAAAAATCATATGATTTTCACCTTTTTAAATCAAACATACACTTAAGCTACACTTGATTTAATATTAAACCCTTCCAAGACCAAGTTTTTTTTATTTTGCATTTTTATTAACACTACGCCTTACACAAGTTGTAAGTTTTTTTTAATTTACAAAGCTATGATGGCTTTTTATATGCGAGACAAATTATCCTTCCTAGTGGTACCATTTAATATTCTTGAACATGTACTGGGAAGCTGGAAAAAAACAAAAATGTGGTGGAATTGGCAAAAAAAAACACAGTTACGCCATATTCTGATTGCTTGCTCTCCTTTAATCTTTGGGTCAGTACAATCGCATATTCATATAGTTTAGTTTAGGTTTGTTCCTTATGTTTTCTACCATTGTATTGCAGTATATTATTAAAATAATACTCAGATGGTAATACAGGATGCCAAAATACAGATATGGGAGCCTTTATAAGGCTCCCGGCTGTCAAGGCAACCAATGGGTTTCCTGCAATGACCTCAAGTTGGGGTGGGGGTGTCGATTGACCATCAAAGATGGGGGTGGCTATATACAGCACTGCAAGGTGTAGTGGTGGGGTTCAACCACGGCACCGAACAGGTTAAGTACCGTGATCGGTGCCAGCACCTGTAATACACCTGCTGCATATATAGGAAGCATGTGTATTTGACTGCCAGCGGTCATTACTGAAAAAATGTGACTATATATAGATGTAACCAGAGGTCGCATTAACATTTTTCCGGAAGGGTAACAATACTTTTATTCGATGAAGAGTATGAAATTTTCAATAATACAAATATAAATAACTCCTAGGCATATATAGTGTTAGTAGACGAATATTTATTCATGAAAACCATTACAGCCAGTGTGTTCAGTGCTTAAATAGCCAATTGAGACCATTATAGTAATTTTACATCATGCATTAAATAATTAATAAATTGCCACAAAAAATGCTTATTTGTCCACATACATGTTTCTTATTTTTTAAAAAAAATCTTTCTTTTTCTGTCTTGCTACTAAGATGGACAGAAGGGTCGCGAAATTGTCAGATTGCATAAATGTTCTACGAGAGGAAATGGAAGCTCAGGGAGAACTAAAAATCACAGCACAATATGGTATAAAACTGGCTGCTTCTACAAAATATGTTTACTGTCAACCACCAAAGTAGGCAACCTTACCTAAAACTGAAATTTACAGGAACCTAACAATTCTGTGAATAAAATAAATGAAAAGTCACCTGTTTTGGTGAAAGCCATTTGCAGCTTAGTGTGAAGTTTGGGGGCGTAGTGGATGGGTAGCCTGGAGGAAGTTCAAAGTTCAATACAATCGGTGGTAGGAAGGACACGGTGTTCTCAAAATTGTCAGTAATGGAGTCTGCAGCGCCGTTGCCTTGTGGGGAAAAAAAACCAGCTCATAACTGGATTTTGGTTCTATTGTGTGATAAATCTGCAAAAACACTCATATATTTGTATACATATAGCAACTACTGCATTGTGTAAGTGACCCCACACATTCTAGGAATTTCAGGAGATCACATTGATTATAGCAGGAATATAGTAGCTCCCAAAACACCATACTAAACTAAAATTTGTAGTGAGGGCCCTGCTCACAAGAGCTTACAGTCTATGAGGATAAGGGGGTGACTTATAAAGAATAGCTAGACTATTATACAAGGGAATAGAACACAATAATAAACAGTAATATAAATATGAAGTTTTATGCAGTAAGCAAGTATAATAGGCTTGCCTAAAGAGATGGGTTTTAAAAGGTTGGGTATTAATCTGATAGTCCGGGTCAAGGCATTCAAGAGAACTGGTGCAGCTCGAGAGAAGTCCTGTAGACGTGCTTCAGAGGTTCTAATCTAATATCACTGACAGATCGAAGAGCACAGGTTCAGCAAGATGAGATAAGAGAGATAGGGAAGTGCAGCATTATGCAGAGCATTGTGGATGAGGGCGATTATTTTAACCCCTTAACACTCAATGCCGTACTAGTACTGCGCGGGATCCCGTGGCCGACCCGGAATCAGCAGTCGTGGGGTGCGATGATATCCCCAAGTAACACCCGCGGTCGGAGTGGAATCCGTTAAATGCCGTGGTTAACTTGCCTGCCAGGTATCCCTGCCCCAAGATCAGTCCCCGCGTCTTCTTCGGGGGTGCCGACGGTTCCTGATCAGACCCCAGGGCTGTGACATTAAGATGGCGACTATGACGTCATCTTAAAGGCCCAGTGTCAGCCTATGCATGTGCAGTATTGCAGAGCATTATCATGAATTATCATAAAGAATTACATTAAAAATGAATAAAAATGCCCATATACTACACGGGGGCTGGCAGGCTATATACTACACGGGGGCTGGCAGGCTATATTCTACACGGGGGCTGGCAGGCTATATTCTACACGGGGGCTGGCAGGCTATATTCTACACGGGGGCTGGCGGGCTATATTCTACACGGGGGCTGGCGGGCTATATTCTACACGGGGGCTGGCGGGCTATATTCTACACGGGGGCTGGCGGGCCATATTCTACACGGGGGCTGGCGGGCCATATACTACACGGGGGCTGGCGGGCTATATACTACACGGGGGCTGGCGGGCTATATACTACACGGGGGCTGGCGGGCTATATACTACACGGGGGCTGGCGGGCTATATACTACACGGGGGCTGGCAGGCTATATACTACACGGGGGCTGGCAGGCTATATACTACACGGGGGCTGGCAGGCTATATACTACACGGGGGCTGGCAGGCTATATACTACACGGGGGCTGGCAGGCTATATACTACACGGGGGCTGGCAGGCTATATACTACACGGGGGCTGGCAGGCTATATACTACACGGGGGCTGGCAGGCTATATACTACACGGGGGCTGGCAGGCTATATTCTACACGGGGGCTGGCGGGCTATATACTACACGAGGGCTGGCGGGCTATATACTACACGGGGGCTGGCGGGCTATATACTAAACGGGGGCTGGCGGGCTATATACTACAGAGGGCTGGCAGGCTATATACTACAGGGGGCTGGCAGGCTATATACTACAGGGGGCTGGCAGGGTATATACTAAAGGGGGCTGGCAGGCTATATACTAAAGGGGGCTGGCAGGCTATATACTAAAGGGGGCTGGCAGGCTATATACTACAGAGGGCTGGCAGGCTATATACTACAGAGGGCTGGCAGGCTATATACTACAGAGGGCTGGCAGGCTATATACTACAGAGGGCTGGCAGGCTATATACTACAGGGGGCTGGCTGGCTATAAACTGGGGACGCTGTGACCATTGCTTTTCCCACTCTCGACTTATACTCGAGTGAATAGGTATTTCCAGTTTTTTGTGTTAAAATTAGGGGATTATACTCGGGTCGGCTTATATAGTATATACGGTAAATAAAGTTTATCTAATCTAAGAAGAGGACATGATGTTAGAGACAGCAGATAGACAATCACTGGTGTGCTGAATTAGGGCAGGGGTGTTGTTATGTGCTGAGGTATACAGCTGTGTATCATCAGAATAAAGATGATACTGGAAACCAAATCTGCTGATGGTTTGTCCTATCGGGGCATCATAGAGGGAAAAGAGAAGAGGACCTGAACCCTGAGGAATGCCAACATAGGAAAAGGAAAAGAGGGAGATCCAGAAAAGGGGACACTGAAAGTACGATTGGGGAGAGGAAGAAAACCAAGAGAGTGCAGTGTCCTTCAGGCCAATGGATCGAAGGATACTTAGTGCTGATATTCCTGAAGAGCAAGACATTTTTGTGATCCATGGTAGAAAGATCTAAAATTGATGAATACAATTTTCATCACCATTTTCTACAAACAGAGCATGTCACCTACCACACTGATAGCTATATAGCGCCTACACCAGTTGCAAAACAGTATTACATTACTTAAGTTATAAATCTCTTACTCACTTTTTACCAATACTTTAAAATGTGAGGGTAAATCCAAACATACTAAAATTTCCCCTCCTGGAGCAGAATCCGCCCTATTAAATTCATCTTCTGAGTAAATACTAGCCAGGGCTAGTAATTCATCCTCCTGGGCCTCTTGGTCTTCTGTTGACATTGGTTATCTGTGATGGGCAAAAAACTCAATTTAGATACAATAACATTCAACTAAACTCAACTAAGAATACCATTGCAAATACTCCAGCAAAGCAATCTGACTGCTAAAGCATCTGATATCAGTGCATCAGATTATGGGCATCTAATGTCATTAAAGGGGTTGTCCGAGATTAAGTTCCAGGATGGCTGGGGTTGGGCTGCACAAAAAATTCAATGTGTACCTCCCTGGCCTTGCACCGCATTCCCTCTGTGCATTGCCTGTCTGATTACAGGCACACAGCACCTCAGTACTGACCACTTCCAGGTGGCCATGCACACCCACCCATCTCTTGTCCCAACGACTGGCAACCTTGCAATTTTAACTTAATCTTGGACAACCCCTTTAATACCCAATCTTTCCCTAAACTTTCCCTAGCACATTTCTGTCATATTAGATCCTCTGTTATTTGAAATGCTGTAGAGAAGTTACCCTTCTAACTGCCCTTTACAATATAAAAGAATTATGGATTCCTTATTCTTTTGGCTTTCATGTAGTTTTCCCCATTTTGTTTTGTGGACAGATGTGTGACACACTTGGAAGCCTACAGTATTATTATTGAATATGGTGTGATGACTTTTGTATTTTATGGCAAGCTGGATTGCTCCCATTCTTCTCCCCTTCATCATACTGGTACTCAGCAGTACTATTCTACTACTATATCCTACTTTATAGAACAATGTTTAATAAGTTGAATATTAAAAGGAAACCAACAAGTTGTGACAATGTAGCATGTTTTAGTATATGTGCCTGAGCAGTAGTGGAGAACCTATGGCATGGGTGCCAGAGGTGGGCACCCAGTCCAGCACAGAGTTCACCAGTCAGGATTTAAGGCATCCTCCTGCAGTCCCAGGCCACCCAGGATGTGCTGTGATCAGCATCCTGCATAGGATTGCAGGAGGTACGAGAAGGCGTGGACAGAGCTAGATTATCATTGTCCAGGTCCCGCAGTTCTTCCGATTCAGGGAATCTGAAGGGAAGCTTCAATAATAATCCAAATTTCTCCTCCTTCTTTCTACTATATTGTTGTCCTAAACAATTGAAAGCTGTGACAGACCAGTGAGCAATAAATTACAGCTTCATTTGCCATGTGGGCACTGCACAATAAATAGGTGGGTTTTGTTGTAGTGTGGGCACAGCAGACTGTCCTATAACAGTCATAGAGCAGGAGCTGAACAGGTTGCACATTGGGTCCTATCTGTAAGTAGCATGTTACAGAGCAGGAGGAGCCGAGGAGATTGTTCAAAAGTTGAATTTGGCTACAAAAAAATCATGTCTGAGACCTGCAGCAGAGAGGAGCTGTGCTTTGAGGAACAGGATTCTCAACAGAATATTTTGCAGAATTCCACCATTATTCCAGGTTTTCCATATTTGACCAACTGAATAAAGCCTGAAACACATTTGTGCTTTAGATTTGGTGTATAATCAGTAAATTCTCACAATGTGCGCCCTGAGAGATTTATACCCAAAAATATCCACAAAGATTTATACGTGGCCAACACGGGAAACCCCTGTACATTCAGGACAGTGCCACACATACAGGTCCTGGAGAGAAGTCTGCCTCCTTTCTATGAAGAACTGGACGGGATGCTCCAGTCTTGTAGTTTGTGAGTAAATGACATGAGGCATTCTGGTTCAGCCTGTTCTTTCGAACCAAAGGGGTGTGGTGAAAAAAGCCAAAAGTACACACAGATGTGGCAAGGAGAGCTTGACTTTAGCACCTAGCTCTAACTTTTTATAGCAAATTTAAATTGAAAAATGTGATCAAAAGGTCATACATGGTATTAATGTCAGTTCAGCCGAACTGTGCTGTTGCATCTCAGCCACTGTATTAACCCACAGATTAAATCTAATGCTGAAGCAGTAGCGCCGGCCTCTGTAAACAAACAGGGGCACTGCCCTGATGGGACATGGGAGTTACACAGAAGGTGGGTTTTTTGTTTTTACAGCCCCACACACACACCTACCCTGTATATATAGTTATTTAAATGCTGGACAACCCCTTTAAGGCATCATGGACATAGCTGGGTAAAGAAGAAGGGGAAAATAAGTGCTTCCTCCCTCCTCCCCAGTGAAAGCTGAGCGGCCCAACATGGTCAAGGTGCATTGGGGCAGATGTATCAGAAGTCTTGCTGTTTAAAAAAAGTCGCAACTTTCACATCTGAATTCTGGTGATAACTCGGGGAACACTGCAGAAACCTAGACACCGGCAAACTTTGAAGGGAGATTGAGCAGATGCACCATGAAGTCTCAAAAATGAAAAGGCAAGCAAAAAGTTTGATTCATGTGCCCCACTGTGTTCTACCTGCCCCGTCATCAGATGCCACTATCTGGCAGAAAATTGTGCAAAGGAATATTTCATTTAGATTGAACTGTGAATGCAAAACTTATAGACCGACATTTATAAAACAGTGCAAACTATACTATGTGCAGTTTGCACTTTTTTGGTGCATCTTTAACCCCTTAAGGACGCAGGGTTTTTTCGCTCATTTCTCGCTCTCCAGCTTCAAAAATCCATAACTTTTTCATTTTTACAAGTACAGAGCTGTGTGAGGGCTTAGTTTGTGCATAACAAATTTTACTTTCCCGTGACATTATTTATTATAACATGCCGTGTACTGGGAAGCAAGAAAAAAATTCCAAATGTGGAAAAAAAAAAATTTTTAAAACGCACGTGCGTCAAGTTCTTGTGGGATCAGTTTTTATGACTTTCACTCTCCGCTCCACATAACACCTCTACTTTATTCTTTGGTTCGGTACAATCATGGTGATACCAAATTTATACAGGGTTTACTGCGTTTTAATATATTTTCAAAAATTAAACAAATGTGTACGAAAAAGAAAAAAAATATTGCCATCTACTGACACTAATAACTGGGGGAGGTGTCATTTTTTGCAAAATGAACCGACGTTTTCATTGCTAGCATTTTGAGGACAGTAAGACATTTTGATCACTTTTTATTCCATTTTTTATGTGATGTAAAAAGGTGTAAAAGTCGCATTTCGGACATTTGGGCGCCATTTCCCATCACGGAGGTCACCGTCGTCAATAACCGTTTTTATATTTTGATAGATCGGCCATTTTGGGACGCGGCGATACCTAATGTGTTTGTGATTTTTACTGTTTACTGTTTTACTATTATATTTTATATCAGTTCTAGGGAAAGGGGGGTGATTTGAATTTATAATATTTTAGTAATTTTTTTACATTTTTTTAAACTTTTTTTCCCCCCACAATCTCTTAGACCCTCTAGGGTACATTTACCCTAGATAGTCAGATCGTTCCTACCATATACTGCAATACAACTGTATTGCAGTATATGGCATTTCTGTACACTATACATTACAATGAGCCACTGGCTCATTGTAACAAATCTGCATAAACCATTCAGCTTCCGGTCTGACAAAGACCCAAGGCTGTCATGGCAACCAATCACCTCCCCCCCAATAATGTGTTTCTGTTTCAACACACACCGTCCGGAGGAGTTCAGCAAAAGTGCATTATCTGTCTATAAGCTAAGACCGTGCGCTTGATATCCTGCATGTGTCGCTTCCCTGCTCAGGTCCGCCGGAGTTCACCTTCTTCTTCCTGGTGTATGTAAGTGCTTGATCTTGCGACACAATTTGAGTGTTAAATCCAGCGCTCAGTCCAAATCAGTCGGATCGTCCGCTGGCTCGCCCCCCATTTCTGTTGCATGAAAGCCGGCGCATGCATGAAATCCCCAGTTAAATACCTGTCACAGCAGTGCAAACCCCGATGACGTCGGAAAATCCTATGAAAGTGTGTCAACGGACCCTTAATAAATAAGCCCCTGCGTCTCTCCGTTTATTTCACGCCTAATCACGAGCCGCCAGTGTCATGACATTTTGGCACGTATCATTCTTTGCACCTTTCCGATATCTCCAATAAGTGACGATAGCGACCGGCTCATGAGTATTCACACAAATATCCTACGTGACAACGACTTTACTGTCGTATGTTATATCATATATTCATAGCATAAACCGACACATAAATATATAAAATATGCCTCATAAAGAAGGTAACTATACATTGTCCAGCATCATCCTAATACCATATGTGGGAACAGGCAACCCCATGGCTTCTAGCAGTATTGGCATTACAGTAACTATATATAAATGTATCCATTATTACACACAGCACACTCTTATCTTCTGGCTATATCCCTGGTCACAGTGACTCAGGTGGATAGTGGTGACACAGGGCGCTGCGGAGATTACATAAGAGCCGCACTGTGCCCATTACATGTCTCTCCCTCCCTATGCCGTGCTCCAGGTATCTGCCCTAATCCTAGGTGTCTCCTCATAGCCCCGTATGTGCACCCATAGAGCCCCCCACACACTGCACCGGCCCGGGTGTCTGTGCCACTCACCGCTCCTCCAGTACATAGGGTGTGAAGCAGTTTAGAGAGACGGGACTTCCTCACTACATATTTCCCGCACAGTAACAGCGCCCCCTGCTGCACAGGAGGACTCGCTGCGTGCAATAGAAGTCTGAGGGGATGGACAGGTAGAGACACATACAAGGAGAAAATAATGAATACCTTACAGTACCTAAAGGAGTGTTATACAACAAGGGTGTAGTGTACCACATGGTGCATAAAATACATGTATACAGTTCCACTTAAAATATCAGGGAATGTTATGCTATACCAATGTTCAAATATAGTTCCCAAATAATAGCACATTTAAAGGAAACCAGTATCGCAGTATCGCGGTTTAAAACACTTTTTAAACTTTATGGCCAAAGCTGCTTCGGCGCAGGGAGGTACGCGCTCGGCGCACCATGCGTGCGACTGTGCCCGCGGCTCTCATTCACTTCCTATGTAGCCGCGCGCGCATGGTGCGCCGAGCGCGTACCTCCCTGCGCCGAAGCTCCGGCACCAGCTCACCCTGAGCTGGTGCTCGGTAGTTCCCCCTTATACCTGCCACTTCAACTGGTAGGTTTCCTTTAAAGGGAACCTACCACCACGGATCTACCTATAAAGGTAAATCGGGCGGTAGGTGGATCTATAGGTCGTGAGGATAGCCCTTTTAAGGGTTATCCTCACGTCCCCAAAATTTTTTAATAACTTTTATTTGCCTCATATGTAAATTTTCTAAAAAGGCTACTGGGGCATGGAGTAGTCGGAGCTCAGGCTACATGGCACAGCTACTCCACGCCCCAGTAGCCTCTTTGACCCTCCCATCAGAAATCTTCGGTGTGCAGCTCCTCGTAGCTGAGCGTCCTCGTCTGCGAAACCTGCCGTCATGTAAGTGCGCAGAACAGCAGGCCTGCAGCTGCACGGTCACTGCTCCGAAGCCGAAGGCCTGCTGTTTTGCACATGCACAGATGGCAGGTTTTGCAGACGAGGGAAGATTTCTGGTGGGAGGGTCAAAGAGGCTACTGGGGTGTGGAGTAGACGCGCCGTGTAGCCTCAGCTCCAGCTACTCCATGCCCCAGTAGCCTATTTAGAAAATTTACATATTAGGCAAATAAAAGTTATAAAAAAATTAAAAGGGCTATCCTCACGTCCTATAGATCCACCTACCACCCGATCTACTTTATAGGTAGATCCGTGGTGGTAGGTTCCCTTTAAGATGGGGTCATATAAAACATCCTCACAATTAATGGGCTGGCTGTACAGTAACTGAAAAAAGATTTCAATAATCCTCATCCACTTCTGTAGTGAAGGCAGAAGACATACAGGTTAAATTTGCTGTGGTGGACTCATTGGTGGACTCATTGCAGAAATACCTGCTCAAAACCCTTCAAGAGATTACTAGATCTTTGTAAAGGTCAAAATATGTAAAAAAAAAAAAAAAAAAAAGGTCAAAATATGAAATATCTTCCTAATAGAAAATCATCAGTGGACCTGTCCTGACAAATTCACACTGCCATGGTTGGTGTGTAAATCATGGGCCATGCAGTGTCCTTTTTATGGCTGACCACCACAGTGCCAGGGAAGGGACTCCTTGCATCATAGGATATGTGTCGCTACTTACCTGTGGAGCAAAAGCTCTGAGCTGTATTCATGATAACAATCATTGCTGTTTGTGGGGAAGCTTTCTGCATCTGGTTGCAATGTTTGGCATGCTACATATATCCTTTGTATTTGATTAAGCTAAATCCACTTTTCTGTGATATGTAAATTGCCAATTATTAGCTGCTGGAGAATATAAGGTTCCACATTTATTAAAGCGTTTGCGTTAGTATTCTGTCTGACTTTGCACTAGAAAGAACATGCAATTTGTTTGCACATGTATTTATAAAGTGTCTGCGCCAGTTTTATATCGCAGTTGCGTTGTGTAAGACAGAAAAATTTGCACCTAAAAAGGTGTGTTACTGCTTAGTTGGACCGTGTGGTACAATTCTAGTGGATGTGCAGCACAATTATTTCTGTGACATATTAAGAATTGTCATGGGTGCTCCCGCGATCCCTGTCTCGGATCGCGGGTGCATCCGTGCTCCTCCGTGTGCCCCCGCTCCAGCCACTTCACTCACCTCTCCCGAATCCTGCTCTTCCCCGGATTGCCATGTGAGCGGGCCACCGCCTCCTAGGGCGCACGCGCGGCTCCTGACGAAAATTTAAAGGGCCAGCGCACCGCTAATTGGTGCACTGGCTGAACACCTCACCTAAGTATTTTAAGAATCCTGCCTCTTCCTGTGTCCCCTGCCGGATCTTTGTGCCTCACAGCCTAAGAGAAAGCTTCCTGGTGCTTATTCCTGCGTTCCTTTGTATTCCTGCGTTCCTGTGTCTTCCTGCGTTCCTGTGTGTCTCCGCTCCTGAGTCCTGAGTAGCCGTGTTACCCGAGTTCCTCCGTGTTGCTGTGTTCCGTGTGCCTATGTTCCCGTTCCCACCTGCCTGGACCTCCCATTGCTGACCCCGGATTTGGACTTGACCTTGCATCTCTGCCGCCTGCCCTGACCCTGAGCCTGGACCTGACTGAGAGACTGTCTTCTGCTAAGGTACCTCGACCTCGGCTGCGGGCTAGTCGCACCTTTGGAGCGACCTGGTGGTAAGAATGCGGGCATGGAGTTGTTTGGGTTCCTACAGGGCAGTGGTGGCGAACCTATGGCACGGGTGCCAGAAGTGGCGCTCGGAGCCATTTCTGTGGGCACTCAGATCATTGAACCAGGACAGAGTTCCCCAAATATGACCAAATCCACCAAACCTTCCTGCAGTCCCAGGCAGCTCTCAATGTTATTTTAAAGCCACACTTCATTGTCTGTTTGGAACTGCAGGAAAAGTGAGAAGCTGTGGACAGGGCTGCATTATCTTTGGAGCTCATCCTGCTGGGCCCACCATTCTTCCTCTACAGAGAGACCCTGGAGAGAAGCCATTATGAGAGTCTGAATTTGCCCTCCTTGTAACTGTAATGGTGGCCTCAGGGGGCCGATATGATTGAAAGATGTGGAAGAACAGGTAGTAATAAGTTACTTCTAAAAACGCCATCTTGGCACTTCATGGTAAATAAGTGGATTTAGCTTGTAGTTTGGGCACTCTGTCTCAAAAAGGTTCACCATCACTGCTATAGGGGATTGTGTGAGAGTAGATACTGTGTCCCTGTCAAGCTGTTTTCCAGCACAGGGACCACTTTCCACCTCATCTTATCTCACATGTAAACTCTTTTATGTGTGTTTTATATTCTATATCTGTATATTACTTGTACATACGTGTTACGTCAGACCAAAGCAATGGTTAAATAGCATCGAGCGGCGGGGGAAGTATAGCTATTGAGAAATGGGTTAGACACCCCAAAACGCATCTAGCAGAATACTAGTAGCTCCTTTTTTTCAATTCACAGCAAGTATTGGAATCCACAACAAACGTATTTGATAGATGCTGGCATATCCTCTATGGCCACAATTTAAACAGCGCTACGGTATACTACTGTAGGTTGATTAGATCGTGAGCTCTAGGGGACAGGGACTGATTTGGCAAGCTCTGTGCAGCGCTGCGTAATCTGTGTGCACTATATAAATAAATTATTATTATTATTGCTGGGATGTGCTAGTGCATTTATCCACTTCTAGTATATTACAATTCTGTCTGTGCCACAAATCTGCAGCCTGAACAAAGTACACCAAAACAATGGTGCACATTTTCAGAGCAGTGCAGGGATGCAAGATTCATAAATCCGGTGCACCTTGCACACTTCACAGGCACTCTTAATAAATGGGGGTCAATGTTCAATGGCTAGCTCAAGAACAAATTCATTACAATTGGCTTGTGCATGTGGTCATAATTGAGCAGACTGACCAAGCTGCAAATCTCAGAACCTTAGGCCCCTTCGACACTTGCGAGTGTGATGCGCTGAACTCGCATCACACTAGCAACTAGTGCTGCCTGGATCTCCTGGCCTGAAGGCTGCAAACCGGACCTGAACTCAGTTCCGGTTTGCAGTGTTTGGGCCGGGCGATCCAGGCAGCACTCGCTGCGGGTGTGATGCGAGTTCAGTGCATCACTCTTCCAAGTGTGGAAGGGGCTTTAGACTATCTGCACAAGGGAAAAATTGATCTGAAATGGGATAAGGCCCCCAAGGGTTCTACATCAGCCATATACAAAGAAAATCAATATAAGATTTTAATGAATTGGTATCACACCCCAGCGCTATTAAACAAGCTGAACCCACAAATTCCTGATATGTGCTGGCAATGTAATGCCACTGATGCCTCCCTATTTCATATTTTTTGTGAATGCACATTAATTCAACCTTACTGGTCAATGGTTAAGCAGTGTTACAAGCAGATATAGATATTGATCCCATGACTATCCTTCTAGGACTTCCCCCACAGAACCTTGGGAAATATAAATCTAAACTATTTCTACATTTGGTAACTTCTGCCAAAACCCTAATTCCTCTGTTCTGGAAACGCTCATGCCTCCCGTCACAACACGACTTGTATGCCCGTGTACAGCATATGAGAATTATGGAATCTATGTCAGCCTCATTAAACTCTAGAACAGAGCACTTCGATAAAGTATGGTCTAGTTGGGACGATGTCAGGGATACCCTCCAATAGTTATTGTAAAGCTAAACCCCTTCAAATGTAAGAGACAACCTCGGTATTGATGTTCTATATACCTTTTTCTCTTTATGACCCATGGTTATTAGGTTTTAGTTATCGTTCGTTCGCTGATACATACATTTATACGTGATATGTCTCCTTGGACTTTATGTCATGTATACAACTATATATAAAAGACGTAAGGAAAAGAGAGAGCTCCTGCATTAGCAATTCAATAAGATGCTAGAATTGTCACAACTAATATGCATGGACTTTCTATCTGCAAGGAATGTAACTATATCGGATCCGAACTCTGCCTTTTGTATATGGTCATGTGAATTTCTTTATATACACGCTGTTTATGACTTAATTGACTGCAATGTATGTAATCAATGTATCTTTTTTTCTTCATTTTTGTATTTGTTCCTAATAAAATGTAAGTTGGAAAAAAAAAATGATCTGAAGAAGCTCACATTGATGTCAATTTTTACACACTAATTTGCATCAGTTTGGTATTGCTGTAATACCCAGGGTTGGCCGGCATAGTAAATTAATGCTGTTAGATATAGCAAAAAAGAATGGGATAAAACCCTAAATTTTATAATATAAGATCAAAAAATAAAGTAATAGAAGCATTTCACATCATATATTCAAACCACAGGTATGGAAAACAGATTAACTAAATGATTACCCAAGTAAGTATTTTATCTACAACTACTTATTCCAGAGCCTTTTGATAAATGGGCAATTGTCCAGGGCCCCAACACCAAGAGGCACTGGAAGCAGAGCAGGAATCCCCTGTGGTTTGGATCATGGAGTTTTCTCTCTGTGACTCCTACACAAGCAGAGAGAACTTCTGATGAACAGAGCTGCATTCAGCTCTCTTGCCCCTCCATTCCCAGGCTCCTCTTGCACAGGAAGTGAATAACTTATAGACGGGACGAAGGGAGAGGGAGGTGTGTAGGGAAAATGTGGCTCTCCGTACTGTGCTTCCAGCTTCCACTGAATCAGAGTCCACGTCTGCTGCTGAAATGCGTAAAATGTTAGTGTGCAGTGGAAATATATTTATCTATAGTGTATGTGAAGTGCTAATTTGTGCGCAAAATTAATTAAATGCAAAGCTGCTTCCTCCAGATTTGAAGAAATCCAGTTTCCTCAGGTAAGTAAGACAACAGCACTTTCAAGAGCTTAAAGGGAACCTACCACCACAAATCTACCTATAAAGGTAGATCGGGTGGTAGGTAGATCAATAGGACTTTTTTGGAAACTTTTATTAGAGTTATATGTAAATTTTCTTATGCGGCTACTGGGGCGTGGAGTAGCCACATCTGAGGTTAAACAGGGCGGATACTCCATACCCCAGTAGCCTCTTTTCTCCTTCTACTCACAATCTTCAGCGCCCAGCTCCTCGTAGCTGCGCGCCCCCTTGTCCGACGATCCTGCCGTCTGCGCATGTGCAGAACAGCAGGCCCGCGCCTGCGCGATCACTGCTCCGGAGCCGGAGCTGCACAGGCCCGGGACTGTTGTTCTGCGCATGCGCAGATGGCAGGATCGTCGGACGTTGTGATTAGGAGGAGAAAAGAGGCTACCGGCGCGTGGAGTAGCCGCCCCGTGTAACCTCAGATGCGGCTACTCCACGGCCCCAGTAGCTGCATAAGAAAATTTACATATAACTCTAATAAAAGTTTGCAAAAAAGTGCTGGGACATGAGGATTAGCTATCCTCACATCTTATTGATCCACCTACCACCCGATCTACCTTTATAGGTAGATTCGTGGTGGTAGGTTCCTTTTACAAAAAAAAACATTAAAAGTGCTTTTCATGATCCAACTCTTTTTCTTTTCCACCGGGCTTGTTGGTTACCGTCCACACCTCTTCAGAAAAAAGGTAGCGATTTTCCAATAGGTTAATCCAGTTTAGGCTCTTTCAGGAAGAGCAGATGCGTAGTTCAGATCAACAGTGACTACAAATAGCGACTTAAAAGTATTTATTATACTCACAAACACATCTAAAAAGTGCTTTGAATGTAAAATTACAGAAAACAATAGCCAGTAGACATCATCGCCCGACCTTGGGTTTCACTATATAGCTTCTTCTGGGGAATGTCTCTGGTTGCCTTCACAATTCCAATTTATCACATGTACATACTGTACATTAGAAAACACAAACACTTTTTCTATCAATAGTTCACATGTATAGTAGTGTTACACCTAAAATTTTTCTAAAATAATACATTGAGTTTTTGTTCTTAATTTTAAATTGCCAGCCTTTTCTGTATATCACCAAACTAGACAATCACAAGTTAGAAAATCTGAGTCGCCATTAATGGGACCTATATCCCAAAAGCAATCATTTCTATGGTGAAAGCTATACCTCCTCACAAAAACACCTCTTCTCTATGGGAATTTTCATTACTATATAACGCTTCTACCACTCATCTTTTGCTACGGAATTTGATGGCGCTATATAAATAAAGATTATTATTATAGCAACACCTCCCCTGTAGCCAATAATTAATCTGCCTAATTCCTATGGGATTTTGCCTAGAGAAAAAAAAATAGCAGAGGGTGTCATAACACAGACTACCCAATCATGGATCTGCTTCACCTTCATGGGGATTTCCTTTATACATTTCAACAAATTATTTCTATTAGTATGACACACACCTCGCTACACTCTATGGAGGTTTTCATTATCCACATCATACTTAAAACATCATATTTTAAACAATACGGGAAACACCTATTTTGTAACCAATCACAAAGCTGCCTACTGTCAATGGAATCACAGCTTTGTGATTGGCTACAAAAAAAGGTTAGCTCTGTAAAGTTTAAAATACGATCAGTAGGTTGTGGATAACGGAAACCTGTATAGAGTGGAGCTGGTCTTATGATTGGTTAAAAAGAAGGTGTTTTTCTTTTTAATAGAAATGATTTATTTAAATTTATAATGTAAATCCCCACAAGTGAGCCAAATACGTGATTGGATAGCCTGTGCTACGTCACCCTATGCTAATTGTTTTACTCTTAATGATTGGCTACAGAGGCAGTGTGTCGCCTAGAAATAGAAGATGATTGGTAGAAGGGTTATAATGAAAATTTCCATAGGTGAGAGGCATTTTTGTGATTTTTAAAAAAAATCTTTATTGATTTTTTTTTCAAATACAAAAGATTAAAATATAAGAGTAATGATGCAATATATTACAAACCGTAATTAAAATGTACAAAGTACAAGAGAAATTCTATAATATTACATTATATCCAATACACATTAATATACTTCCATATAACCAACACCCACACCACCCCAGAGGCGCCAATCAGGGAGAGAAAGGGATCAAGAAAAAAAATTATATAAATGAAAAGTAAAAAGTTAATGATAATAATAATATAAAATAAATACCGTATTTTTCAGACTATAAGACACTTCTTACTATAAGACGCACCCCAGATTTAGGCTTCCAAAAAAGGAAAAATATATTTTACACCAATTAAAATATCCCTGTTGGTCGCACTAAAGCACAGCGCACACAGATATACTTTTCCACACTCAGCCCTGCATCATCCATCCACATACACACACAGCTCTTCATCATCCATCCACATACACACACACAGCTCTGCATCATCCATCCACATACACACACACAGCTCTGCATCATCCATCCACATACACACTCAGCTCACCTATACTTATGCAACATCCCCCACCGGGGCCCAGCCTTTTCTTGGGGCCTGGAGACAGCCGGGGCCCGCAGTACCTGAGTGGCTGGCGGTTGCGGCCTAGGCACGCTAGTGTCACGGTGCTTGGTATGGGGAACCGGAGGGCTGTCCTACAGCCTGGCAGGTCTCCATCAGGGTGGTCTCCAGCATACACACACACAGCTCTGCATCATCCATCCACATACACACACAGCTCTGCATCATCCATCCACATACACACTCAGCTCACCTATACACATGCAACATCCCCCACCGGGGCCTAGCCTTTTCTTGGGGCCTGGAGACAGCCGGGGCCCGCAGTACCTGAGTGGCTGGCGGTTGCGGCCTAGGCACGCTAGTGTCACGGTGCTTGGTATGGGGAACCGGAGGGCTGTCCTACAGCCTGGCAGGTCTCCAGCAGGGTGGTGTTGGCAAGAAATGATGAGGGAGAGGCTGCTATAGCGGTTCTCCCTGGGGCAACCCTTTGGGGTCTGGAGTATAGGTCCGAGTGTAGTGGATAGGGTGCCCGTGATGGTGACAGCCGTAGTAGCTGGTACCAGACGGAGGCAGACGTTTAACAAAAACAACTTACAGTTCTTTATTGGAATCGACAGGAACCGTAGCAACGTGCCTTGACAGAATGGTGGAATGCTGGAAATGTAGTTGGAGGGAGCCACAGGATGGATCATCAGCCTGGATGCAATGGTAGGCTGGGAGATAGCTGTGTCCTAGTAGGATGCTTCAGCTTGTCCTGGGTTGCTTCAGGTATCACCCTTGAAGGTAGGATGATACCCCTTTCCTCACTCACTAACTCACTACACTCAGGCAAGGTGCTGGGCTTACCTGCTCTTGTCTGGTGTGCTGGCTGCACTGACTCTTAGCTGTACTCAGTCCTGTACCAGTAGGACATCGAGGAGAGGTGAGATCAGTATGAAGCCTCTCCTCTCTGGGAGATTGGGTGCAGCTCTATATCAGGGCATCACCCGATCTCCCTTACAGAGGTCAGGAGGGGCTGGCAGTGCTGGATCCTCCTGACCTCCGGACTATAAGACGCAGGCACTTTTTAGCAAGATTTTTTCTTGCTAAAAAGTGCGTCTTATAGTCCAGAAAATACGGTAAATGGAAAATTAAATAAATAAAGTTTTATAAAACAACACCAAAAATTATAATAATAAAAATATTACCTAAAACGTTGTGGTTTAACAGACCGCACTTGCAAGTCCCTAAGTTAAAGAGACAACTGCTTACCAGGCAATAAAATTAAGCACAATCAAGTAGTGTTGAAACATTCTTTATTAGTTTTTAATTTGTATTAATCAGTTAACACAACTCAATAATACACTGATATCAATGCTTCAGATGATTAATCTTGTGATATTGTCCCAAAATGTTGCTTAAATGATGCATGGATAACCCTTCGCAATAGGATTTCCCTCAGGGCAAAAGTGGCACAAGGGGTTGGATTTCCGGATATAAATGGTCTTCATGAAGGAGGTCCTACATCAACATGTTTCTACTGGATGTAGACCTTCAAATGCACTAAAAAATTCAGACTTATAATTGGATTAATAAAGTATTGTTTAAGAGCAGAGGCAAACGTCTCAGGCTGACTGTACTTTCCACTGATAACATTGGGGTTGGGGATGAGTGGTGTTTAGATTATGTCGTGTCCATATGGCAATATGCCCCAAAAACATGTTTGTAAACAGTACTATAGGGTGGGGGGGATGGGGTAGGGAAACACTACCCCATATCTGATGGTTACCTTGTCATATACAATGAGCATGATGTGACTTTTGTACGTTTAGCATTATGTTCTGCTATAAGCGTTAACTCTACCTTAGAGTATCGACCTTGCCATGACCTATTACCCCTTCTGGGGTTTCCGTGACAAGGTTAGCACAAAGCATCTCCTAATGCTTTCATGAAGAGCTCAAAAGCTTGAATGAGCAGTAAGACTGTCATGGCTGCCACCTAAGTCAGACCCTTTATGATGTCATGGTCCCAATTCCAAGGAACTTTACTGTGAGACATGTAGAGTTCTATTCTATGCAAATAAGTCTCACTTTTATCTATGCTGGTTGCCATTTATATTTTTTCTTCTGGGGCAGCCATTTTGAATTTCATCTACAAAGTTTCTCTTACAGACCGCACTTGCAGGTCCCTAAGTAAAAGAGACAACTGCTTACCAGGCAATAACATTAAGTAGAATCAAGTGGTGTTGAAATATTCTTTTTTAGTTTTTAATATGTATTAATCAGTTTACATAACTCAATAATAAATTGATATAGAAGCTTCAGATGATAAATCTTGTGATATTGTCCTAAAATGTTGATCAAATGATGCATGGTTTACCCAACTTAATAGGATTTCAATTAGGGCAAAAGTGGACAATGACACAAGGGGTTGGATTTAAGGATCTTCATGCATTTCATGACGGAGGTCCTACATCTAGGTACATGTTTCTACTGGATGTAGACCTTCCAATGCACTGAAAAATTCTGACTTATAATTGGATTAATAAAGAATATTGTTTAAGAGCAGAGGCAAACGTCTCAGGCTGACTGTAGTCTCCACTGATAACATTGGGGTTGGGGATGAGTGGTGTCTAGATTATGTCTTGTACTTCAGACATGTTCCCCATAAACATATATGTAAACAGTACTATAGGGGATAGGGTAGGGGAAACACTCACCTTTATCTGATGGTTACCTTGTCACATACAATGAACATGATGTGACTTTAGTACGTTTAGCCTTATGTTCTGCTACAAGCTTTAAATCTACCTTAGAGTATCGACCTTGCCATGAACTATTACCCCTTCTGGGGTTTCCATGAACCCTCAGGTGACAGGGTTAGCACAAAGCATTTCCTGAAGCTTTCATAAAGTTCTCCAAAGCTTGAATGAGCAGTAAAACTGTCATGTCTGCCACCTAAGTCAGACTCTTGATGATGTCATAGCCCCAGTATCCAAGGAACTTTATTGTGACACATGTAGTGTTCTATTTTATGCAAATTATTGTCACTTTTATTTATGATGGTGGCCATTTTTATTTTTGTCCGCTGGAGGCAACCATTTTGACTTGTTTCTTCTGAGGCAGCCATTTTGAATTTCATCTATCAAGCTTCTTTTACAGACTGCACTTGCAAGTCCCTAAGTTAAAGAGACAACAGCTTACCAGGCAAAAAAATGTAGCACAATCAAGTAGTGTTGAAATATTCTTTATTCGTTTTTAATATGTATTTATCAGTTCACATTACTCAATAATACATTGTTATCAATGCTTCAGATGTTGAATCTTGTGATACTGTCCTAAAATGTTGCTCAAATGACGCATGGTTAACCCTATGTAATAGGATTTCACTTAGGGCAAAAGTGGAATATTGCACAAGGGGATGGATTTAAGGATCTTAATGCATTTCATGAAGGAGGTCCTACATCTAGATACATGTTTCTACTGGATGTAGACATTCCAATGCACTGAAAAAATCTGACTTATATTTGGATTAATAAAGTATTGTTTAAGAGCAGAGGCAAACATCTCAGGCTGACTGTACTTTCCACTGATAACATTGGGGTTGTGGATGAGTGGTGTCTAGAATATGGGGCAGATTTACTTACCCGGCCCATTCGCGATCCAGCAGCACGTTCTCTGAACAGGATTCGGGTCTGGACGGATTTATGAAGGTAGTTCCTCCGCCGTCCACCAGGTGGCGCTGCTGCGCTGAAAATCAACTGAACGCACCGGAATACACCGAGCTGGACCAGGTGAAGGTAAGCGCGTCCCAAGCGACACAATTTCGTTTTTTAAATGCGTCGGTTTTTCCGAATACGTCGGGTTGTCGTTCGGGCACGCCCCCCGATTTCCGCCGCGTGCATGCCAGCGCCGATGCGCCACAATACGATCGTGTGCGCCAAAATCCCGGGGCAATTCAGGTACAATCGGCGCAAATCGGAAATATTCGGGTAACACGTCGGGAAAACGCGAATCGGGCCCTTAGTAAATGACCCCTGTGAGACACTGAAGGGGTTAACTGTGGAAGGGCGGTATGTTTCCCCTAGGTTTTCCTACTATGCAAGGCCTTAGTGCTGAGGTTGTGTTGTCCAGCACCTTGGACACAGGTGGCGGGAGCAGCCTAATCAGCCTGCATAAAGCCGCTGAGCAGAGCTGATAGTGTTGTCTCTCTGAAAGGAGGCTGGAGAGCACACAGCCCTGACCTCTGTGCCTGGAGCAGCGACTTATTTTATGTACTAGTGGTGAGTTAGAGAAACTCTGTTTAGTTAGCACCCTGACGGGTAGGATTTTGTTTGTTTAATGCCTGAATGTAAAGGCTGTTTTGTTTTGCTGCTGCAATAAACACAGGCTAGACCTGTTTTGGACTGTACCTTGGTGTCACTGTCTTGAACTGCATCCCAACACCCCGCTACCTCAGACTCTACTGGGCCAAATCTCCCACATATGGTGCTTCGGATTGCGGGCAGTTCAAAAGACACACACCTGAAAGGCTTGCTACATCCTGCAACATTGCATGGCCTGGGTGAAAGCAGCAGGCAAATTGCAGGATAAAGCCAAGATGGAGGACTTTATTAAAGCCATGCTCCAGCAACAACAGGAAGAGTCCCGAGCTAATCGACAGCTGCAGCAAGCCATGCTCCAGCAGCAGGAGGAGAGGTCCCGCCAGCAGCAGGAAGAGTCCCGAGCCATGTTCCAGCTGATGATGGAAAAGTTTTCTGACGTTATGGCAGAACCGCAAGCGACGACTACTGAGGGGTCCCATACTGGTTTGCAAGGGTACCCGGTTGTCCAGCATTCCGCACGGGCTGCAGTGCAGAAGGCTTTACAAAAGATGACGGCGACTGACGACGTGGAGGCGTATCTCACTGTGTTCGAGCGAGTAGCTGAGCGAGAGGAGTTACCAGCTGAGCAGTGGGCAGATGTCCTGGCACCGTTCCTGACAGGTGAATCGCAGAAGGCCTACTACGACCTGAGTGAAACGGAGGCCCGTGAGTACCCCCAGCTAAAGGCGGAGATTCTGGCTCGTCTTGGGGTCACCATACAAGTTCGTTCCAGCCGGGTCCACCAGTGGGCATACTCTGAAAAACTATCCCCACGCTCCCAAATGCATGACCTGATCCATCTTGTCCGGAAGTGGCTACAACCCGAGGACTGCACCCCAGCCCAGATGGTCGAGAGAGTGGTTCTTGACAAGTTCACCCGTTCTCTGCCCTCTCGGCTCCAGCGATGGGTTGGACAGACCGGTCCCACAAATGATGAGGAACTCATGTCCCTAGTAGAGAGATATCGGGCTACGGAGGATCTTCTACTTATCTCTCCCACACGAAGTAGTGCCAGTGACAAGGCCATTAAACCATCTGGTAAGACTGCTACTGCAGAAAAAGGGAAACAGGACAGGTTGGGAGGGGGTCCACTGGGGGGGCTTGGATACACAGAAACCCAGTGAGGTTCGTGACAGAGGTCATAGCCGTATCCAGTGCTGGCGATGCCATGAAATGGGCCATATTGCTGCCAACTGTCCCCTGTCAGTGGAGCCAATGGACTGCAACCAGACCCGGCGAATGTCACTGTTTGCCCGGCCGGTTCTGGCAGCCGAGTCAGTCACGGATGCAGAACCCCAAGTGTGTATGGTCACAATCGGTGGTCACAGGGTGGAAGCCTTGCTAGACTCAGGGAGTCTGGTCACCCTGGTGCGGGGAACTTTGGTTGATCCTGGACTGTACAGTGGGCGTAAAGTGGGAGTGTTATGTATACATGGGGACACTCGCGAATATCCCACTGCCGTCATCAACCTACATACACCTTGTGGTACTATCACCCATGAAGTGGGGGTGGTGGGGACCCTGTTTCATGAGGCTATTTTCGGCAGAGACTTACCGGTGTTTTGGGACCTCTGGAGAAGAAGACCCACCTCAGGTGCTATTACAGATAATGGACATCAGATAGGTCCGGCCTTGGCCCCCGAACCCTTTGAGGCCAATGTACCCACACCAGCAGTAGGGGTGACACCAGGTGAAGAATTCTCTCCCCTAGAGGTCCTAGCTGGTGAGGTCGAGGCTCACGAGGAGGTCCCCGACATGCCGGACCTTGAGGTTTCCCGTGTAAATTTTGAGGCTGCACAGCTACAGGACCCTACCTTATTTAAAGCACGGGAGAATGTTAAAGTGATAAATGGGGTACTCCAAATACCAGGGGCTGACAAAATATACCCCCGAATGATGATTGTTGGGGAACTGCTGTACAGGGTTGACCAGATACGGGATAAGGAGGTTGAGCAACTTGTAGTACCCCAATCTCACCGTAGGCTGGTGCTAGATTTGGCACATAAACATGTGCTGGGAGGGCACTTAGGTGCTGAGAAGACCCGAGAGAGGATCCTGCAGAGATTTTTCTGGCCCGGGGTGTGGGAGGAGGTAAACAGGTATTGTAGCTCCTGCCCTGAGTGTCAACTTACTGCCCCGGTGTCCCACTTCAGGAGTCCCCTGGCCCCCGTTACCAATCATAGAGGTGCCGTTTGAACGGATTGCAATGGATTTGGTTGGCTCCATTGTCAAGTCCACAAGGGGGCATCAGTACATCCTGGTTATCCTGGACTATGCTACGCGGTATCCAGAGGCAATTCCGTTAAGGAACACCTCCTCCAAAAACATTGCTAGGGAGCTGTTCCAGGTATTCTCCCGCACAGGCCTCCCCAAGGAAATCTTGACTGACCAGGGAACCCTATTTATGTCTAGAGTAATGAAGGAGATGTGTAAATTACTGCAGGTTAAACAGCTCCGCACCTCTGTATATCATCCTCAGACAGATGGCCTGGTCGAGAGGTTTAACAAGACCTTGAAGGGCATGCTAAAGAGGGTGGTCAGCAAAGATCGGAAGGACTGGGATTGTTTGTTGCCTTATTTGATGTTTGCCATACGTGAGGTACCCTAGTCTTCCACAGGTTTCTCACCCTTTGAGCTGTTATATGGCCGTTCCCCACGTGGGCTTTTGGATGTAGCTAAGGAGACCTGGGAACAGGAAAGGACCCCCCACTGTAGTGTGATTGAACACGTCTCCCTTATGCAGGACGCGTAGCGGCAGTAATGCCCCTTGTAAAGGAGCACATGACAAGGGCACAAGAGGCCCAGTGTAGGGTCTACAATAGATCAGCCAGACTCAGGACCTTTAACCCAGGCAACAGAGTGCTAGTTCTGGTGCCCACCGTTGAGAGTAAGTTCTTGGCAAAATGGCAAGGTCCATATGAGGTCATGGAGAAAGTGGGGGAGGTTAACTACAAGGTATATCAGCCGGGGAGGAGGAAACCTGAACAGATATACCACGTGAACCTCCTAAAGCCGTGGAGGGAAAGAGAGTCCCTGATAGCCGTGGGAGTAGGAAAAGCGTCTGTCCCCAAGAAGGTGACACCGGAGCTAGGTGTACCCGATGACAAGGTGCCTGAAGTACGGATCTCGGAGTCCCTCTCCAGGGCCCAGATTCAGGAAGCGAAGGAGTTTGTGCTCCGTAACGTTGATGTGTTCTCTAAGTTACCGGGTCGTACTTCAGTCATCAAGCATGACATCATAACCGAACCCCACATCCTTACCGGGTCCCTGAAGCACGCCTCCAAGCCATATCCGAAGAAGTCAGGCAGATGTTAGACCTGGGGGTTATTGAGGAGTCTAAAAGTGACTGGTCGAGTCCAATTGTGTTGATTCCCAAGCCTGATGGTTCCCTACGGTTCTGTAATGACTTTAGGAAGTTGAACGAGATATCCAAATTTGATTCTTATCCTATGCCCAGAGTTGACGAGTTGATAGAACGACTTGGACAGGCTAGGTTCTTCTCCACCCTTGACCTGACGAAAGGGTATTGGCAGGTACCCCTCACTGACAGGGCTAAAGAGAAGACGGCTTTTGTTACTCCTGATGGGCTTTTTCAGTATGTGGTACTCACCTTTGGGCTACATGGAGCTCCCGTCACATTCCAGAGGTTAATGGATCTCGTGCTAAAACCTCACCAGAGATATGCCTCGGCCTACTTGGATGACATCATAGTCTATAGTAACGATTGGGAGAGTCATCTAGCCAAGGTACAAGCAGTGGTAGACTCCCTGAGGGCAGCAGGGTTGACAGCGAACCCCCAAAAATGTGCACTGGGTCTGGAAAAGGCCCGTTACCTGGGGTACCGTATTGGGCAAGGTGTCATCAAACCCCAAGTAAATAAAGTGGAGGCGATCCAGCAGTGGCCACGACCTATAAGCAAGAAGCAAGTGAGGGCTTTCCTAGGCATAGTGGGCTATTATCGCCGATTTATTCCTGATTTTGCGACAATAGCGGCACCCCTGACTGACCTGACCAAGGGTAGCAGGTCGGTAATGGTAAAGTGGAGTGAAGAGGCTGAGGGGGCGTTTCAGCGACTTAAGACGGTTTTGTGCGAGGGACCGGTACTGATCACCCCTAACTTCACCAAAACCTTTATTGTGCAGACTGACGCTTCTGACGTGGGCTTAGGGGCTGTCCTGTCCCAAGTAGTGGAGGGTGAGGAACATCCCGTGACATTCCTGAGCCGCAAGCTCACACCTCCTGAGAAGAACTATAGCATAGTTGAGAGGGAGTGCTTGGCGATTAAATGGGCTCTGGAATCCCTGAGATATTACTTGATAGGGCGACAGTTTACACTAGTGACCGATCACTCTCCCCTCACCTGGATGAGTCAGGCTAAAGAGAGGAACGCCAGGGTCACAAGGTGGTTCCTAATGTTGCAGAATTTCAAGTTCACAGTAGAACATCGAGCAGGAAAGCTGCATGGGAATGCTGATGCCCTGTCTTGTACCCACTGTCTGATGGCCAAAAGTGTTCGCCCCCACAGGGTCAAACAGAGGGGGAGGGTATGTGAGACACTGAAGGGGTTAACTGTGGATGGGCGGTATGTTTCCCCTAGGTTTTCCTACTATGCAAGGCCTTAGTGCTGAGGTTGTGTTGTCCAGCACCTTGGACACAGGTGGCGGGAGCAGCCTAATCAGCCTGCATAAAGCCGCTGAGTAGAGCTGATAGTATTGTCTCTCTGAAAGGAGGCTGGAGAGCACACAGCCCTGACCTCTGTGCCTGGAGCAGCGACTTATTTTATGTACTAGTGGTGAGTTAGAGAAACTCTGTTTAGTTAGCACCCTGACGGGTAGGATTTTGTTTGTTTAATGCCTGAATGTAAAGGCTGTTTTGTTTTGCTGCTGCAATAAACACAGGCTAGACCTGTTTTGGACTGTACCTTGGTGTCACTGTCTTGAACTGCATCCCAACACCCCGCTACCTCAGACTCTACTGGGCCAAATCTCCCACACCCCCTATGTCTTGTCCTTTAGGCATGTTCCCCAAAAACATATATGTAAACAGTAATAAAAGGGATGGGGTAGGGAAACACTCCCCTTAATCTGATGGTTACCTTGTCACATACAATGAGCATGATGTGACTTTTGTACGTTTAGCATTATGTCCTGCTATAAGATTTAAATCTACCTTAGTATTGACCTTGCCATGACCCATTACCCTCTCTGGGGTTTCCATGAACCCTCAGGTGACAGGGTAAGCACAAAGCATCTCCTGATGCTTTCATGAAGAGGTCCAAAGCTTGCATGAGCAGTAAGACTGTCATGGCTGCCACCTAAGTCCGACCCTTTATGATGTCATGGCCCCAGTTTCCAAGGAACTTTACTGTGACACATGTAGTGTTCTTTTTTATGCAAATTACTCTCATTTTTATTTATGTTGGTGGCCATTTATATTTTTATTTTACTGGAGGCAGCCATTTTGACTTGTTTCTTCTGTGGCAGCCATTTTGAATTTAAAATTAAATACAATCACGTAGTGTTGAAATATTCTTTATCTGTTTTTAATATGGATTAATCAGTTTACATAACTCAATAATAGATTGATATCAATGCTCCAGATAATAAATCTTGTGATATTGTCCTAAAATCAAATCAAATGATGCATGGTTTACCGTACGTAATAGGATTTCACTTAGGGCAAAAGGGGACAAGAGCAAAAGGGGTTGGATTTAAGGATCTTAATGCACTTCAGGAAGGAGGTACTACATCTAGGTACCTGTTTCTTCTGGATGTAGACCTTCCAATGCATTGAAAAATTCTGACTTATAATTGGATTAATAAAATCTATTGTTTAAGAGCAGAGGCAAACATCTCAGGCTGACAGTACAGGCAGTCCCCGGGTTACATACAAGATAGGGTCTGTAGGTTTGTTCTTGTATGCAAGTCGGAACTGTATATTTTATCATTGTAATCCCAGCTAGAACTTTTTTGGTCTCTGTGACAATTGGATTTTAAAAATGTTGGGTTGTCATAAGAATCAATATTAATACTAAAGCGTCATTACAGACACATTTGATAACTGTTACAGCTGATCATTGTAGCCTAGAACTTAAGTACAATAAATTACCAATATCCAGAGGTCCGTTTGTAACTAGGGGTCGTATGTAAGTCGAGTGTTCTTATGTAGGGGACCGCCTGTACTTTCCACTGATAACATTGGGGTTGGGGATGAGTGGTGTCTAGATTATGTCTTGTCCTTCAGGCAACATGCCCCAAAGCATATTTGTAAACAGTAGTATAGGGGATGGGGTAGGGCAGTGATTGCGAACCTTTTAGAGGCCGAGTGCGCAAAATGCAACCCTAACCCAACTTACTTATAGCAAAGTGCCAACACAAAAATAATAAAAAAAAAACACATAGGTGTTAAATATAGAGACTTGTGTAATAAACTTTAGACAATCCTGGCAGTGTACTGCGGCTGTCCTCTGCTTGCCTAAAACTGTTGTATACTGTTCAGGGGAAGAATTGGGGGCAGAGCTCAGGTACACCTGCAGCTGATAACCAGCATTATAGATAGAATTGCCCCATTTTAATATTGAGGTATTTTATTTATAGCTATGTCATATGTCAAATATAGGGGTCTGCTGACCTTTATACGTGACCCCAATCCCAGTGGCATAGCAAGACATGAGAGATAGATAGATAGATAGATAGATAGGAGGGAGCAGGAAAGATATGAAATAGCTGCATGATGTAGTAGTTTATCGATCTGTCTTGTTTACAGGCAGATTTGTCAGGGGGATCTTTACAGGATAGCAGGGAGAAGGGGAGAATGAGCTGATCTTATACTTTGTGTATGTCACTTGTTACCTTCTATACTGCAGCTACTACATGCAGCCTGGGCTCTGGTGACTCCTCCCCCCTCTGTGCTCTGCCCCTCCTCTCTTCTCCTGTTGGCTGGTCGGGTCAGGTGACCAACCCTCTCTGTGAGTCCCTGCTTTAGCAGGGGGGGCGGCAAAGCAATTGTCCCAAAATAGCACATGAACAGTGACAGCCGCTGGCCCACTGTATATTAGGGCCAGATCCTTATGCCCCTGCCCAATTCAATGATGTGGGAGCAGCTTTTTCATACTGCTCTCTTCTCCCTGCAGTGGTTTCTATGAGAACCGCAATAACATTCAGCGCTCCCGACAGCCGGAGCTTCAATGGTGACAGCGCGCGTGCCCACAGGCACGGCTCTGCGTGCCGCATGTGGCACGCGTGCCATAGGTTCGCCAATGCTGGGGTAGGAGAAACACTCACCTATATATGATGGTTACCTTGTCACATACAATGAACATGATGTGACTTTTGTACGTTTAGCCTTATGTTCTGCTATAAGCTTTAAATCTACCTTAGAATATCGACCTTGCCATGACCCATTACCCATTCCATGAACCCTCAGGTGACAGGGTTAGCACAAAGCATCTCCTGAAGCTTTCATGAAGTTCTCCAAAGCTTGAATGAGCGGTAAGACTGTTATGGTTGCCTCCTAAGTCAGACCCTTTATGATGTTGACCTTGCCATTAACCATTACCTCTTCTGGGGTTTCCCGAACCCTCAGGTGACTAGGTTAGCACAAAGCATTTCCTGAAGCTTTCATGAAGTGCTCCAAAGCATGAATGAGCAGTAAAACTGTCATGCCTGCCACCTAAGTCAGACCCTTTATGATGTCATAGCCCCAGTATCCAAGGAACTTTACTGTGACACATGTAGTGTTCTATTTTATGTAAATTGGCCTCACATTTATCTATGATGGTTTCGATTTTTATTTTTTTCTATTGGAGGCAGCCATTTTGAATTTCATCTATTAGGCTTCTCTTATAGACCACACTTGCAAGTCCCTAAGTTAAAGAGACAATTGCTTACCAGGTAACAACATTAAGCAGAATCAAGTGGTGTTGAAATATTCTTTATTAGTTTTTAAGATGTATTAATCAGTTTATATAACTCAATAATACACTGATATCAAAGCTTCAAATGATAAATCTTGAGATATTGTCCTAAAATGTTGCTCAAATTATGCATGGTTAACCTTACGTAATAGGATTTCACTTAGGGCAAAAGTGGACAATAGCACAAGGGGTTGGATTTAAGGATCTTAATGCATTTCATGAAGGAGGTCCTACATCTAGATACATGTTTCTACTGGATGTAGACCTTCCAATGCACTAAAAAAATTCTGACTTACAATTGGATTAATAAAGACTATTGTTTAAGAGCAGAGGCAAAAGTCTCAGGCTGACTGCACTCTCCAATGATAACGTTGGGGTTGGGGATGAGTGGTGTCTAGATTATGTCTTGTACTTCAGACAATATGCCCCAAAACATATTTGTAAACAGTACTATAGAAGATGGAGTAAGGGAAACACTCACCTATATCTGATGGTTACCTTGTCACATACAATGAACATGATGTGACTTTTGTACGTTTAGAGTATCGACCTTGCCATGACCCATTACCCTCTCTGGGGTTTCCATGAACCCTCAGGTGACAAGGTTAGCACAAAGCATCTCCTAATGCTTTCATGAAGAGCTCAAAAGCTTGAATGAGCAGTAAGACGGTCATGGCTGCCACCTAAGTCAGACCCTTTATGATGTCATGGTGCCAATTCCAAGGAACTTTACTGTGACACATGTAAAGTTCTATTCTATGCAAATAAGTCTCACTTTTATCTATGCTGGTTGCCATTTATATTTTTTCTACTGGAGGCAGCCATTTTGACTTGTTTCTTCTGGGGCAGCCATTTTGAATTTCATCTATCAAGCTTCTCTTACAGACCGCACTTGCAAGTCCCTAAGTAAAAGAGACAACTGCTTACCAGGCAATAAAATTAAGTACAATCACGTAGTGTTGAAATATTCTTTATTCATTTTTAATATGGATTAATCAGTATACATAACTCAATAATACACTGATATCAATGCTTCAGATGATAAATCTTGTGATACTGTCCTAAAATGTTGATCAAATGATGCATGGTTTACGCAACTTAATAGGATTTCAATTAGGGAAAAAGTGGACAAGAGCACAAGGGGTTGGATTTAAGGATCTTCATGCATTTCATGACGGAGGTCCTACATCTAGATACATGTTTCTACTGGATGTAGACCTTCCCATGCACTGAAAAATTCTGACTTATAATTGGATTAATAAAATCTATTGTTTAAGAGCAGAGGCAAACGTCTCAGGCTGACTGTAGTCTCCACTGATAACATTGGGGTTGGGGATGAGTGGTGTCTAGATTATGTCTTGTACTTCAGACACGTTCCCCATGAACATATATATGTAAACAGTAATAAAGGGGATGGGGTAGGGGAAACACTCACCTTTATCTGATGGTTACCTTGTCATATACAATGAGCATGATGTGACTTTAGTACGTTTAGCATTATGTTCTGCTACAAGCTTTAAATCTACCTTAGAGTATCGACCTTGCCATGACCCATTACCCCTTCTGGGGTTCCCATGAACCCTCAGGTGACAGGGTTAGCACAAAGCATCTCCTGCTGCTTTCATGAAGAGCTCCAAAGCTTGAATAAGCAGTAAGACTGTCATGGCTGCCACCTATGATGTCATGGCCCCAGTTTCCAAGGAACTTTACTGTGACACATGTAGTGTTCTATTTTATGCAAATTAGTCTCACTTTTATTTATGTTGGTGGCCATTTATATATTTTTTTTACAAGAGGCAGCCATTTTGACTTGTTTCTTCTGGGGCAGCCATTTTGAATTTCATCTATCAAGCTTCTCTTACAGACCGCACTTGCAGGTCCCTAAGTAAAATTACCAGGTAATAAAATTAAGTACAGTCTTCTTTATTCTTTATTAGTTTTTAATATGGATTAATCAGTATACATAACTCAATAATACACTGATATCAATGCTCCAGATGATAAATCCTGTGATATTGTCCTAAAATGTTTACCTTACGTAATAGGATTTCACTTAGGGCAAAAGGGGACAAGAGCACAAGGGGTTGGATTAAAGGATCTTAATGCACTTCAGGAATGAGGTAGTACATCTAGATACATGTTTCTTCTGGATGTAGACCTTCCAATGCACTGAAAAATTCTGACTTATAATTGGATTAATAAAATCTATTGTTTAAGAGCAGAGGCAAACATCTCAGTCTGACAGTACAGGCAGTCTCCGGGTTACATACAAGATAGGGTCTGTAGGTTTGTTCTTAAGTTGAATTTGTATGCAAGTCGGAGCTGTATATTTTATCACTGTAATCCCAGCCTGAAATTTTTTGGTCTCTGTGACAATTGGATTTTAAAAATGTTGGGTTGTCATAAGAATCAATATTAATACTAAAGCTTAATTACAGACACATTTTATAACCGTTACAGCTGATCATTGTAGCCTAGAACTTAAGTACAATAAATTACCAATATCCAGAGGTCCGTTTGTAACTAGGGGTCGTATGTAAGTCGAGTGTTCTTATGTAGGGGACCGCCTGTACTCTCCACTGATAACATTGGGGTTGGGGATGAGTGGTGTCTAGATTATGTCTTGTCCTTCAGGCAACATGCCCCAAAACATATTTGTAAACAGTACTATAGGGGATGGGGCAGGGGAAACACTCACCTATATATGATGGTTACCTTGTCACATACAATGAACATGATGTGACTTTTGTACGTTTAGCCTTATGTTCTGCTATAAGCTTTAAATCTACCTTAGAGTATCGACCTTGCCATGACCCATTACCCATTCCATGAACCCTCAGGTGACAAGGTTAGCACAAAGCATCTCCTGAAGCTTTCATGAAGTTCTCCAAAGCTTGAATGAGCGGTAAAACTGTTATGGCTGCCTCCTAAGTCAGACCCTTTATGATGCTGACCTTGTCATTAACCATTACCCCTTCTGGGGTTTCCATGAACCCTCAGGTGACAAGGTTAGCACAAAGCATTTCCTGAAGCTTTCATGCAGTGCTCCAAATCTTGAATGAGCAGTAAGACTGTCATGGCTGCCACCTAAGTCAGACCCTTTATGATGTCATGGCCCCAGTATCCAAGGAACTTTACTGTGACACATGTAGTGTTCTATTTTATGCAAATTAGTGTCACTTTTATTTATGATGGTGGCCATTTTTATTTTTGTCTACTGGAGGCAACCATTTTGACTTGTTTCTTCTGGGGCAGCCATTTTGAATTTCATCTTTCAAGCTTATTTTACAGACTGCACTTGCAAGTACTTAAGTTAAAGAGACAACAGCTTACCAGGCAAAAAAATTAAGCACAATCAAGTAGTGTTAAAATATTCTTTATTCGTTTTTAATATGTATTAATCAGTTCACATTACTCAATAATACATTGTTATCAATGCTTCAGATGATGTGTGCATCATCCATCCACATACACACACACAGCTCTGCATCATCCATCCACATACACACACAGCTCTGCATCATCCATCCACATACACACTCAGCTCACCTATACACATGCAACATCCCCCACCGGGGCCTAGCCTTTTCTTGGGGCCTGGAGACAGCCGGGGCCCGCAGTACCTGAGTGGCTGGCGGTTGCGGCCTAGGCACGCTAGTGTCACGGTGCTTGGTATGGGGAACCGGAGGGCTGTCCTACAGCCTGGCAGGTCTCCAGCAGGGTGGTGTTGGCAAGAAATGATGAGGGAGAGGTTGCTATAGCGGTTCTCCCTGAGGCAACCCTTTGGGGTCTGGAGTATAGGTCCGAGTGTAGTGGATAGGGTGCCCGTGATGGTGACAGCCGTAGTAGCTGGTACCAGACGGAGGCAGACGTTTAACAAAAACAACTTACAGTTCTTTATTGGAATCGACAGGAACCGTAGCAACGTGCCTTGACAGAATGGTGGAATGCTGGAAATGTAGTTGGAGGAGCCACAGGATAGATCATCAGCCTGGATGCAATGGCAGGCTGGGAGATAGCTGTGTCCTAGTAGGATGCTTCAGCTTGTCCTGGGTTGCGTCAGGTATCACCCTTGAAGGTAGGATGATACCCCTTTCCTCACTCACTAACTCACTACACTCAGGCAGGGAGCTGGGCTCACCTGCTCTTGTCTGGTGTGCTGGCTGCACTGACTCTTAGCTGTACTCAGTCCTGTACCAGTAGGACATCGAGGAGAGGTGAGATCAGTATGAAGCCTCTCCTCTCTGGGAGATTGGGTGCAGCTCTATATCAGGGCATCACCCGATCTCCCTTACAGAGGTCAGGAGGGTCTGGCAGTGCTGGATCCTCCTGACTTCCGGACTATAAGACGCAGGCACTTTTTAGCAAGATTTTTTCTTGCTAAAAAGTGCGTCTTATAGTCCAGAAAATACGGTAAATGGAAAATGAAATAAAGTTTTATAAAACAACAACAAAAATTATAATAATAAAAATATTACCTAAAACGTTGTGGTTTCTCTAACAGACCGCACTTGCAAGTCCCTAAGTTAAAGAGACAACTGCTTACCAGGCAATAAAATTAAGCACAATCAAGTAGTGTTGAAACATTCTTTATTAGTTTTTAATTTGTATTAATCAGTTTACACAACTCAATAATACATTGATATCAATGCTTCAGATGATTAATCTTGTGATATTGTCCCAAAATGTTGCTCAAATGATGCATGGATAACCCTTCGTAATAGGATTTCCCTCAGGGCAAAAGTGGACAATGGCACAAGGGATTGGATTTCAGGATATAAATGGTCTTCATGAAGGAGGTCCTACATCAACGTGTTTATATGGCATATAGACCTTCCAATGCACTAAAAACTTCAGACTTATAATTGGATTAATAAAGACTATTGTTTAAGAGCAGAGGCAAATGTCTCAGGCTGACTGTACTCTCCACTGATAACATTGGGGTTGGGGATGAGTGGTGTTTAGATTATGTTGTGTGTACCAGGTCGCCTTCGCGACATTAAGAAAGGTATCTTAAGACATTTCTTGGTGGCCTTCAGGTTGGTGATCCCCAGACTCTGGGTACTTGCACTTTGTTTTTACTGTTCATACTACTGTCATTTTTTCACAACTCTGTTTTTACTCAATAAACTTTTATTGAACCATAGATTATGTCATGTCCATATGGCAATATGCCCCAAAAACATATTTGTAAACAGTACTATAGGGGATGGGGTAGGAGAAACACTCCCCTTTACCTGATGGTTACCTTATCATATACAATGAGCATGATGTGACTTTTGTATGTTTAGCATTATGTTCTGCTATAAGCTTTAACTCTACCTTAGAGTATCGACCTTGCTATGACCTATTACCCCTTCTGGGGTTCCCATGAACCCTTAGGTGAGAAGGTTAGCACAAAGCATCTCTTAATGCTTTCATGAAGAGCTCAAAAGCTTGAATGAGCAGTAAGACTGTCATAGCCAGGGCCGGCGCTATGGGTAGGCAAAGGTGGCAATTGCCCAGGGCCCCTGGGAGAAAGGGGAGAATCTCTTTTTTCAATTGAATCTTGAATTGTGTTTCTAGGTGCCATGGATCCAGAGATATTCAGGTTTAAAGTGAGAATATCAGGTGCCATTTTTATATATAAAAATCACTCCCGACTGCAGTTTAACAGTTAATATCTCAGTTTTCCTACATTTTAAAAGAGGAGACTCTCTTCTTTCATAGGAAAAAAGAAGTAAGGTTCTATGTGTCACAGAGCCAGAGATACAGCCCCCTTAAATTAGCCCCCCCCCAATCCAGATTCTTAGCCATCAGGCTGCAGGGAGCATTTGCTGCATACAGGAGCTCACAGATAATGGAAATATTCACTTTATATGTTACTACATTTTGAGAAGGGATAATATCAACTAATATTCATGATATTCATGTTTTTAACCCTTCTCTATGCGGAACTATCTAAGAACACACTTTGGGCCACACGTATCAATCGTTTTTTTTCTGTTGTTTTTGTGCCTTTTCATTCAGGCGCATCGTTTTTGAGCCATTTTTGCGACTAAACACCAAACTAGCTGCGCAGAAAAAATAACCAGCTTTCCCTCATTTATCCTAGTAATCCAGATGTTTTGCTGCGCCTAATGATATTCATCACTTGCGACTTTTCATTTTGGCGCAAAAACACTCCAGCCCAAGGTGGTGTTAACTGAGAAGAAAGCACTGAGCCTCTTTGCAGAACAGCTCATTTCTAGCAGCAAAGCTCATCCAGACACAGCAGACACTAGTACAGGTTATACAGACATGAGATACTCTGCAGACAGGAGCTGCAGACTCTATTTACAGTTCATCACCTTCTATTTACAAAACATTCTGCAGAATCCTGAGCTCAAAGCAAGAGAGAAGAGAACGTTACAGAATGTTGCACATAGTACTGACAAGTGTCCCCCATGTAATACTGCACAGTATCACCAGTGTGTCTGAGGGGGATACTGTGCAGAATTACAGGGGTGCAGCAGGAGATCAGCACTGGGGGATCCCCTCCAGGAGAAGCCCCTGCTGAGGAGGTAACTGGGTACAGGGTGCCACACACCTGGGTGCTGCTGTGAGAGTTATCTTCATTCTGGGCTGTGGGAGAAGCAAAGAGGAGCTTGTAGCAGGATCACATGTAAGTGTCTGAATCTAACATTGCGCCTAAACTGCGCCAAAATTGCGCCTAAACTGTGTTAAAGTAAAGTGATTAATAAGAGGCAGGAAATTAACTTATCACAGATGGTTGTAGCTTGGGATAATTCTGGCAAAACAGTGCGCCAGAATTTAGGCGCAACTACTACACTTAGGCGCACAAAAGTGATAAATGTGGCCCTTTCTCTCTTATTCCCTTTTATTTTGTGATAGTTATTTTTTGATGGGAAAATTGACTGATACGATGAACATTCAATCCTCTTCGTCTAATGTGACTACACCGCGACCAGAACATGTCCATAAAGTTATATGTAACACCAAAAACACACACATGTCCTGGAATAAAGTTTTTATTTCCCACCATCCTCCATTATTTACACCTATGTTATGACGTTCTCACTCAAATCCTTATGAAGCGCGGAGGGTTCTGTTATTGTGCAGCTAATACAGTGGCGCACATCTAAATGTGACTTTTATTATCTCATTAGAGAGGTTTATGGATATATAGTTATTTATTTGGGTCACCATTATGTAAGGAGCAGACAATGATACATCTGTGTGAATTTTCTGCAGTTCCCTTTGCTGCATATTTTGGTGAATATACACATGTGGGGTCTGTGTGATCTCCTCACCTCTTACTGTTTTAGGAAAGTATATTTTCTTCTTATAAGTATTCTGGATTTGTTCATATTTTAGAGGAAATTTTGAATGTTAATTGCCAAATGCATCGCCTGGTTGTCTGCTTTTTTAAAAATTCTATAGGTTTTATGGCGCCTTTACTTTTTATTCTGTTTTATTGCTATATTTTGCAGGTTGTGACTGTCTAAAAATTTCTAGCTGAAAAGCAGATATCTAGTTATTACAGTTTTAGTGATATTATGTGGATTTATTTATGTGAACATATCAATATGGGACATGGGACACATGTCCATCTATCTAAATTTTTTGCCATCAAAGTCAAATTTTAAGTATTTTTAATAAAATGTTTCAATTTGAATCAAAATTGCATGAAGGCGCCTATGTCTATAAAATCTTTGATGCAATGTTGAAAATGGGGCAAGTGTCTGCTTTCAGAAAATATCGGTCCCTCTCCCCAATGGGCCTCACAGTCTAATCAACCTACTAGTAATTTTTTGGAGTGTGGGAGGAAACCAGAGGACCCGGAGGAAACCCACGCAGACACAGAGAGAACATACAAAATCTTTGCAGATGTTGACCTGCGCTGCAAGGCTGTAGTGCTAATCACGGAGCCACCGTGCTGCCCATAAATCTCCCTATCATTTATCTATCTCCTATAAAATTCTCCCATATTACAGTTTGTTTTACCATACTAAAGGAGCCTCTTGCTGACTGTGACTGTGACTTTTAGTTTTGCCCAGGGCCCCACTTTGTCTAGAACCGGCCCTGGTCATGGCTGCCACCTAAGTCAGACCCTTTATGATGTCATGGCCCCAGTTTCCAAGGAACTTTACTGTGACACAAGTAGAGTTCTATTCTATGCAAATTAGTCTCACTTTTATCTATGCTGGTTGCCATTTATATTTTTTCTACTGGGGGCAGACATTTTGACTTGTTTCTTCTGGGTCAGACATTTTGAATTTCATCTACAAAGTTTCTCTTACAGACCGCACTTGCAGGTCCCTAAGTAAAAGAGACAACTGCTTACCAGGCAATAACATTAAGTAGAATGAAGTGGTGTTGAAATATTCTTTATTAGTTTTTAATATGTATTAATCAGTTTACATAACTCAATAATAGATTGATATCGAAGCTTCAGATGATAAATCTTGTGATATTGTCCTAAAATGTTGATCAAATGATGCATGGTTTACCCAACTTAATAGGATTTCAATTAGGGCAAAAGTGGACAATGGCACAAGGGGTTGGATTTAAGGATCTTAATGCATTTCATGAAGGAGGTCCTTCATCTAGATACATGTTTCTACTGGATGTAGACCTTCCAATGCACTGAAAAATTCTGACTTATAATTGGATTAATAAAGACTATTGTTTAAGAGCAGAGGCAAACGTCTCAGGCTGACTGTAGTCTCCACTGATAACATTGGGGTTGGGGATGAGTGGTGTCTAGATTATTTCTTGTACTTCAAACACGTTCCCCATAAACATATATATGTAAACAGTAATAAAAGGGATGGGGTAGGGAAACACTCCCCTTTATCTGATGGTTACCTTGTCATATACAATGAACATGATGTGACTTTTGTACGTTTAGCATTATGTTCTGCTACAAGCTTTAAATCTACCTTAGAGTATCGACCTTGCTATGACCTATTACCCCTTCTGGGGTTCCCATGAACCCTCAGATGACAAGGTTAGCACAAAGCATCAAAGCATCTCCTGCTGCTTTCATGAAGAGCTCCAAAGCTTGAATGAGCAGTAAGACTGTCATGGCTGCCACCTAAGTCAGACCCTTTATGATGTCATGGCCCCGGTTTCCAAGGAATTTTACTGTGACACATGTAGTGTTCTATTTTATGCAAATTAGTCTCACTTTTATTTATGCTGGTGGCCATTTATATATTTTTTTACTGGAGGCAGCCATTTCGACTTGTTTCTTCCGGGGCAGCCATTTTGAATTTCATCTATCAAGCTTCTCTTACAGACCGCACTTGTAGGTCCCTAAGTAAAATTACCAGGTAATAAAATTAAGTACAATCACGTAGTGTTGAAATATTCTTTATTCGTTTTTAATATGGATTAATCAGTATACATAACTCAATAATACACTGAAATCAATGCTCCGGATGATAAATCTTGTGATATTGTCCTAAAATGTTCATCAAATGATGCATGGTTTACCCTACGTAATAGGATTTCACTTAGGGCAAAAGGGGACAAGAGAACAAGGGGTTGGATTAAAGGATCTTAATGCACTTCAGGAAGGAGGTCCTACATCTAGGTACATGTTTCTACTGAATGTAGACCTTCCAATGCACTGAAAAATTCTGACTTATAATTGGATTAATAAAGACTATTGTTTAAAGGAAACCTACCACTTCCGAAAGGGCTTCTAAGCAGCAAATGACGTGCACCAGCTCAGGGTGAACTGGTGCCGGCGCTTATCTTCGTTATGTTCTTAAACGGTTTTAAAGCATTTAAACACTTTATTAATCCTTATATCCAAAGTAGCTTCACCACACTGTGGTGCGTGCGCCTAATTAGGAAGTGGTCGCGCGCATGGTGCGTCGAGCGTGGACCATGGTGCGGTGAAGCTACTTCAGATATTAAGAATTATAAAGTGTTTAAATGCTTTAAAAGCATTTAAGACCATGCAGTAACCTGGGAGCAATGGGCTTGCTGGGTGTTGTAGTGTCACGTGGCGGTACGCAGCCCTAGAGTTCCCAAGTACCACACGGACCCCTTCAGTTCTTCCGGAACACCTTTGTGCAGTGTGCAGGGTAAATAACTTCTATCACAAAGTTCAGGTGAACCAGGTACTTTTTACTGAATGTGGTGCCAGAAGACTATCACAGTCATTTGTTATATAACAGTTACTTAGCAGTGTATAGCTGATAGATTCTCCAGTAATCTCCTTCACTCTCTCTCTCTTGGGATGGGTAGGCAAGGGTAAGGAAACGGTCTCAGATTAGGAAAATGGAGGCTCCTAGCTCAATGACTTTACTGCAATCCAGGGGACTTCCACAGCTTGGCTTACCGTGGGTAATGAGGCGGTCCGGTTCGATTAACGGATCCGTCTTCTTAAGCGTACTGTGCTGGGGAACCCATTAAAGGCTACAATACTAGGCAGAGAAGCCCTTGACTTACTGTTATCTTCTCTGACGAATAACTGCCGGAATGTCTTGAAGAAAAATAGCGAAATTTCCTCCTGGTTGCGGAGCTGGGCTCAAAAATACGTCTAGTGTGCTTTGAATCAAAATAGCAAACCTGAGTCTTCGACTCTAGCCACCAGGGCAGCGGCTCAAGGTAGGTTATGGATGGAGAGAGCAGGAGCAGGCCTCTGGCCTGGCTAAGGCCCAGCACACACTACTCGTGTAGGCCCAGGGAAACACTAACCAAAACACACCTCCTGCAGGGGTGTTGACCTTGCACAGGGTCTCCCCAGCCAAATAGCAGGGAGCCTTGTGTAAACACACTATGTAAGGTCTTCACACAGGGACTTCTGGAGGGTTCCAGAAGATTCTGAGTGAATCCAAGAGTGAGAGAGGGGGAGAGAAGATCCCTACAGTGACCCATCAGCTCTTACATAACTGTAGCAATCACATTTCAATCACAATGTCAAGACAGTATAGGAAGTATAAAACAATATCAACCTGAAAATAGGTGTTTTTTGTGCAAACCTGTAAAACAACACAGTGCAATACATTACCTATACAGTGCAAATATAACATCTGCCATCAAAGGTACAGGAAAACCCTAAAACATACTAAAGTGGCCCCTCTGGGTCACTGCAAACATAACGAAGATAAGCGCCTGCACTAGCTCACCCTGAGCTGGTGTACGGCATTTGCTGCTTAGAAGCACCATCGGAAGTGATAGGTTTCCTTTAAGAGCAGAGGCAAACGTCACAGGCTGACTACTTTCCACTGATAACATTGGGGTTGGGGATGAGTGGTGTCTAGATTTTGTCTTGTACTTCAGACAACATTCCCCAAAACATATTTGTAAACAGTACTATAGGGGATGGAGTAGGGGAAACACTCACCTATATATGATGGTTACCTTGTCATATACAATGAGCATGATGTGACTTTTGTACGTTTAGCATTATGTTCTGCTATAAGCTTTAAATCTACCTTAGAGTATCGACCTTGCCATGACCCATTACCCCTTCTGGGGTTTCCATGAACCCTCAGGTGACAAGGTTAGCACAAAGCATTTCCTGAAGCTTTCATGAAGAGCTTCAAAGCTTGAATGAGCAGTAAAAATGTCATGGCTGCCACCTAAGTAAGACCCTTTATGATGTCATGGACCCAGTTTTCAAGGAACTTTACTGTGACACAAGTAGTGTTCTATTTTATGCTACTTAGTGTCACAAGTAAGTTGGTTGCAAAGGGGATCTATATTTATATAGATATATGCATACTGTATTTTTTGGACTATAAGATGCACCTTAACAAGAAAAATTATTGCTAAAAAGTGACTGCACCCTTTAGACCGAAGGTCAGGAGGATCCAGCACTGCCAGACCCTCCTGGCCGCTGTAATGGAGATTGGTGATGCGCTGATATAGCGCTGCACCCGATCTTCCAAAGAGGAGCCTCCGCACTGCTCTCCCCTCTCCCGGGTGTCCTTCAGGACCTGCAGTGATGTCAGAATCATGTGACTGATCACATGATTCTTACATCACCACATTTTGCTGAGAATGGGGACATGCTTCCCTGGGACAGGGTAAGAGGGAAATAGGGGAAGGGGGGAAGTGTTTGTGGGGGCTCTGTGTGTATAGCTGAGCTGTGTGTGTAACTGTATGGTTGATGTAGAGCTATGTGTATAAAGGTATGGATGTAGCCGGGCTCTGTGTGTAACTGTATAGATGATACAGAGCTGTGTTTGTAACTGTATGGATGATGCAGATCTGTGTGTATAAATGTATGGATGGAGCAGATCTGTGTGTGCTGTCCTTAGGTGCGACCAACATGGATATTTTATTTGGTGTAAAATATATTTTTCCTTTTTTGGAAGCCTAAATCAGGGGTGCGTCCTATAGTAGGAAGCGTCTTATAGTACGAAAAATACGGTACATACTCCTGCTTTCAATCAACTTGTGATTGCTTATGTAGCACCCCTTCAACTCAGGCCGAGGTTACTGACAGGGGGACCAGGGGCCACCACTGTGCTCGCTGACAAGGGGGAAAGGAAAGCACTTGTAGGGAAATGTTTGTGACGCCTGTCGGGATAATATTTGCTGACTTGGGCCCTTGGAGATAGGTGTTGTGGGTCAGCTTGGTGTTATAAACCGTTCCCGACTAGGTCTGGCTCCCAGGGTATGAATGGAGGAGGAGCTGTATATGACTTGCCTTGTGGTAATGGCGGCGCCCCAAATAAACAACTCGCACACTTGCATTTAAACTTGAACTGTAGGGATGTCGAACACCTTGGTGAGCTATCCTCCTCAATATGCTTTTCAATGTGTTCCTCAGCTGCGCTGCATTGCACTGCGCTCCCCACAAGCCCAACCTCTGCTTACACTTTGCTTAGCCTCAGATTCTGACTCCTTCTGCGTGACTCTAAACTCCTCCCCACTTCTTCCCATAATCCTTTGCTGCTGCTCTCACCTTGGTAGGCTGACACCTTCTTTATTAACCATTTAACTATGACCATATAACAATTAAAGGAAACCTACCACTTCCGGTGGTGGTTATAAGCTGCAAATGCCGTGCACCAGCTCAGGGTGAGCTGGTGCCGGCGCTTATTTTAGTTATTTGTTTTAAACAGATGTAAAGCATTTAAACGCTTTAGTAATCTTTATATACAAGTAGCATCACCGCACCGTGGTCCGCGCTCGGCGCACAATGCACGCGAACGTGCGTGCATCTGAATAGGACCACGCTGCGGTGAAGCTACTGGTGCCCAGCATTTGCTGCTTATACCCACCATCGGAAGTGGTAGTTTTCCTTTAAAGGTATATACACAGTACATTGTTGTAGGACCCGACATTTTAGACTAAGTGGAAGGTGCTACACTTATTTTGTGCAGAATCAGTTATGCCTTTTCTGGGTACAAAGTTAGGGCACATATTGTACATTTCTACCTTTAGAACTGAACTCTCAGTCCCAGACCAAAAAATAAAAAAAAAAACCTTTGATGCAATGGTTTATTTTTTTGAGTAAATAAACTCAATGGGAAAAAATCATAAAAAATGTCCCAAACGGCTTTAACACATGTAAAACGATTTAAAAAAAAGTTGAATAAAGTGAAAACATACAACATATTAGGTATCACCACATCCCAAAATTCCCAAACTCTAAAAATGTAGAAACGGTTATTCCAGGCGGTGAAACTCATAAAAGGAAAAATGTGCTTAAAATGTCCGAATCCCAAATTTTTGGCCCTTTGCAAAACTAATTAAAAAATGTAATAAAAAAACTGATATAAAGGTTGCGCAGTCCCGAAAATGGTAGGAATAAAAACATCAGCTTGTCCCTGAAAAAAATTACACCTTAACCAACTCTGTTCTTTTAAGTATGAAAAAGTTACTAGAGTCAGAAAATGGTAAAGGTAATAATTTTGTTTGGGAACAAAAGGTTTTAATTTTTGGTAAAATCTTACACCTAATAAAACCTATATGTATTTGGTATCCCTGTCATTGTACCGAACCAAAGAATATATCAGAGGTTCCATTTGGAATGAACAGTAAAAGACGTAAAAACAGAGCCCACCAGAAAATGCGGGTTCTTATCAATATTACCATATTTTGAATCAAATTTCGACTTCCCAGTACACGGGATGGAACATAAAATACTGCCACTAGGAAGTACAATTTGTTCTGCAGAAAATAAGCCTTCATACAGCTCTGTACATGGAGAAAGCGAGAATTAGCCACACCGGTAATTCATTTTCCATTTAGTCCACCATGATGGAGGATTACCCCTTGACCTCTGCAGGGACAGAGTGGTTAAATGTACCTCTCCCTGGATCCCTCTCCAGTTTCTACCAAATAACTACACCAAGAAAGGATACAAGAGGTTTATTAGTATGTTACTTCACACCGTAATGGTGGACTAAATGGAAAACGAATTACCGGTGAGTCCAATTCTCGCTTTCCATGTCGTCCCCCATGATGGCCCACCTGGAGATGTACTAAATGATTTGGGAATTTTAGGGAGGGACCACTGCTTGTAGTATTTTTCTGCCAAATTATAACACTCTAGCAGAATAGAAGTCCAATCTATAATGTTTGGCAAAAGTTCTAGTGCTGGACCAAGTCCCAGCTTTGCAAATTTGTTTAAGAGAGGCTCCTACTCTCTCTGCCCAGGAGGTGGCCATTGCCTGGTGGAGTGGGGGCTTCCAGGTTTTGGAGAGTGTAACAATTCTGGGTAGTCTGTTTAATCTAGCAGGCAATGGTGATCTTCGACACTTCTCTTCCTTAATTCTTGCCCTGGAGCTGAAGAAATAGATTTGAATCTTTGCGCCAACTATTTGTTATTTCTAGGTAGTGTAGAACTACCCTTCTCACATCCAATGTGTGCCAATTGGCTTCCCCAGTAGATTTTGGATTTTGGCAAAAGGAAGGAAGGATAATTTCCTGACTATAATGGAAGTCTGTCGTCAGTTTCGAGAGAAAGCTGGGATCTAGCATTAGGGAAAACAATAAATTATTGTTACCGGTAATGTTGTTTCCTTAAGTCACGACGGCACCACCAGAGAGTTTGGAATCCGCCCTCCAAGGGCAGGAAACCTTAGAATAAAAAGAGGCTCCTCCTATTCCTCCTCAGTTTGGTTACAGAGATTTCTTGGAAGAACCATTTAGTTAATAGATAGAACTTACATACATATTTATTCGGCATATATATATATATATATATATATATATCTCTTCTTATCTTTCTATATCTTTTTGATATAGGAAACAACATTACCGGTACAAGTAATTTATTGTTTTCCCCTTCATCACGACGGCACCACCAGAGAGAATTACAGAGAAAAAAACCGAAACAATTGGGGGGGGGGGCAACCGAGGATAAGACTTTTCTTCCAAAATATATAGAAGAGGACCCCATCACATCCACATGATTTAGGAAAGTGTGAGGGGTAGACCAGGTGGCCGCCTGGCAAATATGTTCCATTGTAGCATCCCTACACTCCGCCCAAGATGTAGCTAAGGCTCTAGTTCAGCGATGGCGAACCTATGGCACGCGTGCCACAGACGGCACGCGAAGCCGTTTCTGTTGGCACGCGTACCGTCGCCAGTAAGCCTCTGCCCGTAAAAATTTGGTCTATGCGAGCGGCGGAACTACGCGCCGCTCCATAGACAGAACCATAGACAGAGTTTTTGCGCATGCGCGGTAACTTGGGAAGCGCTGAAAGTTTCAGTCGCTCCCATAGAAACCACGCATGCGCATTAATTATCCCGGGCCGCTCCGCTCTGCTCCCTCCCTGTCCGCTCTACTCTGTCCGGTCCGCTCCGCACTGCTTTGCTCCCTCTCCTCCGCTCCATAGCCCCCCTCTCCTCTGCTCCACAGCCCCCCTCTCTACCGCTCCGTAGCCCCCCTCTCCTCTGCTCCGTAGCCCCCCTCTCCTCTGCTCCTTAGCCCCCCTCTCTTCCGCTCCGTGGCCCCCTCTCCTCTGCTCCGTAGCCCCCCTCTCCTCCGCTCCTTAGCCCCCCTCTCTTCCGCTCCTTAGCCCCCCTCTCCTCTGCTCCGTAGCCCCCCTCTCCTCTGCTCCGTAGCCCCCCTCTCCTCCGCTCCGTGGCCCCCCTCTCCTCCGCTCCGTGGCCCCCCTCTCCTCCGCTCCAGGTGGGAGTGGAGAATGCATACAGCGTAACCTGTATGCATTCCTGGAGAACCTAAAGTAAGTTTATCTGTGTATATGTATGTAATATGTATATGTATGTGTATATGTATGTAATGTGTATATGTATGTGTATATGTATGTAATGTGTATATGTATGTGATGTGCATATGTGGGTGTATATGTATGTGATGTGCATATGTGGGTGTATATGTATGTTATGTGTATATGTAGGTGTTTATATGTGTATATATATATATATATATATATATATACATATATATATATATATATATATATATATATTCTGTATGTATTTTATACTACATGGCGATAAGCTGTATGCATTTTATACTACATGGCGGCATTCTATATGCATTTTATACTACTTGGCAGCATTCTGTATGCATTTTATACTACTTGGCGGCATTCTGTATGCATTTTATACTACTTGGCGGCATTCTGTATGCATTTTATACTACATGGCGGAATTCTGTATGCATTTTATACTACATGGCGGCATTCTGTATGCATTTTATACTACATGGCGGAATTCTGTATGCATTTTATACTACATGGCGGAATTCTGTATGCATTTTATACTACTTGGCGGAATTCTGTATGCATTTTATACTACTTGGCGGAATTCTGTATGCATTTTATACTACTTGGCGGCATTCTGTATGCATTTTATACTACTTGGCGGCATTCTGTATGCATTTTATACTACTTGGCGGCATTCTGTATGCATTTTATACTACATGGCAACAAGCTGTATGCATTTTATACTACATGGCAACCAGCTGTATGCATTTTATACTACATGGCGACAAGCTGTACGCATTTTATACTATATTACGTATATGGGGGGGGCGTCTCTCTATGGCTCGTTTTCTCAATTAAAACCTTGTTATTCTAGTTAAATTTTTGTGTTGGCACTTCACTTCAAGTCAGAAGGGTTTGGGTTGCATTTTGGGCACGCGGCCTCTAAAAGGTTCGCCATCACTGCTCTAGTTGAATGAGCACGGATGTCATCTGGGACAGGAACTTCTGTAATTTCATAGGCCATTTGAATTGTGACTTTAATCCATCTAGAAATGGCTGAGGAAGATGCTTTATTCCCATTATTCTTTCCTGAAAAGAAAACAAAGAGACTATCCAATTTCCTCCACATAGAAGCAGAAGACAATACTTCTTCTAACATCAAGACAATGAAAAGATCTTTCCTTCTCTGTTTATGTAACAGAGCCGCTATCTCACCTACTCTTCTGGCTGAGGTGATGGCTGAAAGAAAACCTGTCTTAAACGTGAGGAGTTTGATGGAAATACTATCCAAAGATTCGAACGGGGGGGCCTGACAAAGCCTTAAAAAATAGAGTAACTCCCTGGGATTTATCCTTATTTTTAATTGTGGGCCAAATTCTACCTGCTGCCCTAATAAACCTGGAAATCCACACATGTTTTGCCAACTCCTGATCAAATAAGGCTCCTAGAGCTGATACCTGAACCTTAAGTGTAGCTAGTTCCTTTTCAAGACCTTTCTGCAGAAATTCTAAAATCTGACTGACATTAGGCTGAGCCAACTGCTCAGGATAGCGTTGGAAATTCTATGATAAATTTTGTACGTTACTGGTTATCTACTTCTTTGCAAAGTATTAATAACCTCAGGAGACTTACCTTGTTTTTGAATAATTATCCTCTCAAAAGCCATGCTGTCAGATGCATGGCTTTTATCTCTGGATGGAGGATCGGACCCTCTGACAACAAGTTTCTCGACTCGACAAGGTTCTTGCGGAACACAGACTGATTCAGTTCCCACTCCCCCTGACATAGGGCTTTTCGACTTAGGAAATCTGCCGTAATATTCTCCATACCCCTTATGTGAATCCCCTTTAGGGATGTGAAATATGTTTCCGCCAGAGAAAGAATTGAGCGGCTATGTACATGAGACCTGAATTCCTTGTACCACCCTGTTTGTTGAGATATATGATGGCCATAGTGTTGTCTGACATCACGGCCACCCCATGCCCCCACAACAGAGGAAGGGCTTTTATTAGAACTTTTAGCATTGCCAACAACTCTTTTCCGTTCAATGACACATTTTTCTCCGCTATGTCCCAGGTTCCCTGAAAAACCTGCTTGTTTATGTGAGCTCCACACCCCCAAGGACTGGCATCTGTAGTAATAACTCTATCCTGACCGGGGTTCCAAGGAAGACTCAACCTCAGATTTTCTAGGATTAACCATCAATCTAGGGAACTTAACCGGTTCCTGTTTTTTCATGTCCATTTTTCAATCAAAAATCTATAACTTTTTTATTTTTACACGTAAAGAGCTCTGTGATGGATTGTTTTCTGCGTAACAAATTGCACTTCATAGTGATGGTATTAAATATTCCATGCCATGTACTTGGAAACAGGAAAAAATTCCAAATGCATAGTCATCCTGATAAACTTTAGAAGGTGATCAGAGTCATCCAAATTAAGAGGGCGCCCTGCATGCTCTCTTTCGGAGGTCAAGGAGCCTGACCTCTAAGTAATATACATAGTATACTACGGCAGAGGTACCTGTCTGCTCCTGCGAGAGAGGGACCCGGTTAGGAATTGACACTTCCCTGGCCCTTTGGCACCTCCTACCTGCTGTTTTGAATAGTTTGCTTGCCCGGGGGGGTTGGGGGGTGGGTAGTGGGATGGGGGTGTTGTTAATAGAATGGGGTGATATGTGGTGGATTTCTATTAAAATAGAAATGAAATGGTCCCTAAAATAATTTATTCTAACATTTTCTTAAAAATTTGAGAGAATGCTGTTCAATTTGTGATCTTTCTAGCAACGTACTAAAACAAAAGGACACTTAGAAAATGATGCCAACATAAAGCTGATATGGTAAATATTAGTATTACTACCCAAATTAGTTACTAATATTTTGAAGTTTGAAAAAAAAAACAATTTTATTCAAAATGTTTACCAAATCCACCTTTTTTCATAAATAAGTTCCCCACTAACTTGAAGTACAAAGGGTAACAGAAAAACTAACTGAAATACACTTGGGTAAGCTTAAAAGGACACCTGTCATCAGGTCTGTGTCACTAGTCCTGTCACTACTACCTGTTGGAGCAGCTCACAAGGATCCCATCCCAGCCTTTATCTAGTTATTTCATACATTATTCATTGTAAAATCATCTATTCTTTATCATGTAAATGAGGCTGGTCACATGGTCAGAGGCAGTGATGTTACCCCTGTTACCCCTCCCCTGCTCATGTCTGTCTGCAATGTATAGTAAAGCATAGTTAGTGTATCTGCTGACATGCTGCATCCTCCTAATATACAGGTGAGAGACACAGACATCAGCTACACATGAATCTGACATGTTCTGCTGTAACATGGCTGCCTGGAGCAGCTGTATCTCTCCTATACACACACACACACACACTGCAGGGGGTGTGGCCACCAGCACCAGGAAACACATCATTATACAGGCTGTCAGTCAAGCACTGGGGGTGTGGCTGTGCCTCCCACTCATGAATAAGGTGGACAGATTGAATATGCTAATGCTTCATTGGACATTTCACAAGGTCATTTGCATACAGCTTTAGGACCTCATTGCTTAACCCCTTCACGCTCCGTGACGGATATATCCGCCACGGAGCTGTGAAGGTTGTATGAAGAAGGCTCACGGGCTGAGCCTTCCTCATACAGAGATGGGCTTTGCTGCATATCGCAGCAAAGACCCATCGCTATCACCCGCGGTCGGTGCTTGCACCGATCGCGGGTGTTAACCTTTTCTTTGCCGCCGGCAAAGTCGCCGGCGGCACTTTAAATGTGGCGGCGCGTGGGCGCCGCCATCTTACCTCCGATCGCCGCTCCCCCGAACGTCATCAGGGGGCGGCGATCGGTTGCCATGGTAGCCTCGGGTCTTCGTTTGACCCGAGGATACATGGCTTCTGCATATGCATTACAATGAGTCTGTGGCTCATTGTAATGTATAGTGAGCAGAAATGCCATATACTGCGATACAGCAGTATTGCAGTATATGGCAGGAGCGATCAGACCATCTAGGGTTAATGTACCCTAGAGGGTCTAAGAAATAGTGGGAAAAAAAAAGAAAAAAAAAAAAGTTTAAAAAATGTAAAAAAATAAAATATTAAAAGTTCAAATCACCCCCCTTTCCCTAGAACTGATATAAAATATAATAAATAGTAAAAATCACAGACACATTAGGTATCGCCGCGTCCCAAAATGCCCGATCTATCAAAATATAAAAACGGTTATTGACGGCGGTGACCTCCGGAACGGCAAATGGCGCCCAAATGTCCAAAACGCGACTTTTACACCTTTTTAGATGACATAAAAAATGTAATTAAAAATGATCAAAATGTTGCACAGTCCTCAAAACGGTAGCAATGAGAACGTCGGCTCATTTCGCAAAAAATGACACCTCACACATCTCCATGCGCCAAAGTATGAAAAAGTTATTCGTGTCAGAAGATGGCAAAAAATTTTTTTTCTTTTTTGTACACATCCGTTTAATTTTTGAAAATGTATTAAAACGCAATAAAACCTATATAAATTTGGTATCACTGCGATCGTACCGAACCAAAGAATAAAGTAGAGGTGTTATTTGGAGCGCAGAGTGAAAGTCGTAAAAACTGAGCCCACAAGAACATGACGCACATGCAGTTTTTTTAAATTTTTCCACATTTGGAATTTTTTTGCGGCTTCCCACTACATGGCATGGAATAATAAATAACATCATGGGAAAGTAAAATTTGTTACGCACAAAATAAGCCCTCAGACAGCTCTGTACACGGAAAAATGAAAAAGTTATGGATTTTTGAAGATGGAGAGCGAGAAATTAGCGAAAATACCCTGCGTCCTTAAGGGGTTAAGTTTACAGGCATGTACAGGGACAATGAAGGGATAGAGGCAATGCTCTCTAATGGTAGTTTATGAAAATATATTTAGTTTAGGGGGGTTATTTTGCATGACGGGTTCTCTTTAAGCCTTCTAAAGTTATAACAGGATAAAATTTGTATCAAGAAAAAGGGAGAGGGACAAAAAAAAAAAAAGTTGTGAGTGTAATAAAATATAACCTTTATTGGAGCTCTAATATCTTGAACATATTTTCAGATTAATAAATGGAAAAAACTAGAATTATTTGTGGTGCCATAAGGATGCAAACACAGTGGTGGTGGTGGGGGGTTAACATATTATGTCCCTCCTGTAATCAGACAGAATCCCACTAATAATTTGTTGTGGGAATCTTAGAGGAGAGACTGTGTGGTATTATTGTCTTCGGGCTAGCAGTTTATAGAAGGCATCAGTGTAGCTGCCTTGCATCGCAGTGCTGATCGCTGCTAAGTGAGGATCGCGGCTGGATGTAGGGTGCGACGCGAATCCACTTACTGCAGCGGTGCTGATGAAAGTGTCTCCGATCGTGTGCGTCCACGCCATTGAGATGGTCTACTGGAACACGCTTCTGTGATTAATTATAAAACGCTACTGCTCCAAGTATTGACACTAGTACTGTCCCTCCATTAATCATATCCCTAAGCTATGGCCAGAAATAATCAGATAGTGTCCTGACACGTGATTCGCTGGGTCTCCCCAGCTTCTTCTAGGAGCGTGGGCGGCCATGTTCGGGCGCCTTTTGTATGCTAATCTAATTGACGACCAAGTCCACCAATGCGATTGCACTTTAGACTCAGTGCAAAGTAACACAATGATGAGAGTATCAATTGTAGTTTAGAAATTGTAACAGTTGTATTTGTAAATAACATCTGTAATAAAGCTTATGGTGGAGTATTGCAAGTCTCCATCCCTTTTACCATAGAAATATATGGCCAATTACTACAATTTACAGAATTATTCTTTAACTGGAAATAATTTATCTTTTGTCTCAAGTATGACAGTTTGAATTCTTTTTAAATAATACTCTACCACTACAATTGATACACTCATTGTGTTTTACACTGAATCTGCAGTGCAATCACATTGGTGGATAATAATAAAAAATTCCAAATATATTTAAAAATCCAAAAGATTAATAAAATAGATGCATAATGAATAAACCAACACATATGCAACCCAGCAAGTTTATTTTTTCAGACAGGATTTGCTGCAGGTGTTAAGAGATTTGGTTATAACAACATCAACAATTAAAAAAAAAAAAATACAAAGTTGTCTTTTTCCAATGGGATATGAAGTTTATTCAACATAAAAATTATGCTTTAATGTTGTACTGAAGAAAGTATTCAGAAGGGGATCCCCCCATATGTACAACATCTCTACACAATCCTCATGTGCTTTGTACAGGATCCAGTTTTCTTCTGGGACCAATATGGTTACTAGAAACGTATACCACAAAACAAAGACAAAATATTGTCCCATGTTTAAAATAACATGAAGGATGATTGACAAACAAGCTGCATTGCATGGGTGCAAGTGACTCCACCTGTACCCTTCAAGCAAGTACCCTTGTCTATGAACGCCCGCTGCTGCACCCTAAGAGATGGGGACGAAATGCATATGGTTCTTAGAAATCCAACAGTACTGCAAAGGATGGTTCTTGGCTATGTATGGGATTCCCATCCACATTAAACTACCTTCTGCAAAGCTTTCCTTTAAAAACAAGTGTTACCACACTGAATTAATCAGAGTTGAATCGTGGACAGAACAGCTTATGGTTTGAACATAGCAAGTCTATAAATTTACATTGATGTATGGAAAATATAATACTTCATGGATCAAACCATTTCCAGCTCTTAAGAGAACAATGCACATAAACATTACTATCAGAAGATTGCAGCTAGAGCTGGGTTTTAATACTCCTATATCTTGTTAGCCCCAACAAGCGCCCAGGCTTCCATGCAAGAGGTTGAGATTACTGCCAGAAACCAGCTGTCAATGAGGAAGATACCAAGCATACAGAAATAGATGCAAACCAAAACTTCAGCATCTTCTGACAAACTCATAAGCAGATGATACCGTAGTGTTGCTTTGTGATAAAAAAAGCTTTTCCGAGCTATTGGTTTATTGGTAGACTTTGAGTACCACTAAAGTAAGCTACAGACTTGGCGTAACTCCAGACACAAGCCTACTAGGAAATGTGCAAGTTACAGCCTTTGCTAAAACTGTAGTAACAAGGATTCACCCTTAAGCAACATACAACAAAAATAAGGACTTTGTCAAACCAATACAACTTTCATAGGAGGATTAAAAAAAAAAAAAAAAACTAAGAAAATGCAGGAAATCGTAGGGATATACTAAAACTACGAGAATTTTGCAGTCATCACTTTTCTCTGATCAGTGTTCCGAGCCATATGTAGGTAACAACTTAAAGCTTTGTTATACTGTTTGATAATAGTAATCAAATATGGAATTTATTCTATGTCCATTTCTGGAAGTTTCTTTTCGGCGTCAGAAGAAGCTGTATCTGCACTTTGTTCTGCACCCTGCGCGCCCGTGCTATTTACGTTACTATCTACTGGTCCGTTTTGCTCGCCGCCTGCTTGCTCCTCTTTTGGAGGTTCCACTTTGGGTTTTGGTTTGGAGACTATCGGGTGGCATACGCTCGTCAATTCCTACAAAATAGAAGCAAAGTAAATAGAAATGGGAATTCAAGTCCATGTACCATAATCCTTAACATTTTATTAAGGATTGTGATAAAAATGAATACATTTTGTTTGAAATCCATAAAGTAATAAACTGGGCAATATATTGGAGAAAAATTAGTTGGCAAAAAATAAGTAGGAAAAATTTAATTTGTAACCTACACCAATTTTTGGTAACCTAATGTGTAACCTACACAAGGTCCATTTTACACAGACTGACCATGGTTATGTGCAGCTGGTCTATTTTTTAGATTTGATTTTCACTTCAAGGTCTCCTTAGCTGCCCATGGATGCGATATGTAAAGAATGGATGACAAAAGACCAACTCCATGGAATTATATGACCAAATTATTTAACCATGTCAATGCTTTATTGGCTTCTTGACTTGACTACTTGCAGATACATTAGATTGTGCTGTATTGGATGCATTCCACACAGTTCAAACTGCTGTATGACATTATATTCAATGGCCACTGTTGGTTGCTCTCATCGCAAATAAAGTGCTGAAATGAACAAATTGACTTCGTGAATAAGTGAATTTTTACTTTTAGGTCACACAGTTGATAGCACTATAGGATGGTATTACTAACTTTCCCTAAAAGAAGTTATGGTAAAACTGAGAAACTTATATCTGCACATCAACATGTGCTTTTGACAAGCCACAAACAACCTGTAGTACATTATATCCCACCAGTGTCACGTGAGGTCTGCTCAAAGGACGATGACAGGAGAGAAAAAATACTGCCCAAGCGGCAAACACGGGCAGGAAAAGGACCATAGCAATGTGGGCCCATAGCAATACATGGGGACGTGTGTCATCTGTGTAAATAACAAGCACACCAAATTAAAAAGTCTGTGTGCAGTATAGTGTCTAACTGACAAGGGGTGTACACTTACATTGTGTTGGGGAACACTCCAGACTGCCAAATACATTGTATGGAGAAAAAAAAAAAATACCTTTGTTTTTGCTTGAATATCCTTGGTTTTCACCACTGGATCTACAGTAAGGCTCTGCTTCATCTGCAGGTTCATTTTGTTATTCATCCACTCCATCGCGTCATTCGTGCTCTTCTCAACCTTCTCCATTTCAGCAGGATCCAAGTGGTCGTAGGCCTCTTCCTGCAGCCAGAAATGTTACTTTACACCAAAATCTCACAATCCTGAATAATGATCCATAACACAATAACAATCACTTATGTAAAGTCTAAGGTCTTTCCTTTTCTCACACTTTCAACCATACATGACTAAAACATGCCCTACAGAACATATATTTGTATATCTCCTACCTAGATCATCTTATAAGTATTGGATAACATACCTTATTTTTAAAAGCATTAATAACTTTCAGGTACAGTTGGATTTGTTTTCCAAGCTCTTCAAAGCACTTTGGTCTTTCCTCAAACTCCAGGAAACGAGTCTGGATGGGCTGACCTAGGTTCTGGGAGTAAAATTTGACAAAATTGACAAATAGTTTGAATTCATATATAATAACATGCATATTATAACCTTACAATGGTGACCACGTTATGCTTGTAAATCTGCCATTACCTTCAGATCTGTTATTCTGTCTATATAAACTTGTTTCGGCTGATCTTCTCCATCTTCATACAACCAGTTCTCAGTGTCCTCCAGCTTTAGAATAAAGCTGTTCCGTTCCTTTCAACAAATAAAAAAAATAAAAATAAAATAGACATCATTGGGGGACCCACAGCCAGCGGCCCCTGATCAGAAGGGTCCCTTCCTGCCACTACATTCAATAGATCAGGGGTGACACAGACTGACAGAGGGGCAGGGAATGGGACTGCTGGAGACAGCCAAGTGCTGTGCCTGGTATTTCTGATACAATTAAATCGAATGGCAGGACGCATGCTCACAGTACAAAGAATCTTTGAGAAGTATTTATTGCATTCAATACTTACATCTTCATTGACAAACTTTTCATATACTCCACTCAGCTTGTCCCTCATCTCGTAGACATATTCCTCCACTGCGTTCTTGGCATCATTTCGTTCCTTTTCCAATTTATCCTGCATAATCATCTTTCCCTAAAGAAGAGCAAGCGGTAAACAAAATAGTCTTCAGATGTCCATGCCCCTGACCATTACCCCCCTGCAAAAGGAGGTCAGAGCGGCCAATATAAATTAACCCCTATAGGACTGAACAATTTTCTTGGAGACTTGCTTGAACCACACACTGAAAGCGGTCAAAGAGAAGCTAATTTTAGGGGGTATCAAAACGGAAAAATAAAATTATGATTTAGATTTTCCCATATTGTTCATTTAATGGGATAGTTTCTTTTAGATTCTGACAGATGGCACAATTTCGGTTTACTCTTTGGTTTACCAAACATTTATTCTTTAAAAATGGTATTATTTATTTATAAATTATAGTTTTTCAGGCTCCCAAGGGGGATCTACATTTGTGACTATACAGCTTGTCTAGGCCTCCACATTAGAATTAAATCACAAACCTCATTTTCAATAAATAAGTTAAGGGAGTCTCTTCCTATCTGCCAAGGAGGATAGTGCTCAATGGGCAAGTCAATCGTGCTGGTCTTCACTTTAGGTTTTTTGGCTTGAGGAGGCTGATCATTCTTCTTCTCCTTAGGTGAAGCTTGGGATGTCTAAAAAAGAAAAAAAAATTCTTCAAGATACAACAACTAATAAATGTACATTCACCACTCCATTATCTCTTAGCTGTGCAAATTACTTGTTGCTATGTTGGACACAGAAAATACTAACATTAACAAGGATTGCCTGACGCCTGTTGCTTCAGTGGAGGTGCATAAGTGTGTCACTTATTTCCTTAACTCTTTGCTATTCTTGATAAACAGATTGTTGCCAAATGAAAAAGTGGCACACATGAACTGCAGCAATGTGCCAATACAATCTGTGGGGTGACCTTTGCACACTTGTATTAAAAGGATTCCAGGTCAGAGGATTTCCATAGAAACCCCAAAATTGAACATAAAAAAAGTAAAAAAGGTTAGAAATAGATGGCTGCTCTTTTATTAGACCAAAATAGTGTTTTGATATCTTAGACGGATCATACTTACAGAACCGTTTCTGAACTGTTAATAAGGCTGCACTTTCCAAAATCACTTAGCAAAATTGGCTACTACTGTAAACCCACAAGTGTAATAAAAAACAAAAAAAACTTAACCCCAACTGAAAGGCAAACTAAAAGCCTATGCTGCAAAATGTACAATGTATGGGAGCCCCAACAGTAGGAAAATGCAATGCTAATGAAATGTCTAGAAGCAGCCACCATGCCCCCTCACTAACGACATTTTTCAGCTGTGCACCCTAAAAAATAAACGTAGTATACACCCCGAAACTGAAACGGTTTCCCAACAGTAAATTGTGAAACAACATCCCTCAAAGAACACTTGACCCACAACCCGCCTATCTATGCAAGCCTGTAATAAATTAACCAGGCACCTCCATTTCCTCAGAGCTGGGCTTGTTTTCGGCTTGTGACTGCTGGTTTTCTTCTGCTTTTGTGTCCTCTTGATCAACCTGCATTTTCTATCAACAGACATGTATAAAGTATAAGCAGCAGACAAAGGTAACAGACTGAACTTTTCTTAAGAGATTTACATGACTGTTGTACCTCTTCCTCTTTCGCAGCTTGGTCCGTTTCCATGGGTTCCTCAGAATCTTCTGTCTTGTGGACTTCGACAAGTGATGCACTTGAGACACTAAATATACCATGGACATTTACTCGTACTTTAACCTTTACCTTGGAACTGGATCCATCAGCCTGAGGGACTACTTTCTGCACATGGAACTGACCTGTATTGGTGAAATAGATCAGGTTTATAGAAACTAAGAATTCTGAATGTTTTTTTGTGTCAGCTTAAAAATGCATCAAATGGCTCATCTATGAACAATACAACATACTGTGCAAACATCAGTTACAAACCAGATCCTACATTGTGAATTATTCAAGCAAGCTGCTGCAGATTTCACGTTTTATAAGCCAGTCAGTAGAATTCAGAGGGAATGGTGTGCCCTGTTCGGAGTTCTATTAAAGATTTTAATTGCTGGAAAATTTTGTTTTATTTGGAATGTTAACAAACATGGGCTTGCACATGTGTGGGCGACCAATATCAAGCCGCAAATATTGGTCCCCATGGACGCCTACGGCGTCCGGTTACGGTGAGCAGATGTTCTCACCGCACTGTGCATGGAAGAATATAGGACAGGTACTATATCTGTGTTACGGCGCCTGCTGCTATAAAGAGGGTTCTCTATGAAGAGCGCTCAACCCTCTCACCTGTACGTAGCTGTATGGTCACCCTGGCTACATACGTTTGTGTGCAAGGACCCTTAATGTAATGATGTGCCAACCAAGTATGTTACATGGTTCCTACACATCCAGTGTATTCAATAAGCACTGGTACAATGTTTTAGGAGGGTCATATTGTATGCTTGGATTTTTTAGCAGCCACTAGAGTACTAAATTGATAGTAAATGTAAACTTTCATAACACATATCCTTTTTGCTTATGATCAGAGGTAATTCGAAAATTTACATAAAGGAAAGCAGTTGACAAAATCATTTTAATTCATATTATCATACTATATATTGTTGACCTAAGACAAGTCCAACCAAAAATCCTGCAGAGTTGATTCAGAGTTAAGCAAAAAAAATCCCATAAAACCCAATAGGTCCAAAGGCAAAAATAAGTCACATACATCGAAGTCTCAGCTCAAGAATCTAGGCAAGAAGCCGTTGCTTAAAGCCAAAAAAATTAGAGGCAATCAGGACTTTAACTGAGCCCAATGTTTTATACAAGTTTCTGAAAGATATCTAATACTTTGTTTAAAATAGTTGCTTATGATTGTAACTTGCTATTGCTTTTACATCTCCTGCTGGTAATCTCCTACTTCACATCTCTGTTAGTTATTCTGAGCCAAAACCTAAGGACCTGGGGTGGGCAAAACACATAGAATAAGTGCAAGTCTGTCCAGCGACTATAAAGAGTTTATGAAGAATGGAAAGAATTAAGCCTGAAAACACCTGAAAACCTAACAAAGATGAGGACTGGGCATTATAGTGTTTCTAGTTCTAAGTATAAACATTTCTAATACAATAAGATCCTTAAAACTTGTTTGTACAAAGGTCTTCAAAAGTAACTAAACTGTACTTGCCTAAAGATGGGTCAGGATAGGGGAGTTCTTTGGGTGCACTGTAATAACCATCCAAACTGAAAGGTTCCTTCCGGTAGAAAGTAAGCACTTTGGAGAAGGGAGCAGCATGGTTCTTGGGAAACACCTCACAGTCGCTGATAATACAAGTTTACACATTAATATAAAAAGTAGAAAAAAAATTGTTAGGAACTTCGATTTTAAACGTGTGAGGTGTACCCACCTTAAACCTTCCTCAGCTGGAGAGTTCCACTTCAAGGATATTGGGTATGGTACCAAATCAGTGATGGAGAACTCTCTAACTTTAAATGCGGGGGACAGAATAGCGCACTACAAGAGAAAACATTTAACAAGAGAAGAGCTTCAACGAATGACCATAATAGATGAAACGTAAGCTATAAATAGGGTAGTGATGGAGTCTACTGCACAATCTGGGACCATGACCAGTCAGAAAGCAATGGCATAAACCACCAGCTGCTTTCAGTAATGTAAAAGCTTCCATGCAGTGTTTTTATGAAAAACTAACTTGTTTTTTTTTTAAACAACTTTGGATGGTGCTGCAAAAGGCTTCTTTACCATCTCCAGTAACAAGCAAAACACACTACATAGAAGGGTGGATTCACACAGGCGTGTTTTGCATGTCGGTTGTGCCTTTCATTTTTTTTGTGTTTAGAGTGTCATTTGAGCTCTGTGCACGCGCAGTAGCTCTGGCATCAGTGCAAAAGCAGAGCACAGAACTGCGAGAGGATTAGCAGAGAGACACAGGTTGGGGAGGTTACTGGGGCATGGAATAGCCTTTGCTTCCACTGCCTGGAGAGGCTACTCCACCCTCCAGTAGCCTCTCTAGAAAAAATGTACATATTAGCTAGATGAAGTTTAGACAGATTAGGGTTTAGTAGCCCAATAGCAGCCTCCCATCAGATATGCCTAAATAGGTAGATTTCTGATGGTAGGTTTCCTTTAAGTTAGAAAATGACCTGAAAAACATGCAAATGAACTGTTCCAGTGTAATATGAGATCCACAGAACCCAAGACAAGCTCATACATCTTAACAGAACATTCCCGCAGGTTAAGCATTCACTCACCTGTAACGCACAGCCTCTGGCTACTGCTTCATCAGCATTCAGTGTAGTGCTAACTTCTTTACCAAAGAAACGCATTATCCGCTCCTTAACGGCTGGGATTCTTGTAGCACCACCAACTATTTCTACAGCACAAACGTCTTCTTTCTTCAGCTCTGCAAATATCAAGGAAAGTAAAAATTAAACCCTTATCCTGTTAACCGCAGGATAGCAAGTAATAGGAAGAATGCATAGTCCAATAAAATGTTAGTATACCACAACATGCATGAATGTATTAGAAAAGTATATAATCCACACTGGCACGGAGTCTAAGCTAGGCTAGAATAACTTCGGCTGATAGAACTTTCACCCCTTAACGACTTGTGCAGTAATAGTATGGTGCACGTTGGGTGGGGGTACATGGAGAGGGCCATGGGTGCCGCCATCTTGGTGACGATCGTCGCTCCCCATAATATCGGGGAACAGTGATCAGTCGACATGACAGCCTCAGGTTTTCCAAATACCCAAGGCTGTCTTGTTTTAACCCATCCGTTACAATGTGCGATTTGCACATTTTAATGAATTAGGTGGTTAAAGTAAAATAGGGGGTCTGAAAAATAGTGGAAAATAAAAAGTTAAAAAAAAATTATAATAAAAAAAACTAAAATTCAAATCACCCCCTTTCCCTAGAACTGAAATAAATAGAATAGCAAAAATTATACACATTAAGTATTGCCTCATCCGAAAATGTCACTACAAAATGACACTACACAGCTCTGTACACCAAAGTAATACCATCACCATGAAGTGCAATTTGTCACAGAGCTCTTTACATGTAAAAATAAAAAATAGTTATAGATTTTTGAAGGTGGGGAGTGAAAAATGAAAAAGCAAAAACAGGGCCAGGTCATTAAGGGGTTAATAATAAATTTTACATAATGGTAAATAATGCTTTTAAATTAATAAACCTAATTATTTCTGTCTATAGGGGTTATTAATCCGCTGTACTTACTGGCTTGTTCTAGGACACTGCGGAGTGGAGGTTCAACACGAGCTAGCAGGCTCTCACACATTTCCTCAAAATGACCCCTTTATAAAAGGAGAGAAACAAAAAAAAAAAAATAATTAATGTTAAAAATAGACTAACAAATAAAACACAACATAGCTGTAACGGAATGGTGCAATACAAAATGTATTGGATGCAAAAGAATTTTAAACAGAAAATAAATAAAATACAACCAAGCATAAAAAATCTGACCTGCACAGGATACCAAAGCGTACCTGTTCATGGATCCGGAGACATCAATATCATTCATAAAACATTCAATATTCAGTGGCAGCTCGGACGCATTTGCGCTCATTAGCTTTTTCAGTTTCTCGCACTCCTGGGCGAGCCGCAGCACAGGCCTTATCTTGCTCTTTATATCCAGCTTGTACTTCTTGCCAAACTCTTCACAGAAATAGTTAACCAAAACTTCATCAAATTTCCTTCCACCTACAAACGGATCAAAGGCAGTAGCTAGAACCTAGAGAAGACAAGAATACCAGGCCATGAATTACACCTATAATATAATGACTAATAATGTAACAGGCATTTGCCTTTACACAAATAAAAGTGTCTTACTTTGAGTTTTCCCTTGTTAAAAGCACAGACAGACACTTGATATGCAGAGTGGCCCATGTCCACAAACACTACAATCCTTGGTTTCTCTTCTGGAGCAGGCAGATCCTGCTTATAAATCCCATAGGCAAGTGCAACTAAATTAAAGAGAAGCAAACCATAAAATGTGTAAAGTTATTTCTCTTCTTACAGTATTACAAGATAAAGGATGCAAGGGAAACCCTTCAGGGACCACTGGTTTAGTGTCCTAAATCTCCCCGTATGAGTTTACATGACCAAAAAAAAAAAACCTCTTCATTCATTGCACAAGTGAAGCCAGCGCCAGTCCCTCATTATCTCATCATTTTAATTCATTAATAAGCATCTCCACGTTACCTGCAGTAGTTTCATTAATGAGTCGCAGACAGTTCAGTCCCGCGATCTGTGTGGCATCCATTACAGACCTCCTCTCTGCATCAGTGAAGAAACAAGGAACCTGGACCAACAAACATGAAGCAATCTTAGATGTGTCAGACCAGCTCTTCTTCAGGTTATTCACAGACTTAAACCCTCTGCCCATGAGGGAGTTTGGTCCCACAAATGAACTCCATGCATTTGCGGGATTTACAGGACTGAACATTTACTCGCAGATCTGAATGGGCATCCTTAGTTAGGGAGTTGTAGGTTCGGTTGTTACTGTGCGAGTTTGTCAGACCTAACTTGCTTGTGGGCAATGAGCTTGACAGATAGTGTTCTGGTTGTGAACAGAACTCACAGCTCTGTTCACTTCAATGGATAGATTTCCAGTCACTCAGGAATTTGGCAGAGTAGTATTTGCATTCTGGGCTATGCCAGACTTTTGCATGTACAAACTCAGTCTTGTAATTCACTACAAATCGGTAACAAAGGGGTGGCAAAAGTCTTTATCAAACCGTCATGTTGCAAAAATCTGTGTTGACCCCAATGTAGCAAGCCAAGTAAAGGAAAATCTGCTAAAAGGTGCTCATGGGTAATTAATCCTAATCTCTGCCAGAACATCTATGACCCAACAGTGTACAATCATGATAACACTGGTAAACAGGGAACCACTTACAGCAACAACACAGTCCACCATGGGTTTCTTTAAGGCGCTCTCTGCGGTTTCTTTCAGTTTGGTCAGCAGCATCCCTGTCACCTGCTCCATAGTGAAGTTCCGCTCTTCTTCCAAATACATGACCTACAAGATATAAAATGTTCATTTCAGAAACAATCTAAAAAAATAGCAATGCATCAGTCCTCCTAAAAACTGCATAAGGCAATTAACATGGTTTTATAATGCTCTTAATCAAAGAGTTGTGAAAAGGCAGTCTCATTGAACAGGATTATAATATTTCTAGGAAATCTACCATTTGATTTCATCCATTATGAACCATAACATACCTTGAGAATGCTATAGCTACACTGATGCAGAAACATATCTTGTTTAATTCCTGAACTGAGTGGTTTTGCTGAAAAAACAATTATAAAATTATGATAATGAAGCTCTGCCACTCCTGTGCCTGGCTCCGGCACTTCTCCTTATTAATTATGCACCGTACAGAGAATGATATTATCACTGTTGTGCGTGACAGGCCGAGTAATCAATTGCTGCACCATGCCCCAGCTGCTTTGTACAAATCATCCAGCTCAGGTTTATTAGTCCTGTCTGGACAGTTCACTGTAACATGCAGGCTGAAGGCAATCCAGCTTTCCCAAGATCCTGAATGTTATAATTGTTTTTTTTCAGCAAAGCCAGTCATTTTAGGGATTAAACAAGATATGTTTCTGCATCAGTGTAGCTACAGTATTCTCAAGGTATGTTTGGTTCATAATGCATGAAATCAAATGGTAGGTTTCCTTTAAACTTTAAATCTCACATCTCAATACAAACACATTAAGAGATAAATAACAATCCTGATAAAGAATAACTGACTTTAATGACATTAACGGGATCAATGCTAAACATACATCTTTTCCAAAAACAATTGGGGGACAGTTATAATTTACCGGCTAAGGCCTCCTGATGTATTCAGCAAGATGGCTTAGTCTTTTGCAATTCTACGCCAGGGCCTACCCAATTGCGTAAGCAATTGTGCAGGCGCTCAATGGCTATGTCCTGGTAATTGCAATTTACGGATTGTATGCCAGAAAATGGTCATACCAACCATGATAAATCTCTCCCGATAACCACTATTTTCAGTGGGACTCAAGAGACAAACATTTTGGTCTGTTACTGCACTGTAACCAAAATTTCATAATTTTTTGAAAATCGAGCCAATATAAAAAAAAAAGTTCATAGATGATATTTAATTAAGCAGAAATTTCTCAGACTTCAAATGGATACAGCAACACCTAAAGCTCACAAGGCAGTACTTTAGCTGAAATATGCAACAGCATTTGTAAGACTAATATTTCCATATCTTACATCTTTGTTTTAAAGCAGGGTTCCCCAAACTACGGCCCGCGGGCCACATGCGGCCCACGGACCGTTTCGATCCGGCCCCCGACACTGCGCGCCAGCGCCGGGCCCTCGCGGCCTGCAACAGTCGGGCAGGAGCCTCAGTCCGTCGGGACAGGAAGCTCCTGCCCGTCACTGTATAGTGCTCGGTGCGGCCGGAAACGGCGGCCGCGCACCCCTTCCTGCCCGGACGCGGCAAGAAGATAGTAGACTTAGGTGAGTACAGGGTTTTTATTTTTTTATTATAGGGCAGTAAAAAGATTGTGGCGACTGGGGGCTAGTATAGTTAGTTATGAGGGACAGCTTAGGAAATAATTAATTATAAGGGGTAGCTTAGGAAATAATTAATTATGAGGGGCAGAATAGGAAATAATTAATTATGAGGGGCAGAATAGGAAATAATTAATTATGAGGGGTAGCTTAGGAAATAATTAATTATGAGGGGCAGAATAGGAAATAATTAATTATGAGGGGTAGCTTAGGAAATAATTAATTATGAGGGGCAGAATAGGAAATAATTAATTATGAGGGGTAGCTTAGGAAATAATTAATTATGAGGGGTAGCTTAGGAAATAATTAATTATGAGGGGTAGAATAGGAAATAATTAATTATGAGGGGTAGAATAATTAATTAATTAATAGGGGTAGAATAATTAATTAATATATAATATAATTAATTAAATAATTAATTATGAGGCGCAGTATAGGAAATAATTAATTATGAGGGGCAGTTTAGTAATTAATGGTGGGGGAGGCATATTCAATAATTAATGGAGAGAGGGAGGTCCCAGTATATTAATTAATTAATTGGGCCAATATATAAAATAGTTCACAAGGGGGTGCAGTACCGGTATATTAAATAATTAATTGAGGGGGGTGCCAGTGTATTATGGATGCGGTCACATGTACCGCTATTTATTTTTAGACTTTAGTCCGGCCCTCCAACGGTCTGAGGGGGACAGTGAGCAGCCCCCTAAGTAAAAAGTTTGGGGACCCCTGTTTTAAAGTATTCGAAATACTGGTGTAAAATACCGAGTAGAATACGGTGTTATATGATGCACACTTCACCATAAAAAGGAACATCTTTCCAGAAGAAGTCACTAGTGATAGGCCCGGTTTGTTCGCGAACGACTCAAGATCCAGCTGAGAGCCCGAGACCAGACGGCTCATTTAGCTATGCCCCAATTAAGAGAGCCCAACCCCCATTTCATTATCAATCCACCTTCTAACATGAAAATTTTGGGTTAGAAGTAGAGTAGGGGTGGGTGGCTTTGCTGCCTAAGGCTGGCGCCACACAGGGCGCTTTGTCTGCGCTTGCAAACGGCGTTTCTATGGAAACGCCTGCGATCAGGAACGAGCCGCCGGTGTTTTGCGTTAATTCGGCGTTTCTATGGAAACGCCTGCGATCAGGAACGAGCCGCCGGTGTTTTGCGTTAATTTAACGCGAAACACCGGCGGCTCGTTCCCGATCGCAGGCGTTTCCATAGAAACGCCGATGCGATCGGGCCGAGGCCCGCCCCGGTGGGCGCGACTTTGTCTGCGTTTGCAATCGCAGACAAAGCGCCCTGTGTGTCTTCACCCTAAGAGTTCACTCACACAGCCGTCTGCGGGGACGTACATGCGGCCGCATATACGTCCCCATAGACGGCACGGCAGCGGAACGGTGCCACATGTGTGTGGCACCGTTCCACGCCGCACACCGGGAAAAGATAGAGCATTTTATATATTTTACTGGTGTGCAGCCATGTACCTCTGTTTCCTATGGAGGGAGGAGGAGGAGCCGTTCAGAAGCCAGAAAAGCCTAATGATTCAACTCACTATAAAGAGCTGGACTTTCCATTACTAGAAGTCACAGAGTTAGTGAAAAGTTATACATTTTTTAAATAGTTAACCTAATATTATAATTTATTTTCAAATTGTCTCATCTCTCTTTCGCAGTGTCAGATACTAGTAGAACATTCAGAAGCTAAAGTGTAGATAACCCTGTACCCTTATAATCTAAGCACATTGTCAGCAAACAGCATCTCGTAGCACAGAGGAATCATGAAGTGTCTGCTTAGAGAGTCCTCGCCCACACTCTGGGATTTTATACTGACCATCACTTAATGATAGGAGCCAAAAACAGCAATAAAACTGAGTAAAATTGTAAAGTAAGAAAATTAAAACCATTTACTGTGTAAACATCACTAGGGGATTAAAATTTGAGAACTTTTATTTGTAGGCAAACAACTAAGATTTCCTGTTTTGGTTTACACTTGACTCACCTTGATGCCAGCAGAGCCAGTCGGCAGCTCCACCACATCATAGGCCAGGCCGGGCTTCTCAGCCTGCACAAAGGGATCAGTGTAAGCTCGGCCATGAAACCTTTTGAAGCCTTGTAGTGTATTCTTTGCATTGGAAATGACCTGGAGGAAAGAGAAAACGCTATTTAGCAGATTTTTCTCTTGCTAATAGTTGAAAAACTTGCAGACATGCCAATATGACAATGCTAACACACTTCACTCAGTCAGCTGCTTCCTTCCCAAATAGATAAGCAAAACAAGTAACACTGTTTTATTATATGTCTGCATAATATGGGAAGCAGCAAAGATGTGACGATAAACCATGTGTGATGGAACAGAAACCATCACGTGGTGGATGAACAAAATTTACTTACTTGGCTTTTCGCAGCTGCTCCAATAGATCTGTTTTTAGGACCAAACGAAATACAGGACCTGCAAAATATGAAGACGATGAATACATGTGCCTTGTTAAATCAACTTCACCACAATAAAATGTCATTTGCTAATAAGAGTTCTAATTTTATATTTCAAACTTTTAAAACAAAAATGATCCCTAAAATTTTAATATAGAAACTTGGGAGAAAAAAAAAAATTATAAACTCTGTTCTATTAGTACATTAGAGGTCCGTCATGTAACCTGCAAAGCATGGCGACATGGAAAGGAGTCCATGACTCCTGTAAATTATAAAATGAAGTGCTGTAATACCACACCTCACAAAACCATTTCCATCTTTGGTATTATGACATATCCACAGGATGCACATGATCTCTCTAACAAGAGTATTCCACGGCGGGGTTATAGTTCCTATATATATGAACAAAGTAATGAATGTATCCAAGGCAATTCTGGTATTTATAGATTGTGATACCTGTCCCTGGACAAACATATCAGCAATGCAGTGTTGCTATGCAAATGACAATGAACAGAGCAACAAAGAACATCCAAGGAATGTCACAGAGGATACATTGGGAATTTTATGACTCAGCTTTTTAGAAAGAGCCCAGATAACTGCAAGATAATGTGCAAAATCTCTAATATATGCAGAATAACTCCACCCAAGATACACATATCCTATACTGATTATGGTTGCTCAGAAAACAGAAAAACACTCCTATCTCCTGCAGCAGGTATATGTCACTGCTAGACTTTTTCTGGGGTCAAAACAAACATTTATCCCATGGTGTTGTGAGAGGAGATGCCACTCCCAGAACAGTTTGTGAATTTGTGATGTAGGCTAGTTCCTTGGCTGCAAAATTTATGTCAAAAGTAATGCCGGATCAATCAATATTAGAAGGTCTGGGAAAGCTGGATGCTTAGGGTGATGCCACACATGGCGTTTTGAACCCGTCTTTGGTCCGTTTTTAAGCAGTCCATCCAAAAACGCATGCATTTTTGACCAGTTTTAATTAAGATAATTGGTTAAACCTGTCAAAAACCGATGCGTTTTTTAAACAGACTGCTGAAAAAAAAAGGACCAAAAACCGTTTCAAAACGCCATGTGTGGCATCACCCTCAGGGTGCATCCACACATTTAGTTTATCAGTTGCAGTTTTTGAGGCCCAAACCAGGAGGAGAGTGAAAATAGAGGAGCAGTATTTCTTAATGATAAGTCCTCACACAGTCCGTTCAAAAACGCTTGCGTTAACATGTTTGACTAGTTTTAATTAAGATAATTGGTAAAACCTGTCAAAAATGGATGAGTTTTCAAAAAACGCATGCTTTTTTTTTTTTTAACAGACTGCTTAAAAACGGACCGAAAGCGTGCATGTGGCTGTTACCTTTCTGGTAGGTCTACAAGTTATAAGTATTTGTACTCAAAAGTCCTTCAAAAAGTAGCAATAGAATGGATTAAAAAGTGTTGTCTCGTTCTAAAATCTCGTCACACAACAATTTTGTTGCGACAATCCTTTCCCAGAGAGGCAGCATCACTCTCCCAGCCCATCTACAACATATTTACTACGCGGCATTTACATTTATTATTAATACATTCACAATATCCACCTACGCATACAGAAGTCTCGGTATGTGTCAGAGGCTCTGGATTGTCACGTACCATTTATATCAGTGCGGCTAGGAATATATTTCCATTTATCCAGGCAATTACTTCGGATTAAGTCTAATGAGAATTGTGGAAAGCAAAAAAAATACAAACCTATGACAGCACGAGTCCATGAAAATGGCTGCCATCGTAAGGTGATAACACCCGATACAGCAGCAGCACCCTACCACAATCAGCCATACATCACACAATCATAGGGAGTTATATCAATTAGTCTAAGCCAGGAGACAGGAGTAATTTGCACCTAAAATGATGAGCGCCATATTTATTAAAGGGGTTATCCAAATGTTTGTAAAATTCTGGGGGCAGGCTGCTGAGGCATTTCTTTGTTAAATGTTAAAAGTAAGGTAATATGGCAAATCACCTCTCCTCAGGTGTTGCAATGTGTTTCAAAACGTGATGAAAACCCAACCAAATCGCCACATGTGAATGCGGCCTTAAAGGTTTTAGACCCATTTTGCAGACAAGTTAGAAAACTAAAAATGAAGGGCCCTTGGTTAGACAGAAAAACCCTGAGTGCCAGACAATTCAATATTGCAGTCAGCAAACTAGACCAACTTATAGGAAGTGCAAAGTACAACTCGCCAGATTAACCACCCAGCATCAGAGAACGGTCTACCCTGCACTGGTCTAAAAACCTGACACATGAATGTATCCGTAGATATAACATCCATTTTGGTAAACAATTCCCCTTTTGTCTTGTCCATTTATATGATATCGACGTCCTACTTTAAAAAAAAAAAGATCTCCAAGTTTTACCTCACATTTCATGCAATCTTTAACCTTACCATGCAGGAGGTCAACCTAACTTAAAAAAAAAAAAAAAAAGCCCAACAAGTCATTGTAAACTCCATGTCAGATACAGAACCAGTAATGTAGCCAGTGACTCTGGTTTTTGGCCATAGGCAAAAGGAAATCAGCAAGTGTCCAATTATGATCATAATATAAAATATATATTTATTAAAAACATGATTATGAGGGATTATGAGGGCCAGTGCAACTAGTTTGCAGTCAAACTGTGACAGTAGGGTCCAAAATCAGTTTCACAATGTGTGATAGGAGTTATTAATCTGATATTCAGTGTGGCAATGATAATACTATCATGAGTGACTCCGTCCCATTATTCATGTTGATAAAGAGGCCTGACAGAAATAAAGAAAAACCAGAGGTAATAATCTGTAGTAGAAGAAGCTCCACAACCATACAAAATACTTGTTTCAATAACACCGGGGTAACTCTCTCGTCATCTGCAAAGGTCATAAACACATCCAGGTCACGTCAGAGCTGAGGAGACGTCTGACACTAACAAGCCTGCATGTACAAGGCTTTGACTGAAAACATCTGGTCACAAATAATTAAAACCTGGAGGTATATTTAACATTGTAAGGGTTTCTGCTCCCTGGCAGGAGAACACAGGTGGTGGGCTACCTGTTCCAAAACACAGAGCCCCCACAAAAGTGATGCAGCAGGTGTGGTGAGCTTCCATAAAAACACATTGGGGGACATAAAAGCGTCGGTGGCTGCATTGGCTTAGTTAATGACCTGCTCTTGGAAAGAAGATACACATGTAATATTGTGGAGCTGTGCACATACATTTCTGTCTCTGGGACCAAAATCTGTCCAGAACACCAGAAATGTGTCCAACAGTCGGAGAACAGGCGGCAGACATCCTGATGTGAGTGCAATAGCGCTGTTTTGTCTCCCTGCTAGACCAAATTTCTTTTGATCTACTTTGCGCCAGTTTACAGCGTCCAAAAATGGCTGCGACACATATTAATTCTGTTACCACTCTGCCAAAGCCGGAGAAGAGTCGGAGCAGGTGGAAAAAGTCATTTTTTCTGCCACCAACAGCTAATAAATAGGTCGGAGAGCAGAACATGCGGCGAGAATGCCACAAAACTGGCAGAAACGCCATAGTAAATGTCCCCCACTGTATATATGCACAGTCCACACCATTGGGTCACAGATGCCATTCGCTGCTTTAACATCCAATGGACCCCTCATTCTCAGATCTGGATATGTAAAAATAAAAACAGAGTGCAATATGTGCACTTCTCTGCCATTCACATAGGTTCACATTAAGAGACTGACAGAGCCCTATTCTCCTGATCAGTGGGGGGGGGGGGGGCACAATGAAACTATCAATTTGCAGGCGTCTTCTGAATAAAAAAAAAAAAAAAATATATATATATATATATATATATATATATATATATATATATATATTTTAAGGGGAAAAAAACCTCAAAAAAATATTTCAGTTATGTTAATGGAAAAGGTAACTGAGAAATCAGGAAGATCTACATTTTCAACTTCATGTACAAGCAATGTAATTGTGTGACTCATAGAACTGGATCTGATGAGCCTTGGCTCTGAACGGATGATCATGGAAACATTATATTATAATATCTATAGGACAAAGGCTGGCAAGATCGTACAATGAAAAACTGTTCCTAACTTGTTTAGAGGCAATATTTCAGCCATGTGTTACATGAGACATCACCGGCTTTCATTGTATCTACACGTTTCTGCAGCTACTGAGAACAACAAGTCATCTACAGAAAATGATAGATCTGTTTCCACAATCCTCAAGAGACCCAGTTTTTAATAGTGGCACCACAAGATTATTACTGCTAGGTTTCCCATAGGTAATGGCTCATAAAGGACACTACAAAGTGGACACTTAGGCTGTGTTCACATGTTCACAACATTGCGTTTACAAATCGTATGCGTTAACACTTTGGTAACACATGCATTAAAGTTTGCGCTTTGTAAACGCAATATTGACAACAATGTAATTAGGCAAATCTCCTCTTCTGCAGTTGAAAACCCATGTGTTAAATGCAAACAACACACAATGTGTGAACACAGCCTAAGGCTACATTCACACGACCGTATGATTTCTCCAGTCCCGTATTTACGGGCCGTATATACGTGACGTTTTTCATCCGTATGCAGCACGTATGTAACCCATATGTAACCCGTATTTTATACGTCCCCATAGACTTCTAGGGCATGCTCTATATTTTTATACGGCTAGTATACGGTACGGTACGGATTTAACAACGGCAATATAAATGGTCAGACGTATTGTCCATTGAAATTAATGTGGCCGTATGTAACCCGTAAAAAAACGGTACGGATACGGCCGTTTTCATACGTCCGTGTGAATGTAGCCTTAGGCCGGTAGCACAGGTGGCGGTTTGAACGTTTTTTGGGCCGTTTTTAAGCAGTCCATTAAAAACTGCAATTAGTTATCTTAATTAAAACGGGTCAAAAACACATGCGGTTTTTAATGCATGCAGTTTTTAACTGACTGCTTAAAAACAGCCCAAAAACGGCTATCTGTATGGGGGCATGTGCAAATAGAGTGAGTATAGATGTATGGCTGTTGTGAAGGGGTTTAGCTTAAAGGGGAACCTGTCAGCTGAAACTGACCAACTAAACCACTAATGCATTGTGAAGCAGATTAACACCTTCCAGATTATGGGGGATATTTATCAACTCTTCTACGCCAATTTTTGGGTGTAGAGGGGCATGGCCGCCGGAGATCATGCGGGCACAGGACATCCTGCCCTTTGCTGCGCCACCTGACAGATACATTAGCTTATTGATGTATCCGAAGGGATGTGGACGCCATCATACCCTGGTGCACTAGCGCAGGGGCGCAATAAATTTTCCCTTCTGTTCTTCATGCCTCAGGGATGCGCCATCATCCTGAAATTCACCTATGAATTGATATGCAAATTTAATGTATAAAGTTATGGTATAACCCGTTATGAACGTAACGCTAGCGGAACGTGTGACTGCGACCTCAGAGTTTTATCACTGAAGCCAAGCTCTCCCCATCTGAAATTCCCCTCTGCTGTGATTGACATAAACCAGAATGTGCAGAGCCAGTTGTGATGTCCCTGTACAACTTTATACAACCAATTTACATCTTACTCCAAAGCAGATTTTCTGGATGATTCCACCACACTGGGCCATGAGAGAAACACAAACTCAAAGGAGTTTAACTGCTCGACAACATACTGGTAGTGGTTTATTAGATCAATTCCTGCTCCAATAAACACTAAGCAATTATATCACCATCTGTGTCCTAAAATTATGGTACTGTTCAGTGAAAATATTGCCACAGATTTCCGTCCCCATAGAAACGGTCCATAAACTAAATACAAGACCACACAAGTCTGTTGTACTTACACACCATCGTGGTATATGGCACACCAGTCTATACGTTATTAAATGGATGATGTAATATGTCCATGAAAAAGAAATAAATTCACTGCGGGACCTACAGTAAGCAAGTCAAAAGACAAATCTCCAATGATAGAAATCATTTCCTCTACTGGTAAAACCCCCCAGCTGCCAACAATGCCACAGAGGATGCTTCTGTAAAGTTCATAAAATACATAAAGACAAGTCCGCAAAACAGGTGGAATTTAACCCCTTAAGGACCAGGCCCTTTTTCGTTTTTGCGTTTTTATTTTTCACTCCCCACCTTCAAAAATCTATAACTTTTTTATTTTTCCGTGTACAGAGCTATGTGATGGCTTATTTTCTGCGTAACAAATTGCACTTCGTAGTGATGGTATTAAATATTCCATGCCATGTACTGGGAAGCGGGAAAAAAATTCTAAATGCAGTGAAAATGATGAAAAAACACATTTGCGCCATTTCTTGTGGGCTTGGTTTTTACAGCTTTCACTGTGCGCCCCAAATGACAGGTCTATTTCATTCATTGGGTCAATATGATCACGGGGATACCAAATTTGTATAGGTTTTATAATGTTTTCATACATTTACAAAAATTAAAACCTCCTGTACAGAAAAAAAATTCTTCATTTTGCCGTGTTCTTGCGCTAATAACTTTTTCATACTTTGGTGTATGGAGCTGTGGGTGGTGTCATTTTTTGCGACTTCTGATGACGTTTTCAATGCTTCTATTTTTAGGACTGTGCGACCTTTTGATCACTTTTTATAGAATTTTTTCTATTTTTCAAAATGGCAAAAAAATGTCATTTGCGACTTCGGGCGCTATTTTCCGCTACGGGGTTAAACGCAGTGAAAAACCGTTATCATATTTTGATAGATCGGGCATTTTCGGACCGGCGATACCTAATGTGTTTATGATTTTTACGGTTTATTTATATCAGTTCTAGGGAAAGGGGGGTGATTTGAATTTTTATGTTTTTTTAATATATATTTTTTTTTTTTTTACTTTTTTTTATTTTTTTTTTTCACTATTTTTCAGACTCCCTAGGGTACTTTAACCCTGGGTTGTCTGATTGATCCTACCATATACTGCCATACTACAGTATGGCAGTATATGGGGATTTTGCACACCATCTATTACAATGTGCAGATCGCACATTGTAATAGATAGCCTCGATCATGACAGCCTCGGATCTTTGTGTGATCCCAGGCTGTCATGGCAACGGATCGCCTCTCCCCGGTGACGTCACGGGGAGTAACGATCGGAGCCAAGATGGCGGCGCCCACGCGCCGCCGGCTCTTTAATGCCGCCGGCAGCTTTGCCGGCGGCGATCAAAGGGTTAACACCCGCGATCGGTGCAAGCACCGATCGCGGGTGTTAGCAACGGGCGTTTGCTTCATTATGAAGCAAATGCCCGGTGAGTATGAAGAGGGCTCAGCCCGTGAGCCCTCTTCATACTCCCCCATGCGCAGTAAGACGTAAGGGTACGTCTTATTGCGCTATGGGGTTAAAGCAATCAATAAACGAAGGCCAGCGTCACAGATTTTTAAATATGATGGAAGGAGCATGCGCAACCATTTGCTCTCTTCATTTCGGGATACGACAGGTGTGCAACAGACCCGGTCTCATGACCCGTAGGGGTCCCATCATCAAGACCCCACTGATCAGCAAGATAGCCCCTATTCACAGCACTTGTATGTCACTGGTGAACCCCACATTAAATTACAAAGCTTTTAAAGGCACTAATGGTGAGAAGTGTTCCTGCACTATCCTAACTTCTAGGCAAGACGCCGGCATTTGCATGGAGGATGAACAGCTCATACTATTTTAATTCCTTAAGGACGCAGGGTTTTTTTGCCCATTTCTTGCTCTCCCCCTTCAAAAATCCATAACTTTTTCATTTTTCCGTGTACAGATCTGTGTGAGGGCTTATTTTGAGCGCAACAAATTTTACTCCTCCCTCACATTATTTATTATTCCATGCCGTGTACTGGAAAGCTGGAAAAAAATACAAATATGGGGGGAAAAAAAAAAAACACGGTGATACCAGATTTATATAGGTTTTATTGTAATTTAATACATTTTCAAAAATTAAACGAATGTGTGCGGAAAATTGTGTGCGTATCTTCTGACGCTAATACCTATTTCATGCTTGGTGTACGGAGCTGTGTTAGGTGTAATTTTGTGCGAAATGAGCCGAAGCTTTAATTTCTACAATTTTGTGGTCTGTGCGACATTTTGGTCACTTTTCATTCCATTTTTTATGTGATGTAAAATGGTGTAAATGTTGCGTTTTGGATATTTGGGCGCTATTTTTCGTTATGTGGTTCACCGTCTACAAAAACCTTTTATATATTTTGATGGACCGGGCATTTTGGGACGCGGCAATACCTAATGTGTCTAATTTTTGCTGTTTATTAGAACGTTTAGGTTTACTTTTTTTTTTTTTTTTTTCCAATTACGGCATCTTTGAAACTTTTTTATACTATTTTTTTTTTAGACCCTTTAGGGTCTTAACCCTAGATGGTCTGATCGTTCTTAATATATACTGCAATACTACTGCATTGCAGTATATGGCATTTTTACACAGTATACATTACAATGAGCCAGTGTCAGAAACCAGACAGCCTGGGGTCTGACGAAGACCCAATGGCTGTCATGGCAAACGATCGTTTATATGCTCTACATGTATGCACATGAGCGTGTAAATGTGTGAGTGTGACAAATATGTATATCTTTAAGGCAGGAGGGGGCATGCAAAAGACTTATAGGGCCCTGCCTCTCAGTTACACCAAATGGAAGTTGTATATACAGACTTGTGGAGTATTCCAATTACACATTTCTAGGTTGGATGAGGTTTTGTGTAGAGAGACCCTAATCCTCGTAGGGACAGTAACATTTGGAGTTGAACTTCCAGGCATCCCTTTTATAGAAATGATCACCATAGATCAAGAACATGAAAACACAAACATGTCTAAAAGATAAGAAAAAACAAAGCTTCTGCTGTTGGGAAAATAGGGACCTAAGTGTCAGGAGATACCACTATGAAAAATGATAAAAATATGGCTTCCAAAGTCATGTGACAATGAGCAGAGAAGAGTTATGTTTTGTCCTAGAGGAGTCAGGCTTAAAGGCTGCAAGGAGAAGTATCTAAAACATGCTTCTGGTGTTGTAGTGAAGTTAAGAAAGAGCAAGACATGTATTTTTGTGATTTACGGAAACAGATGTGAAAACATTATTAAATAGGTGGGAAATCTATCTACAGCTCGTAATCCCAACAAAGCCTTCAACTCTCTATATCGATGGTTCTCTAGTTTACCAAAAGCATGTACTTAGGTACTCTAGAACCATTTGAAATGACACTACCCTTTCAGTCTAAAAAAAAAAAAAAGTGACTCATCTCAGGCAAAATATGACTCCTCTTATGTAATCTGAACATGAGCTATTTTTTTTATTTTATAAATAAACGATCAAAATTTTAGAGAAGGATATTTCAAAGAATTTTTATTCTACCTCATTTCCCTTTAAGATGTCTTTGCTCAGATACTGTGTGTACAAAAATTCTCCCAAAGGGGGATTAGTGAAATTCTATTGTATTGTAAAATACCAGTATGTCTATATATGTATATGGTATGTCTGGAGAGGAGACCAATATCAATTCCTTGCAGGCAAGTTTTAGAAAATAGTTTTATTTCCCATAATTTATCGTTTCTGGATCATTTCTTGTAATGAGCTTTTCTCTCAATCTCCCCTCTGGTACCCTGTGTGTTGCACGCCTATGGTAAAGGAGCACAAAAAAAAAAAAAAATTGGTGCAGTTTCAAGAATCTGGTGGCCTTTGCTCACTACACAGGCACATAGCACAGTTTGCACCATTTTTAATAGATCTGCCCCCATGTCTTTAGTTGCCAGTATCTCTGGTCTTAGAACTCAGAACCACAAGCCTGATTGATCTTTAATGACACTAACAACATGCATATAATGTGACAGCCCTCCCAGCAGCCTCTAAACAGGTCTAACCTCAAGGAAAATATGACTCTTCTCATTCTCACATGACTTTTTTTTTTTATAAAGGTAAACAGATGAGATTTTACCTAAAAGAGGGAATTCAAGAAAGGACGTTTCCTACCCTACCTGAGGCTGCTAGTGGCGTAGAAGTAGGTGACAGTCACTTTTCTGTTGTATTGCTCCTCATTTATGAAATCCCATGTGGTCATAGGGGTGTGACGCTGTACTGATAGCTTGCATCATACTTTATAATAACACCCATGTGTCTCCGACTCTATGGGGCTGTCAGATAAAGTCACAGTGGAAGGCCTGCTCATCCACCATTCCATGCAGATGGGAAAACAATGGATCCCCATTCTCAGATATCCCAGAGGTCAGATCCCACTGATCTACTTTATATCCTATAGCCTGTGGAAGGGAGATACTGCACAATCCTTGATCTGCTCCACATTATAGACATAATCAAGTGACATATTGCAGAAAAGTCTAAATTACTTGAGGATTCTAAAAGTGAAGTTATTCCACGTGTATGCGTCTTTATTAGATCAGCTCTGTGTGAACACAACCATAAAGCAGCATAGACGAGCTGCATTCCCTGGTCACACTGCTGTTCAGGCGTCTTATTACTGGTTTGTAACTACGCGGTGCTCGGCCATCTTACCACACACAGGCCGATGAGACGACACTAGCAGCCGGCTCCCGGCAGACATGGGAGGGAGGCGGCAGCTCTTCCATGCAGGAAGCAGCGGCATGTGCACCTCGCCTGCCCACAAGCATGGCGGCGCCGGCTATACTCACGGAGTGCTGCGGTCGCTGTACTCATTGGCCACAGTCTCGATGCCCCCAGCTCGGGCCACCGCTACGTAGCAGCTCTGGAAGCCCAGATCGATTCCCACCACCGACATGACTGCAGCCGGACACACTGGCAGCGCACAGCACTGAGGATGCGGAGACTGGCCGCACTACGCTCCACCGCAGGGAGATGAATGGAGCTGGGGAAGATCTCGAAAGATCTCGCTGTCAAAGGAGGAGTAAAGGAAAGAAACAGCGCCGGCAGATCTCGCGATGCGTCCTACGTCACAGCCTCGGCCTAACCTGACCAATCTGCTCCTCCCTGCGCCTCTGCCGGACGAATAGGCGCGCCAGTAACTCATGACGTCACTAGAAGGAGCAGGAGGCACCGGGTGACTAAGCGGCCTCCTCACGCTTCGATTTTCCTTTCAAGGGGAGGGGGCGGGGCGACGCTGTTACCGCCGCCGAGTGCGTCATACGCACGTTGATGCAGTTGCTACGGATACTGCATGGAGGTGATAGAGCCCCCCAACATCTGAGACTGTGACGTGCCCAGGGCTATAAATACACTGGGGAGGAGAATTGATTGTTAATAGATTATTTCCGTTATGAATACATTAAAATGACGTCATGAACTACTATGTTACGTAACACCAGGGAGCTGCGGCATTTACCTTTCACCTTGTGAAGAAATAACCTGTAGGACGCATAGCACACTATGGAAGATGTACCTGCCCGGCATAGGCTGCTGTTATTCCACCAGTGATGTGCACACACAGTATAATGCTCCCGCCTACTGCACTATATAATCCGCACCGGATTATAATAGGAGGTTTAAGGCTACATTCACACTGCCGTTACCCGCCGTACCCTAGCATGGCGGGCAACGTCAGTGCGCGGGGATAGGAGGAGGGGTGAGCGCTGCTCACCACTACCCCTCTCCATAGGGATGTATGGCGCACGGCGACTGAAAACGGGAAAAGATAGGACATGTCCTTCAGTGACCAACTGCTTCACCCCAAGTGTGAGAGGGAGCAATATCACAAGTCATTCCTCCTCGCTGCCATTAGGCTGTTCAACCAACAAGAAGTAAGCTGTGCTCAGCACCTAACCAGTCCCTGCAGGTCCAATCCACAGACTGAATACCACACTGCAGATCATTGCCTGTCTTTTTTGGTCTTCTTTTTATAATTTTTTTTCTTTTGTTAATTTTCTCTGTTATTGTTCTATCATCGCTGCCTCTTCCCCGGACCTCCCCACTCGCTCCATAGCTCGACAGTGACTACCGCGCGCCATGCGGCAGTCACCGCCCCTAAAAACTCCCACAAATCCCCCCCTCATGAATACGCCGGACCACTTTGAGAGCGTATCTATTGTACTCCGCAGCGGTGTTATCGGTGTTAACGCTATCATTGTAACACTGCTGTGTTTGCTTTAGCACTAGGAATTTATGGGTGACAGGTCCTCTTTAAAGGACATCTACCACCAGGATGAAGGATTGTAAACCTAGCACACTGACATACTAGTGTGAACCCCCTCTGGTAGGATCCGCTTTTCTCTAAGCTTCTTATTCCCTTGTTTTCACTCTGCGCTCCAAATAATACATCTACTTTATTTGGTTCGGTGCGATCACGGTGTTGCCAAATTTATATACCGTATATACTTGAGTATAAGCCAACCTGAATATAAGCAGAGGCCCCGAAATCTAACACAAAAATACTGGAAAAACCTATTGATTCGAGTATAAGCCTAGTAAATAGCATGCCATGTCATTCCCCCATTATATAGCCAAAAACGCCTTTCCCCAAATATACAGCAAGCCCTTTGCCCCAGTATATGTCCAGCAGCCTCTGTCTCCCAGTATATAGCCTGTGCTCCTGCCCTCAGTATATAGCCTGCAGCCCCTGCCCCCCAGTATATAGCCAGCAGCCGCTGTCCTCGGTATATAGCCTGTAGCCCCTGCCCCCAGTACAGTCATGGCCATAAGTTTTGAGAATGATACAAATGTTAATTTAAGTCTACTGCATCAGGTTTTATAATGGCAATTTGCATAAACTCAAGAATGTTATAAAGAGTGATGAGCTTAACAGCAATTCATTGCAAAGTCAATATTTGCCTAGAAAATGAACTTTTTCCCCAAAATACATTTCCACTTCATTGCAGTCCTGCCTTAAAAGGAGCAGCTAACATCATTTCAGTGATTGCTCCAGTAACACAGGTGTGGATGTTGATGAGGACAGGGCTGGAGATCAATCTGTCATGATTAAGTAAGAATCACACCACTGGACACTTTAAAAGGAGGCTGGTGCCTGGCATCATTGTTTCTCTTCTGTTAACTATGGTTATCTCTAAAGAAACATGTGCAGTCATCATTGCACTGCACAAAACTATCAGGGAAGAGTATCGCAGCTACAAAAGATTGCACCTCAGTCAACAATCTATCGCATCATCAAAGAATTCAAGGAGAGAGGTTCCATTGTTGCCAAAAAGGCTCCAGAGCGCCCAAGAAGGTCCAGCAAGCGTCAGGACCGTCTCTTAAAAGTGTTTCAGCTTCGGGATCGAGCTACCAGCAGTGCAGAGCTTGCTCAGGAATGGCAGCAGCAGGTGTGAGTGCATCTGCATGCACTGTGAGACTGCAGAGACTCTTGGAGAAAGGCCTGGTGTCAAGGAGGGCAGCAAAGAAGCCACTTCTCTCCAGAAAAAACATCAGGGACAGACTGATATTCTGCAAAAGGTACAGGGAGTGGACTGCTGAGGACTGGGGTAAAGTCATTTTCTCTGATGAATCCCCTTCCCGATTGTTTGGAACATCTGGAAAACAGCTTGTTCGGAGAAGACAAGGTGAGCGATACCACCAGTCTATTCTCATGTCAACTGTAAAGTCTCCTGCAACCATTCATGTGTGGGGCGGCTTCTCAGCCAAGGGAATCGGCTCTCTCACAGTCTTGCCTTAAAAACACATCCATGAATAAAGAATGGTACACGAATGTCCTGCAAGAGAAACTTCTCCCAACCGTACAAGAGCAGTTTGGTGATCAACAATGCCTTTTCCAGCATGATAGAGCACCTTGCCATAAAGCAAAGGTGATAACTAAATGGCTCAGGGAACAAAACATAGAGATTTTGGGTCCATGGCCTGGAAACTCCCCAGATCTTAATCCCATAGAGAACTTTTAGTCAATCATCAAGAGACGGGTGGACAAACAAAATCCAACAAATTGTGACAAAATGCAAGCATTGATTGTGCAAGAATGGACGGCTATCAGTCAGGATTTGGTCCAGAAGGTGATTGAGAGCTGCCAGGGAGAATGGCAGAGGTCCTGAAGAAGAAGGGTCAACACTGCAAATATTGACTTGCTGCATTAACTCATTCTAACCGTCAATAAAAGCTTTTGTTACTCATAATATGATTACACTTGTATTTCTGTATGTGATAAAAACATCTGACAAACACACATAAAAACCAGAGGGCAACAGATCATGTGAAAACATAATGGGGCAGATTTCTCAAGCTGTCTGAATATTTCTAGTTGCCCATGGCAACCAATCACAGCTCAGCTTTTATTTCACTAGTGCTCATGAATATTTTAAAGGGGAGCTGTGATTGGTTGCCATGGGCAACTAGAAATATTCTGACTTTTAGACAGCTTGATGTGCCCCAATATTTGTGTCATTCATTCTCAAAACTTATGGCCATGACTGTATATAACCAGCCAGAGTATGTCCCAAGTATATAGCCAGCATCCCCTGCCCCCCCCAGTATATAGCCTGCAGCAGCTGCCCCAACCCCAGTATATAGCCTGTAGCCTCTGCACCCCAGTATATGGCCTGTAGCCACCTCCCTAAGGAATGCCCAGCCTATAAGGATGCCCCTCCAGCAGGTCCTCTTCTATCCATCGATGCTCCGGCTCCGTGTCCCTGCACGGTCTGTCACATGCACAATGACATCAGCCGCTCGCTGACATCATAGTGTGTACCGATGGTGGTGCACACACTATATACCTAATATATTAAGACAATGGGGCAGATTTATCAAGTGCCCCAAAAAGGAGAGCCACAAGAATCATCAAAAGTAAAATAAATAATGAATTTTATTATGAAAATAATGCACAATATACAAAAAGAAATTCTATCACATAATAGGGAAAGACAATAAGGGGAAACAAGTGGCCCCTGATGGTAAATGGGGCAGCCACGGAAAACATAAGCCCCTGCAGACACCCCAGAGCCTATAAGTAATTAATGGTATAAAGACAAAAATGTCTAATAAGTAATGGTAACTGATGCAAACGGGAATATGGGTAGAGAAATATCCCCTTAATTGGATCCTATGTACGATAGGGGCCGGAGGTACCTTCCGGCTCCCACTTTGCACAAAATCAAATAGAGTCCTTACCCGTAAGCATGATGACAGGTGTAATGGGGGTCCACAGGAGGCCAATGAACTACACCCAGAGGAGGTCTGGAAGGGTTTAAAACTAATTACTGGGATACCAACGCGAACTGAAGGGGCGGAAGGGGATATAGAGAAGGCTAACGAATTAAATAACTTCTTTAATCGGTTTGATGACATGAGTAATTCCATAGTGTCGGGAATTAAGGTAAGGGATGGTGTAAATCTAGATGTGGTAGAGGAATACCACGAAGGAGGAAAACGGGAGATGATGTCACCAATTAAAGTTGAGGATGTGGTACTAGAATTAGGACGGATAAAATCTAGTAAAGCTGGAGGCCCAGATATGTTAGATAATAGGGTCTTGAAAACGTGTTGTAGGGAGCTGGGGGAGGTTTTTACATATTTATTTAATATGAGCCTACAATGTGGAGTAGTGCCAACTTTATGGAAAACTTCGGTTATAGTTCCTGTAAATAAAATCCCTCGACCGAAAACATTAAACGATTACAGACCAATAGCGCTGACCCCGGTGATCATGAAAATTCTAGAAAGACTGGTTATGCGACATTTATCCAGTGTAGTGAAGGATTTCGTAGACCCACTACAATTTGCATATAGGCGTGGGCTGGGAGTAGATGATGCATTAATTAATCTGCTACATAGAGTATGTGCCCATCTTGAATCCCCCAAAACAGAAGTACGCTTGACTTTTTTCGACTTTAGCAGCGCATTTAATACGATCATTCCAGCATTGCTAGAGTCGAAGCTGCAGGTTATGCAGATAGAACCGATCATGATCAAATGGTTGATGGCTTATCTGCGCTGTAGACCACAGAGGGTCAGGTTGGGTGACACATGGTCTGATGAGGTGGTGTGCAGTACGGGGGCCCCCCAGGGTACTGTGTTAGCTCCTTTTTTGTTTATTTTATACACCTCGGATTTTAGGAAGAATGATTCGTCCTGTTTCCTTCAGAAGTACTCGGACGACTCGGTAATGGTGGGCTGTATCACAGAGGGGGACGACAGTGAATATCGAGAGTCAGTGAAAACATTTACTGAATGGTGCAGCTCAAACGGTCTCGTACTAAACATAAATAAGACAAAAGAATTGGTTATTGACTTTTCAAGGAAAAAGGGCGTTATGCCCAAACCTCTTAGTATAGCTGGGACAGAAGTGGAGCAGGTTGGTAGCTATAAATATTTGGGCGTAATAATTGACAATAAATTAAGCTGGCATGAGCACATAGAAAAGGTATCCAGACGTGCAAATAGTAATCTATTTTTTTTACGCAGACTAAGGGCATTTGACATCCCAAGGACTATGATGGTCAGTTTTTATAATACGGTTATGGTCAGTGCGTTTGCATTTGCCCTAGTGGCTTGGGGCAACTGTATCTCTAGTAGGAATTGTCAAAAGATGGATAAAATAATTAAGAAAGCCTCCTCGATAGTAGGCCTGCAATTTGATAGATGGGAGGAACTTGTACAGTGTAGGATGATAAAGAAATTGGAAAAAATTAGAAATAATAGTGACCACCCAATGCATGGTGTAGTGCAAGCGCAGATTAGTGGTTTTAGCTCCCGTTTTATTCTTTTGCGTTGCAGGTCGGAGAGATTTAAAAAGACATTTATACCGGCCGCTCTCGAGCTATCAAATATCTTAATTAGGGGAGAATTAGGGATGTTTTAAAAAGTGAGATTATTGGAAAATGGGTACCATTTTATTACTTTATCATCTATGCGAGTAACTATTTATCGAATATTGGGTGAAATTTTATTCATATTTATTGTATTGGTGTTTTTATTCTGTTACATGGTATACGTGTTCCTATGTGATTATGTTGTTATGTGAGTACATATGTGATGTCTTGTCAATTTGATGTACTGCGGAGGTGACACTTTAAGTTCCCGTTTGGGATAATAATAAAGTATAAGTATAATCAAGTGTCTGAAAGTCAGAATATTTCCAGTTGCCCATGGCAACCAATCACAGCTCAGCTTTCATTTTACCAGTGCTCATGAATATTTTAAAGGGGAGCTGTGATTGGTTGCCATGGGCAACTGGAAATATTCTGACTTTCAGACACTTGATAAATCTGTCCCAGTATCTTAATTTGACACCCCTGGAAGCCTCAGATAGACCACAGTTGATTAATTGCCATGACCGCATTAGATCATAAGACTTTAAACTTTATCCCCTTCCTGGTGTGGAATGTAGTAGTACTGCATGGGCTGTGGTGACTTGTCGATGTGTGCAGCACTATTACATCATGATTCTAGTTCTGGGTCAGAAGCGGAGCAGGTGCCAGAAGATGCGGGTGTCAGCTGTATATTACAGCCCACAACCTCCTGTAACACCCAAGATCACACATTATTCCTATCAGATATTAACCCCTTACGACGCAGCCTGTTTGTACGTTAAGACTCAGTCCTTTTTTAAATTTGACCAGTGTCTCTTCTTGTGGCAATAACTTTTCAACGCTTTAAGATATCTGTGATTTTGAGACTGTTTTCTCATGAGACATTGTAGTTTAAGTTAGTAGTGTCATTTCAGTGTTCAGTTTCTTTTTTGGGGGACAACAATTCAATAATTTAGGAAAAATTTTTAAACATTACATATTTCAAAGTTTCAAATGTTCTACTTTTTGGACAAAAAGGCAAACCACAATTTTATTTTGTAGAAACCTTTTGCTGTTGGTCTTCTTTTTATTTCCATAATTTTACGTTCCCATTTTTTTGTTTAATGTTGTGAAAAGGTTTCAAGTTTTAGTAGCAACTTCTGTGGGTTACCCCGGTTAGGGCAATACCCCATAGGCAGCAATAATCTGCAGGATGGAGACATGGCACCGCTCAGGAGGAAAGGGGCAAAATTTAGGTTGTAGAGCTCTGTTTTCACTAGACTGATGTTTTTGTTTTTACAAAAAAGGTACCAGAGGTACCTGAGGTACCAAAACAATAAAAAACCCCAAGTAGTGACCCCATTTTGGAAAGGGCACCCCTCAAAGCATGTTTGTAGGGTTGTATGAACATTTTAACCCCAAAGAGTAAAAATATGACATTGAAATGACAAAAGCTATTTGCCCAACTCATGCCACTGGAGAAAAACACATCAAAAATCATTCTACGGCTTACCCCATTTAGGGCAATACCGCATAGGTGGCAATAATCTGCAGGGTGGAGACACGGCTGGGCTCAAAAGGGAATTACTTGCATTTGGATCACAGACGTATATATTTTTTTCTTTTTGGAATCAATAAGCATTTGTAGATGCCAAAAGGAGCCAGTACAGTAAAAACCCCGAAGAGCTGACCCTATTTTGTAAACTACACCCCTCCATGAATTAATCTAGGGTGGACAGGTGGACCCCCAAAAAATGAATAACGGATAGCGCATAGTAACAAAATATACATTATGTCCCTGGCTCCTGCCTCGGGAGACAAACACCCTAAAAATCATGATGCGTGTTTTCCTGGATACAGCAATACCCCATATGGGGCAGTAATCTACTACAGGCTGGGCACATGGCAGGGCTTAGAAGGGAAGGTGCGGCTTGCAGCATGATGTATAAGCTGTGCATAGTACATCAGGGTAACAACATGGTAATCTAAAAATTCAGGGATGTATGATAAATTTCATTCATAGTCCTGGTTTTTCTGGGCATGTCTCACAATGATAAATGGTGTCCTTCCAAATGCCTTTTTGGAGCACACCCTGAACCTCTTCTGTGTCCTTCCCTTGCTGGCAGTTTGGGGAACTTCTCCTTGAAAGTGCTGCCCTGGTACAATGCATGATATGATGTGTTCACATTGTGAACATACTTTACAGTTAATAATGAGGACTACTGCTTTTATTGCTAAGTTTTCAATATTAGGTGTAGCACCTCCACAGATCAGCTGTTCTTAGCAGATAAACAGAATGGAACAAAAAGCATCAAGCTCCGATCTTAGTGTAGTGGCTGAACCAAAGAACTGCAGCTTGTCTATATTCATCAGTTACTTGGTCCACACAGTGACCCTACCCTAAAAATACTTGTCCTTGCTTCTGTTTCATTCTCTGTTTATCAGCTGCTGAGGACAGTTGATCTAAGGAGGTTGATGCTGCTGGTCCCCCATTATTCTGATATTGGTGTTTGCTATAGATACTTTATAAAAACCTTTAGCCCCCAAAATCTCTTTAAAATAAAGGGCAAAGGGCTGCGCACATCAGGATGACGGTGTTATGTTATGACGGTGTGATACACACTGTGATTTAGTTGTTTAGCATAGCTCCAATGTCATGGAGATTCCCTCCTTACTAAAAATAGCAATAACAGTCATGAATATCACATAGATAAGTCACCATGCTATTCCAGAATATTCACACGTCCCATGGCTAGGGTCCAGTACGTGACTAGAGAATTGTATCAGGTAGACAGTGACATACTACAGAATAAGGAGGGTTATAACTATTTATTTTGATAGTTTTACAAGTACATTGTTTCTTGAGACGTCCCATGATATCTCCTTATTCTGGTACCCAGTGCTCACTTCATATATATATATATATATATATATATATATATATATATATATATATAAATTAAGTTAGTTTTTTATTAGTTTTCAGTGTTACTAGGAGGATTTCAGAAAATGATAACAATAGAGACATATACGCAAGTCTTTTGCATGGTAGTAACACACTGATAGTCTGTACTTATGGCATGACCTTATTAGCATGAAGCCCTTTAGTCTATGACAACTATTGATAACTTGGCTTTCATGAAATCCGTTTGTCTGCCTAGAAGGTGTGGTGGGTACTGAGTGCATACTCTCAGGTTTTACTACAGCTGCAGTTTTGTATATACATTTATTTTGTTGTATACATATTACGCTGTGCAATCTTGAACATAATGGGGCTCATTTACTAAGGGCCCGTGGACCACACTATCGTCGGAATATCCTCTTTTGTCGGATTTTGGCGCAGCGGCGCTGGCTTTCACGCGACACAAATTGGGGGGGTGTGGCCGTCGGACAACCCTAAGCGTGGGATTTAAAATTCAAATTGTGTCGCAAGACATGTACTCACATGCACCAGGAAGAAGAAGATGAACTCTGAAGGACCTCAGCGGGGAAGAAACACATGCAGGATATCGGGCACACGATCTTAGTGAATCACGCCGGACTTCATCCTCGTCGGACAACGCACCTCGGGGATTGCGTCAGGACCGGATAAGTAAATGTGCCCCATTATGTATATAATAGCTATAGCTGCTATCCCTGTAGTTAAGGCCCTTGTGTATACCTCTTTTGACAGCAGGCGACAGCATGAAATATTTTTCTACTCCTTTTAATTATGTGTTTTCCCCTACATGGTGGTGTTTATTGACCAGATGAAAGCCAAAAGGATGCTCCAGTGTATGCCTATGGAGCTTTACATGCTGAAAGTGTTCAATATGTAAAATGTGAGTCTGGTTAACATTTTTCACATTTTTTTCAAATTAGATGGCCAGATGTTAGTCTAATTGTGTAGTGTTTTGGTTTCTGCAGGTTTGTAATGCTTTGGATAGAAAGCAGTATGTTTAGAAAAAAGCTGATGTATGCTTAAAACTAAGACATGTTTTAAAAGTGCAAAATTGGGCCCCCCAATTGGTTCTGTCTTTGGGTATTTCAAGAATCAGATAATTTGATCGAATCTTCTGGAAGAATACCTAGTGTGTTAGGTAATATGGCAGAGAAATAAACAAAATTCCAAACCTACACCCTCATTTATTTTCATTTTATGATGTTAGCAGAATGTTCTCACTAATGACATGATCTGCAATGTGAGCTTGCTTTTCTAAAAATAGCAGTGCTAGAATAAGCCAAGAATGGAACATTAACAACACAAGTGTGTGACAATGGTTTAACCTGCTGCCATGGAAACATTACACAGATACAGTACATGCCATGCATGATAGCCGCAATGGAAAGGGACACTGACTAGTGGAACCGTTAACCCATTGTACAGCTGAACTTGTTCTGGACCTGTAGTTTTGTTAGGATTTCGGTCTTCCTGGCTCAGACTGAAACATTAGAGCTGCTTTAAGCCTTGCAGTATAACATAGGAATCCTGACTGGAGAACACTGTACATTTGTTAAGGTGGGATACCTCATTATCAGGCGACTCCCTTTTTATTTGAGTTGTCCCCTTTGTCCAAATTGACCATTTGACCAAATGCATGCAAAACGAATCACACCAGGCAAAAAGTAGGTATAGACACTACTGCTTTATTCAGGGAAGTACACAAACACATATAGAAACAAGAGTAGGCATTGCCAGCATTGTTCTGTGTCTCTTCTTGAAAGGAAGATCCACGATGACCAATACTTCGGGTGGCCACATTCCACAATCTTATCTCAGATGCTGATGCCATCTTTGGGTGCAGTCTCAAACACAGACGCCATCTTTGGGAGTACAGGTGGTCCCCTACTTAAGAACACCCGACTTACAGACAACCCCTAGTTACAAACAGACCTCTGGATGTTGGTAATTTACTGTACTTTAGCCTTAGGCTACAATAAACAGCTGTAACAGTTATTAAAGGTGTCTTCAATAAAGCTTTATTGTTAATCCTGGTTCTGATGACAACCCAACTTTTTAAAAAAATCCATTTGTCACAAAGACCAAAATTTTTTTGTCTACATGTCTAATTCTGTTACAATTATAAAATATACAGTTCTGACTTACATACAAATTCAACTTAAGAACAAACCTCCAAACCTGTACGTAACCCGGGGACTGCCTGTAGTCTTTATAAAGCAGAGTCATTTCACAGTAGTTGTAGATGATGAAAAGTTAATAAATGTATTTTGTGCACTCAAGCAGCCTAGTAAGCATTATCTTGAGATTTCTCCCTTCACAGTCCCCTTAAATACATTTCTTAATCTTCTTTCCCTAACACCTAACTCATCCACACACATGTGTCAAACTTTTTTTTGTAGGCAAGTGCTATCTTGCATATCACCCCACTTGCATATCATCCCCCCTACACATGAGGGATTGGTGTTGCCCCTTCCTGTCCTTATCTTTGGTTCACTTTTGGGGACTGATGTTTTGGTAAAGATTTGAGAGGCACAGAAGTCACAAAGTAATCTTTACCTTCAGCATGAATTAAGGTGGATGTTTTCTGGAATACATGTACAGCATACTTCACCAATTATCTTACAGACCCCAACTTCTACCGCCAGCATTATGTCTAGGGCCAATCTGTCCTGGGAGGTCATTCAGGAGGTAGCGGCTAACTGTTCTAGCAATCCATCCTTTGTATAATTTACAAGTCTCTTTTGGTTTTAGTATAGGTAATTAATCTAGTCCACATTCTTGTTTACCGTTACAATGATGAAAATAGACCCAAACACTGCTTTCATCTGGTCTCTTGTCTTAAACTCATTTGGAACCCCTCTTTGCACTTCAATGGCATCAATAGAAACATAAAGGTCAAAACTAGCAAGGGGTTCTCTAGCAGATATCTTGGAGCGGTGAAAACTTGGAGGGGTTTGATCTCATTTACTTTCACAAAATGATGTCAGATCAATCTATACCTTCAGGGGTTTCTATAGGTTGGTTGGATGCCATTGTAGACTTCACAAGAGAAACAATACCAATAATTTAAGGGCCAACTGCCAGTCACTTAGCATCCCAAACCTAAGAATCTCATGGGTGGTTAATACTAGAGATGTATTTGTTTCCCTCTAAAGTTTATTAGCCCCTATCAAATGTTTAATTTGGCATAAATGCAATGAAACTTGACTTGAGTGAATCCAATTAGGTCTTGCTTCTAGCATTACCATGGTGCTCTTTGTCAGCAGAACCTGGAAGGCATCATCAAATCCGGGGTCATATCTCTTCCTCACATGCCTCTTTATCACCAATCTCCAGGTTGAAGCTAGTGAGATCCTAAAAGATTATCTAGAATGTAAGAGAAAACTAGAAAGCATACTTTAGTACAGTGCTTGTTTAAGGTTATCATATGTTCTGTAAGTCTACCATACTGCATTTGGAGCTAAATAAAAACATCCTAATCTAGGAACCAAAACAAATCTCATTGTGACTCAAACATGTCTTTTTACTGACTTATATCTTTACTGAAAGGGCTAATGGTCAATCCTTGGTCCACGGTTTCCCTGTCTTCACCCACATCGCCCTTTTGAGTCCCATTTCACCTTATAACCTTGCTGGTTGTCACAGGTGCTCCAACAACCCATGTCTCGGGTCGCAGGCTTACGCGTGCCCCTCCGTGCTCACTGGTGCGGTGCCTGTACTTCTTACCTGTCCCAACTCCTGATCCCAGTTCTCCATCTCCTAGGTCGCGCGCCTGCATTGGGGAATTCTATATTAACCTGCCTCTCCCTGCACACCCTGCCGGATCCTCGTGCCTTAGAGAAAGCTTTGTCACATGCCTGTGCTGTTATTGTGATTTCCCGTTGTGACCCCGGTTCCGTTCCTGACTACGCTCCTCTGCTGCCTGCATTGACCTATTGCTATGTCCCCGACTATGATCCCATGCTGCCCGTCCTGACCTACTGGCTGTCCCCGACTATGATTTTGCCTAACATCTCTGTATCTCACCTTGTCTGCCCCCGCCGACAAAGTTGCACCTGTGGAACGACTTGGTGGTACCACGCCACAGCAAGTCCATCACTTTGCGATGGGCTCTGGTGAAAACTGGGTACCACTTAGATTCTGGTCCCAGGTGTTGGCTTACGTCATCGTCCATGGTGGTCCAGTGGGTCCACTACCCCTGAACCCTAACACTGGTACGGGATGCCTAATCTATTCCTGAAGCTTAACACATCTTGAGAAGTGGGTGCTTTTGGTCACTGATACCTGTAGACCAAATAAAACAAAATTTCCTCTGTTCTGGCTTGTTGTCCAACCTGAAAATAAATCACTTTGCTCTGAAATATACTCATTTACTTCCACTCCCACGAGTGAGAATAGTCCATAAGTAGTTTTTCTTGGAAAAAGTACAAAAAATAGTTTTGGGTGTGCCATGGTGGAACCTTCATAGCCTGTAGCACAGAGGCCACTAGACTAAATATTGGAGAACTTGGATGTTTTGTTCACTGGTGGAAATAACCATAAGTTACCTGGTTTAAAACTGTGAGTGGGGCTGTCAGCATCAGGATCTGTAAAGTGGGTGTAATGGCAGGACACAAAAAATGGGGGCGTGGCTGTCAGAAAACCCGACTAATTCAGACTAAGCACCGGATTTAAAATTCAAATTGTGTCGCAAGACATGCACTCAGATACACTGGGAAGAAGATGGTGAACTCCGGCGGACCTCAGCGGGGAAGCGACACATGCAGGATATTAGGCACACGACGGACTTCATCCTCTTCGGATCGGGGATCGCGACAGGACCGTGTAAGTAAATGTGCCCCAATGTTCTCTTTGAATAAAGAAACAAATTCATTTTCTGATCAAATGCATATTACTATGTCTAGACATTTTTCTGCAGAAACAAAACTTGATGAAATTGTTGATATGAACGTTTAGGACAGGGAATCCCTGCTTTTCACGATAAAGTTGAACAGGAGCTGATTATATTGAATAAACGGGTTTTGGATAATTGGTGGACAGCCTTCAGCAGTCTCTCTGCTCCACAAAAACTCGCCCTTGATCAATTGAAAAATAACAAAGATTTAATCATACGCCAGGCGGATAAAGGAGGAGCGATGGTTTTGTTGAACCCTGGTCTGTAAAGAGATCTTAATCTACATATGTATGGAGATATTGCAACCTACAGGAAATTGTCATGTAATCTGGCTTTCCAAAAATGTTTGAAAGAATTTGTTTGTGAGGAGGTTACTTTGGGAGTGATTGATAACAAAATTGCTGAGTATCTAACAGTAGAAAATCCCATTGTACCAATATATCATTCTCTCCCCAAGAGATACATAAAGGGTTTTTTCCACCTACCCTTAGACCTATATTAGCGGGTTTATGCTCAGTTTCGGAAAAACTCAGTGAATGGGTGGATCACCTATGTGATTCCAAACATGTGGTCTCGTTATTGGATAGATATATGCGGAAAAAAAACCATATTGTTGGCTTACATGTGAAGTAGTCGGTTTGTACCCTTAAATCATGATATAGCTTTGAAATCGCTCACATATTTTTTGACATATTACAGCATTTATGATTCCAGTGTTAAAGAGTTAATCAGTTTGTCAATGGAATTGCTATTGTCCAAAAACTATTTTTCATTTGATGGCAATTTTTTTCTCCAAAAGTGTGGGGCCACTATGGTAGGGGGGAGGTAAATGTTCACCTTCCCTAGCCAATATCTACATGGAAAGAGAATTATTTATTTCTCCCAATAATCAGTTGTGCAAGGCAGGGGGTATATCACAAGAGAAAATTACTTAAAGGGAGCCTGTACGGTGAACTGTATACATTGGCGCATGTGCAGAACGCTGCTCGGCGGCTCAATGCTCCTCATTGAAAAGCGCAGAGAAGAGGCCAGAGAGAAGAGAACGCAGGATTGAGGTCAGGATTGAGGAGTGAGTCATCTTCTGTCCTATGTCTCCTCCACTGGAGCAAAACCAACAGACTGATTAAAGGACCAGTAGCATTTTAATTCTCCATCATAGTGTATGTCCAAAACATTTTTCTTGTGGAGCAAAACTTAATCTAAATAATAATTTATAACATTTTATCTTATATTTTAATGACCCATTTGAATTATGCTTATTCCTGGAAAGACCCTTTAAGTGAATGTGTTACTTCAACCCTGAAATATATATATTAATCCTTCAAGAAACATTTTAATTCAGAATCCAAATTCAACCCCCTGTGCCATGTTATATAACCATTGTCCCTGTTTTGTTTACTAAACGTATTCCCTATAGCTTCTCCTCTCCAGTGTCTTTCAATTGTTTATAACTCAAAAAAACTGCATCAAACTTGGATTTGAATCATGTTCTCTTTTAAAGTGGTCCGAAACACTATGAGTAAGTAACCCTTCCTAATGTTTCTTCAATGTTCCCTAATTCTCTGCGGTTTAGGGTATGTAGGAAAAACGGGGTGTAAGTGTAAAACAAGGGATCACTGGTGTTATCCCCTTAAATGCAGCCATCAAAGGTGATGGCAGCACTTAAGTGACAGCGCCACCTAACCAAGGATTCCATTGGCAGGCTCCTTTACAGATCCAGTGAATTTCCAATATACTATCAGTATTGTAAAAGTGATTAAACCTCCTAATGTTCAAGTAACCTAGAAAAAAAGTAACATTTTTTTATTTTAAAGTTCATATCACCCCCCTTTTCCAAGAACACAAATAAAACAATGCCCTCTATATGAAAATATAAAAATGGTTAATCTCTACAGTGAACTCCCTAATGTTAATTCCCAAATCAGGTTGAACTGAAAACGTCAGCTCATCAAAAAAGATACCTTCCACAGGTCCGTAAACCAAAGTCAGAATAGATTGAAACAAGGAATTTTTTTTTATACAAAAGTTTTTATTTTATATAAACCTTATAACACCTAAACAATTTTGTATTCTTGTGACCATACCGACCCAAAGAAACATGTAGAGGTGTCACTTGCAACAGACAGTGAAAGCCGTAAAAGCGAAGACCACAAGAAAATGGTGCAACATTTGCAATTTTTTTCTAGCACCGAGTCCATAGAATGTAATATAAAATGCCATCACTTCTTCAGCTTACTTCAAGTCACTGGTGGTTGTACAGTCCATGATTCTCTGAAATCAATTAAAAGAGGTTTTTAAACCAGTGTTTGTAACGTGTTCTTTTTAAAATTTCCCTTTAACTCAAATATAGTGGTATGTATTGTAGGCCACCAGGCCAAAGAGATTATTTCTTCTCACAGGGAAAACTTTCTAATAACTTGATTAACACAATATAATAGGACATTAACACTTCTTATTATTACACGGTCATGAACAGTGTATCTTTATTCAGTTTCCTACTCATCATACTATTATCCATGTTTTGCATATTTCCAGTACAATTTGGACCTGGGCCTTCATCCACATAAGTGTATACACTGGCTGTAGATGTTTTGTTTATAACACAATGCATTACTAGACAATGAATCTTATTGCTTAATGTCTGCAATTAACTATTGCTCAACTGAAAACGTAGGCTCTAGCTCCCTTACTTGTTAGAGCACTGTCAACCATCATTAAAAAGAACCTGCCATTTAAAGTACCCCACCCAAAATAAATATTTAATAAAAAACTATATTTATAAAGTATTGCACTTAACCCTAGATGGTTCCTTTCCATGTCTGCTATGTTAAATATATCAGTTTGTAAACTTATATGCAACTCACCTGAGGTGAGTCCAGTGATATTAATGTAGTCCTGCCTATTAAATTCTACTTGCACTGCCCTTCCCCCTAGGACATGCCGCTGTATGAAACTAGTACTTAGGGACCGTCTTAAGACTTATAATTAGGGGTAGAAAAGCCTGTTTCAAAAGGGCCTTGCTGGAAAGTTGAGGGAAAGTTCTGTTGTGTAATTGAGCACTTCATGTCATGTGACCATGGTTATGTCATCTACGGTCCTTTACCCAGCAACATTTAGCTCTACCTCATATATGTATCTGATCACATTAAATCACAGCAGCCTCCTTGGAGGCATGGGGAGGAGTAGAAGTCCATGAAGGCTTCTGTGATTTCATTTGATCAGATACATACATGAGGTATGGTAAGGGGTAGATGTTAGGGGCTGGATGAGCTGGATACATCCCATCTGATGTCAGGTAGGAAAACAAAGTTGATTTTATGGGACTGTGAGGGAAAGTACTTTAACCTAAAAGAAGGGTGTCATTTAGTAAATAGGCCTCTTTTGGATACTGTCACTAGCTGAATTTGTGAAAAAATGTGGTGATAGAGGTTGACTGCTTAACCCCATGTTTTTTTGTAATGTATATGTAAGTGTGGGGGAAGGATATTAGGTAATTTACCAATATACATCTATTTAAAGTTCTGTACTGCTTTATAAATATGTAAATGAAAGCCTCTTGTCTTTTACCTCATTATAAGATCAATGTCCTGGCAGGGCATTTGCTCATGGTCAGAGATCACATGACCGTCCATCTGCAGCCATTTTATGGTCAGGAATGTCTGATGGATGAGAGAAAAGACAGGAGGCTCATATTTACATATGAAAGAAGTGGTGCAGAACTTTTAACCCCTACGGGACTCAGCCTCTTTTGGCCTTAAGGACGCGGCCCCATTCTTCAAATCAGCCCTGTGTCACTATAAGTGGTTATAGCTTTGGAACGCTATGAGATATCCAGGGGATTTTGAGATTGTTTTCTCGTGACACATTGTACTTCAAATTAGTTTAAAAATTTGGATGAAATTTTTTTCGTTTAGTTATGAAAAAAAACAAAATTTGGCAAAAATTTGGAAAAATTCTTTATTTTCAACGTTCTAAATTCTCTACTTTTGATGCAGATAGTCATAGCTCCCAAATAAATTCATAACTTACATTTCCCAAATGTCTGCTTTATGTTGCCATGGTTTTTTAAGATTCCACATATTTTACTAGAATGTTATGAGGCTCAGAATTTAGGTATCATTTTTCAAATTTTTTGTAAAATCACCAAAACCTGTATTTAGATGGACCTGCTCAACTTCTAATTGACACTGAGAGGCCTAAATAATAGTGAGACTCGTAAATAACCCCATTGTGGAAACTACACACCTCAACGTATGAAAAAAACACTTTTAAGAAGTTTGTTAACCCTTTACGTGTTTTATAGGGGTTAAAACAAAATGGAGGTGCAGTCTGCAAATTCTAATATTTTTCACAATACACCCATTTTGGGTGGAAAATGAATTAAATGAATAAAGGCTCCACAAAGTTTGTTACCCAACCTCTCCCGAGTACATGGATACTCTATATGTGGTGGTAACCTGCTGTATGGGCGCACGGCCGGGCATAGGAGGGAAGGAGGCGCCATGCAGAGCAGATTTGCGATGTCACATTGTACAGGCTATAATTTTTTTCTTTTTTTTAATGTGGACCTATAGGGGCTTTTTTCTTTTGCCACATGAGATGCACTTTTCTGGTACGTAATTTGGGGGAATCTATAGGCTAATTGGTGAGATTTTATTAACTCTTTGTTGGTGGAGGAAATGAAAATCATCACTTTTCAGGAAGATTTTTATGGGGTTTTTTTTGGCCGTTTACCATACCATAAAAATAGTATATTATTTTTATTCTATGGGTCGCCACGATTACAAAAAGACCTCATTTATATAGATTTTTTATTTTTTCCCATTTTTACTGAATAAAAAGTAATTTGGCAAAAATGTTGTTAATTTTAGCATCACCGTCTTTCATATGCATAACTTATTTTTCGCCTTACAAATCTGTTTAATGCTTTATTTTTTGCGAGAAGGATTGTTCTTTTTAGTGGTCTTATTTTAGAGTGCACAACATTTTTTAAATCACTTTTTAGAGCATTTTTATAGGGTATTAATTGAAAATGATCTTTTTTTCTGGAGCTTTTTTTTGTTTTTTTTTTACGGGGTTCACTTTGCGGATCTAATAACGATTCTGTTTTATTATGCAGATTGTTACGGACGCAGGGATACCAAATATGTGGGGTTTTGTGTATTTTATTCAATTGTACTGAATAAAAACCAATTTGGAGAAAATCTTGTTCATTTTAGCATCACCATCTTTTCAAATGCATAACTTTTTTATTTTTCGGCTGACAAATCTGGTTAAGGGCTTATTTTTTGCGAGAAGAGTTGTTCTTTTTAGTGGGCTTATTTTGGAGCGCATAACATTTTTTAAATTACTTTTTAGAGCATTTTTTTTTATAGAGTATTAATTAAAAATGATCTTTTTTATGGAACGTTTTTGCGTTTTTTTTCTACGGCGTGTACCGTGCGGGTCCAGTAACGATTCTGTTTTATTATACAGATTGTTACAGACGCGTCAATACCAAATATGCAGGTTTTTTTTGTGTTTTTTATACTTTATTAAGTTTTTTATAGGAAAGTGACATTTTAGGGGCTTATATTTTAATGCATTTATTTTTTATTTATTCTAATGTATGAACTTTAGTGTTTTTGACTTTTTAAAAATTATACATACTTGAACTTGAACCAGTGATGCTCTGATCACTGGTTTAAGTTCAATACACTGCTCTACAATACTATTTTATTGTAGAGCAGTGTAAACTGTCTGAGCAAGCTTGCGCATGCTCAGACAGTTTACAGTCAGACCCGGAAGGGGTCTGACTGCCAGGGAGACCGGGCAGCTCCGGGGCACATGCCAGTCCTCAGAGCTGCCCAGAAGAGGATCGGATCCCCCGGTAAGCGGCACGGGGGATCCGATCCACAGCGCAAACACCCTTACACGCCGCGGTCATGCTTGACCGCGGCGTGTAAGGGGTTAACACCCGCGATCGGAGCCGGGTCCGATCGCGGGTGTTAGCGCAGGCTGTCAGCTGTACTAGACAGCTGACAGCTGCTGGTTCTGGTACCGGCTCCGTTCGTGAGCCGGTGCCAGAAGCAGGACGTTATAGAACGTCCCCATGCGCTAAGTATCTAGCCCCGGGGACGTACTATAACGTCCTGGTGCGCCTAGGGGTTAATAGATGTATATTGGTAAACTACCTAATATCTTTCTCTCCACACTTACACAAACAGTACAAAAACATGAGGTAAAGTGACCAATCCCTTTTGGCTGTGTGGGCTGGAAATCTGCGACTACTATGTATCAGTTTTATTGCTACTGCACCAGTTTTTTGTCTTACTTTACACATGTATTTATGAAGTGCATTATACCCACTATTCTGCACTGCATTCCAATGCAGTCACACCATGCGCCACATTTATCATCCAGTGCTCAACAGAATTGTGTCACACGCTCTATGTTGACGGTACACTCTAAAGAATGTGCATCACAATTAATGAAGCTGGCACACCTACACACTTAACAGGCAGATTGCACATAGAACAATTGGTGCTTCTTCCCTACTGCGCCCGCCATGTACCCAGATTACATCCACATGTGGGGTGTCCTTGTACTCAGAAAAAAACTGCACAATATATTGCATTTTCTACTTTTAAGTGTAACCGTCATTCTGAGCAAAAAAATAAAATAAAAAAATAAATGTGTCCCTGGGAATCATTCCTACAAGTACTTTGCCTCTCAGTCCTCATTTAGTACCTTTTTGGCCCATAGCAACCAGGGTTTCCTACAGGGTTTTACTACAAGCAGTATGATGGAGGAGGGATCTGCCTCCTGTGACATCATCACATGGACCTGCTGCTGACCAATGAGACCATATCTATCTAATTTCTATCTAATATCTATCTATGCATATCCTATCTATCTAGCTCATATCTATCTAAATCTTCAGCACAGCACATGATGGGACAGCTTGAAGACACAGAGAGTCTCTCCTGCTGTGGTGTGTGAGGTGACGGGGGAGGGGGATTGTGATTCATCTTCAGCTTCTGTCTGTGTGATTTTTTGTTTATATACAAGTGTGGGGAAAGCTGAAGGAGAGAAGTGTAATTCTTTGGTTACTACATTAGTTAGTGCTCCTGGCAGCACAGCATTAGTGCTGGAACACTGAACCATGAGGTAAACAGCTGAGAGCAGGGAGAGAAGAGAGGGGGGTGTCTCCCTTCCTAGACAGCTCAGTGAAGACGGAAAGTGCCTAGCAATAGTTATCTAAGGTCTCACTGACAACAGGGGGAAGGCTGCAAAATACAAGAGGAAGGAGCAAGATCCAGTGAACTAATCCAATTGCAAAGGGGCTTAAAATGACCTGCCCTACAACATATCAATTTTTTTTTTAAATGACGGTTACTCTTTAAGTAGGTTGTTTTAGGGCTAAATGAACATATAAATGCCAAAATTAGAAAATTCTAAACAAAACCTTAATTCTTTTAAAATTTCTGTAAAATACTTGATGGGTTAACAAGCTTGCTATGAGTTGTTTTGAATAGTTGGGGGGGCGGGGGGTGGACATAATTAGAATGGTGTGATTTGTGGGGGAGTTTCTATTAATACGACTTCAAAAACCCCTATAAAAATAAAATGGTCCCTAAAATAAGTAAAGTAAACGTAAAGTATAAAAACTTTTGCTTAGCTCTCCACAAAGCTAAAATAAACGAGTTTACACTCATTAGCTATCTGTTACCATTTGTCAGTTAATGGCGGTAGAGGATAACAGGAGAGTTTCCGGCCCTCAGTAATTCCTTAAGGAGTTCCTTATGAAGAAAAAAAATCCATAAAAGGCGAAGTGCAACGCGTTTCAGCTCAATACGTGAGCCTTCGTCAGGCTTTATGCCTGATATCCACCGTGCACCTCCATTGATTTTCTGCAACCCCGTGTTCTGGATTGGGATCTGCTTACTACAGGAGACCATCGGCTGCTGGTACTACACCACCAATTGAATATGTGCTTATGATCATGTTACAAGGTGAGCGGCTCCTCTGCCGAATTATATTTTCTCCACGCTAACATAACATATTTCACAAGGTCAGCGCCTCCTGTCTCTCCTTTGCTGTGTTTCCATATTTGCTTGGCTCATCGGACAACATCTGATAGCTCCAGAGAGTCTTCAGATCCAGAGCTCCAGATCCTAGCACGTTTGTCAGTTAGCAGCTAGCAGTTACCTTGTCCCTCTGGCTGTCTTTGTTTGGTTGGTTGCCATGGGAATCCATAGCTAGACAGAGAAGAGGAAGGTGGGTGGATATTGTTGGGAGGGGTTATTAGAACATGCACGCTCCTGATAAGTAGCTGCTGGGTGCAGGAGAATATCAGTCCTGGCATCATATAAGAAACTCCAGGACCTGGAGTGATGTCATAAGCATGTGACTGATCACATAGGTCATCCAGTTACATACCAGGAATGGTATATAGCAGAACTGTTTGAAAGTTTGCATATATAGAAAAGTGTATGTATGGGGGCGTGATCTCGGCATAAAGAGAGAGTAAATGCACGCACTTGGAGCTCCCGCTTTCCGGATGCCAATCCATGTCATTACGGTACCCACAACCTCTGGAGACCCTGGCGATGAGTAAGGTCCGACAACAGAAGGCTACCTCAAAGTCAGTGGTACACCCTGCAAACACGTTCCAGCGTTATCTCCGCTCCCCGACCGAGCCTGCAGTCGGAGGGAAAATGGCCGTCACTCCAACACGCGCTCCTGCTCCTCAGGCTGTGAGCGAACAACACTGGAGCCCGCAGCCGCGGCCGGGAGGACCTGCAGGGAGCAAAGCACCACCCGTTCTTCACTAAAGGCAGCAAGAGTTGCCGGCAATTGGTCGTTGCACAATAAAGAAGTCAATCGCAGGACAGATGAAGACAAGCTAGACTACAGGTTGGACGCACAAAAATCTTGCCTGGAAGTATACGCAAGGCTGGCTTTAAATAGGAAGTTCAATCAAGGAAGGGGTGGACCAAAGGAACTGGAAGATCAAGTACTAGGCCAAGAATAATCACGGGAGCTGTACAGAGAACTGCATAGCTCAGTTGGTATAGCTGCAGCCTGGGACGGTGGAGTCTGCTGGTTTAAGTCCTAACATTCCCGCAGCTGAGCATGCTGTGGATGCACCTAATTCAGTGACGAGTGACCTGCATGTACAGTGGTCTAGAGGAATAGCCAGTGAACCGTATTATTTTTAGATGCGTGCGGGGCTGTTGTCTCCTCTGTCTGTATTGCCTTACTAAACTCCTCATTAGGGACTCCTCAGGTGTAAACTGCCTTGAGGAGACACCTATGGAAAATTATAGAAATTATTATTTAGCTACTGAAGAAAGAGCCAAGCAGAGCTCAGAAACGAGTCTAGCGATATACAAAGATACCGTGGAACATACAAAGATACCGTAGAGTTAGTGCTCAATTTAACCATTGCAGCTAAAATAACAGGAGCAGCCAAAATAACAGGAGCAGCTATACGTCCTCCAAAGAAAACCCATCCCTTTTACCTGGGAAGCGTACAGCTAGAGACGATCATCAGCTGGAGTAATCAGACGGAGCACAGCATATTGACGCATGCGCACATCAACTCTGGGGACGCCGAGACACTGCCCATCCTCACAGCACTGCCGAGCCCGTCCGATGCGACATCTGAGTCTAAGGAGGACTCTTTAGTCTTTCGGGAAAACCGTGAGTGTGACACTGGTCAGGACAGACATGACTTTTAATGAACAGTACTGTTTACAACATTTTTCACAACATTTTTAAGCAAAATATATAAATTGCATTCCCAGCGAACATTATTGGGACATATTACAAGAACCAACTATTTAATTACTCTGAACTCCAATGAAAAATCTGAGGAGTTAAAAGGCGTGTAACTTATCGCATATATGAGCTGTTTATAACTTATCGGCATATATGAGCTGTTTATAATCTATTGGCATATATGAGCTGTTTATAACTTATTGGCATATATGAGCTTTTTACTTGCATAAATCCCACGGTACATAATTATAGCTATATTTATATTCCAATTTTTTATTAAGGGCACAGATGTGCACTTGGGCCCTATGGTGCCATTTGTGCCCCTTTTTTAGCCCAGCCTGAAATACAACAAAGTGTTACACACTGATATGCATACCATTACATTGTACAATATTGTATTTTAATTTGATGTATTATTTGATGTAATTTGTATTTTAACCATCATAGTTAATAAATAATGTGTATGTATAGTATCTAACCATAAGCGTGGATTGGTGCTTGGTGCAATTTCCCCTTTTATACTTCCAATTTTCATACAGTTAAGCACCTGTATATCACCTGAGCACATTCATTGCTAGTTTTGATTCAATGTTGGGGTTAAGGTAGTGCAGAGTTACTACCATCTATGGAAAATTGTTTCACTTCTTATTTCCCCTTTAGATTGAGTTTGGGACTTACCGTCCCTTCTCGATACTTATTTTCTTCTCTACTCACCACTTTTTCTTTCCTGCTATACCCTCCCATCACTGAGACTTCTTTGTCCTTTGATTTCCCCCTTACCTCCGTGCCTTTCCCCTTGCCTCTGATTCTTCTCTTCCTCCCTTTAACTGTGAACCAGTGTAATGGATTTTAATGTAAAAATTGTCTCCTTCAATGTTAGATGTCTCCGTACTCCTGAAAAACAACAGATGCTGCAGATGGACCTGTGCAGATTAAGAGCGCAGGTGGTCTTCCTACAGGAGACGCATTTCCGCAAAGACAAGATTCGGAGACTCTCCATCGCCCACTTCCCGCATTGCGGCCACGGACGCTCCAAAGGTGTGAGTATACTGATTGCACAAAACACGCCATGGGTCTTGGGCTGATATGTATTTGTCAATGGAATCCTCTATTCTCAGACAGTCATGCTTGCAAATCTACCCAATGTGGGACAGCCCACTGGGCTTGCGAAATTCCTGGAGGAACTAAGTTCCTTTCAAGAGGGGATCCTGATCCTGGGGGGAGACCTAAACCTCGCTATGTCCCCGGACATGGATGTTTCAAATGGTCCTGTTTTTTGGGGGTCAGTTAGTTGGTGTATGGAGGTCCATGTACCCGAGTTTAGCTCACTCTTCTACGTTCTATGTCTACTCGTCTTCAGTTCTCTTTTCTTACGTCTGCTTTAGTTTTCTTTACTGTCTTGAATCCCGTTTGTTTCATCATTGTTCGTCCTGTTTTTTCCCTCTGCCTAACCCTCACACTTCAGTTTCTGTCTGACAGCATCTGACAGAACTATTTGGGACCCTCTCAGCTTGCAGGGTAGATAGGAGGTTCCTGCGGCAGAGGCTCCCTAGCTTCAAGGGGATTTCTGCCTTGGTAGGGTCTAGTCTGTAGATCAGCACAGGGTAAGTTCGCCCATTCTCTCTGTTCTGCCAGCCTGAACCAAGACGGTGTGTGCTAGTTCTTTTTGTACACAGTATTCCCTGTCATGGGTTTTCCTAACAATTCTCGAAAATTTTAGCCAGTTGCTTAGCTTCTTTGATGCCGAGCTTGGTTCATCTTGACCAAACAGGGTTCGTACCCTCACGGGAAGCCAGAGACAACACCACAAAGGCATTGAATATGGTCCATTTGATCAAGACAACGGCCCTCCCTACAGTTATTCTTTCTACCAATGCTGAAAAGGTCTTTGAATGGTTGGGCTGGCCCTTCTTGTTTAGCGTCATGAAGCATCTGGCGTTGGGTACACACATGTTGAGGTAGATCGGAGCACTGTACTCGACCCAGGCATCAGTGAGGGTAAATGGCCTATGTTCTGACTCCTTCCCCATCAGAAATGGAACGCGTCAGGGGTGCCCACTGACTCCTCTCATCTTTGCTCTCACAATAGAACCCCTACTCCAATGGCTAAGGAACAACCCGTATATATATCCGGGGTGACAGCAGATGGGAAGGAAGTTAAAATGGCAGCTTATGCTGATGATTTGCTATTTTTCCTCTCCACCCCCAGGTGTCCATCCCCAACCTTCTTAAAAAATTAGATGTCTTTGGAAGGCTATGTAATTTAAAAATCAATATGCAAAAATCAGAAGCCTTACCACTAAACATCCTCCAGATTGGTATACCTCACTCCAACAGTATTTTAATTTCAAGTGGGCCTCTTCCTCTATAAAGACACAGAGGGTGGGTTTAGTCAATTCTCTTCTGTGCGGTGACCCGTAAACATGGGCTTTCTCTTTACCCTCCGAGTCTCCTTTTCGCTCATCTCTTGACGCTTTTTTTTTTGCTCTTGGACAAATTTATGATGAACCAGACCGTTGCACTCTTGCTGTCTCTCATATTCAATCTCTGTGACAGGGTAAACAGACAGCAGAGGAGTACTGCGATGCTTCCCAGCACTACATGATGGACTCGGGGTGGAACCATCAGGCCTTCAAGGATCAGTTTTTGACAACCGCCACAAGGTTCTCCAGTCCGACCATCGACCCCCAGACTTCCCTCTAGTCTAACCCATAGAGATCGACAATGTCTCTGTAGGTCAGAGGAGGGTGCAACGATGGAGACTACGCCTATGTTTCTATTGCGGCAGTTCTGGACATCTGCTTAACGCTTGTTCAAAAAAGCCACAGCAGGAAACTTCAGCTCCTAGGCTGTGATCGGGAGCGCAGCCTAGGAGCTCAGGTACTCCCTGTAAAATCTAGATTGCTATTGCCATGTATGGTTAAGTTCCAATTGGCCTTAGTTCTTGAACAGGCCCTTTTGGATTCATGTTCTGCTGCAAACTTCATTGATTTTGATTTTGTGTCTTAGTAGTTTCCTTCTTTGATTCCGATATCTCTTCCTATACAGATGTATAGAGGAATCGACCCCTCTACAAACGGGACTGGTCAAACTCCGCACTTTGCAGGTTAAACTAGTAATTGGAGATATTCATGAAGAAATGTGTTCATTCTTAGTTATGAAAAATGTAACTGTAAACATGGTTCTGGGACTGCCCTGGTTACAGACACACAACCCGGAAATAACCTTAGGAAAACCTTAGAGTTGGTCAGATGGAGTCCCCTGTATGAGGACCATTTGACCAAGGTGACAATACAGTCTGTGGAGACTAAGAGCCCAAAACTCCCAGACTTTCTCTCCGATTTCTCTGATGTATTTTCCAAACCCCTGTCTCAGGTTCTTGTAAGATTGACCTTCTCCCTGATGCTAAGTTGCCTAAGGGCTGAATTTATAACCTGTACCTGAGTGTGAGTCTTTGAAAAACTACATTGATGAGAGTTTAGCCATTGGCCATGTCTGTCCCTCCGAGTCACCCACCGGGGCCAGGTTCTTTTTTGTAGAAAAGAAAGATGCGGCTTATGGCCATGTATAGACGACCGGGAGTTAAACAAAATAACGGTGAAAAACTCTGGACATCTTCCCCCGAATCCTGATCTCCTCAATCAGGTCTTTGGGGCTCAGGTCTTTCCCAAGTTAGATCTCCGGGGGGCCTACACAAATCACCCAAAAAAACATGCAAAGGAAACACCAGAGATGATTCCAATGCTCCTTATTGGAATCACTTCTGGGTAAGTATTTATTTGTTTGATTTTTTTTTTTTATAACAACAATAAACCTGTCAGGGTGATTTCTGATACTAAACCACAGTTCCATAAAGACCTGTAGTTGGCCTAGTTTCTTAAATCTCCGACAGATTTTTTTTAAGTGAACCTGTCACCAACTTTCACCCCACTTTACTACCAGGAGACTGGTAAAAATAAATAATCTGTATTTGATGCTTCCTGCCACTACCTGTTCATACTGCACTCCACATCTTGCCCATATCCCTAGAGGAGGCGATTTAACCAATGGTGGTACTTAAATGTAAATTACTGGTTGATAAGGTTTCCCTGTTTTCTATGGCAGGGCAGGTAGTATAGTGGGGACCAGGTACATTGCTGACAGAGCAGCAGTAAGTATATATCTAGTTAATAGACTAAGGGAGCAAACATGACTCTGGAAAGCCTTTTATTGGTTTTATAATTTGGTGTCATGTAAAAAGTATAGAGTAGAATTATTTGGGCACTATATTTTAGCATTATATGGATATTAATTGCAATATATAAACATTGTATTAGAGTATTGTGTACACATATGCAGTTGTTTTATTTGCACAATAAATTGCAGCATTATGTGGACACTAGATGGCTGCTTACTTTCATAGTATGAATGGCTATACAAATGGCTATAAGGCAGCATTAATTGGCAAATTCTCCATAAGGAAAACTCTTACTTTCTGACCCAAGTCTCACAGCCAAACCAGTTCCCCACGCTGTACAGAAGAGACCCAACCAGTTCGAAACAATGAAGTCTACAGTTAGGAATTTGTTTCCTTCTGGAATAGATATGATGGGTTATTTGGGTTAACACACATCGTGTTATTAGACTTCTTGTAAGGCATGCTTGGTGTTGGCTGCCTTTCATGGTATTAAAAAAGAATGCATTGTGTTCCATTTTCTACCTTGGAAAACATATTTACATATTTCCCAGAATCCCAATATCCCCATAAATGGCTATAAGACTCCACATTATATGGCGGCCTTAATAGGCAAACACTCCACAAGGAGAAATCTTACTTCCTAACCCTATTTTGATAGTAGGTAGCGAGATATATTATTTAACCCCTTCCCTCAAAACACAGTACTATTACGTCCAGGTTATGGCACTGGCTCACAAGCAGAGCAAGTGCAATAACCTGTGGGTATCAACTGTATATTACAGCAGACAGCCTCCTCTAACACCCATGATCCTCCATTACTCTGATGCTGTTATAATGCAGTCAAACATGACCATGGCATGTCAGAAACCTCCTGTTCTTTACTCTGTGATCAGTCCCCGGTTAAGCGTCACAATGGGATACGATACTTCCCATGGCAGTCTTGGGGTCTAATGAAGGACCCCGGGCTGCCCAAAGACAGTATTCATCAAATCACTATGGGGAACTTTGGCTTGGCTACTGTGGGGGCACTGTGACTCTTTGGCTACCATGAGTCCCACGTGACTATATTTCCTACTGTGAGGCCCATATTACTATACTGGCTATTGTGAGCAGAACAATTTTAACTTTGTGTTATGAAGATGCTAAAAGTTTTGTATTGCTAACACAAGTAATGGCTGAAAGAAGCTGACAGGGTGGCCAGGGAGAAGAAGAAAATGAGAAATTCTCTTATCAACATTGTCATCAGATTTACAATGCTAGTATTTCCCATGAGCTCACAATTCTGGACTCTAGTTGCGCCACTGCTAGTAAGATAAGTTGTTTTTTTTCGATGTGTTCATTGAACCAGACATCAGAAGACTTACAGAAGACATCAGAAGGTTGGATCCACGAAAAAAGAATGTCGGATTGCATATGATGGGACTTGCTACCATGCTACCATGACTACTGCACGTAAATAACTTGTGCGTAAAAGATACTTATGTTTTAAGATGGGACGAGGAACAAGATATTGGTGGACGCCTGCACAGTGGAAGGGGATTGCTGGGGTAACAATACTGCTTATAGGTGAGGTAACTATATTGCTTATAGGCATAGCTTCCGACCATCCCGGATTCCAACCATAAGACGACGGAGGGCGGGGAGCCACAATATGAGGGGGTAGGAGGACAGGAAGCCACAGTAAAAGGAGGATGGGGGACAGCAGGCCAAAGTAAGAGGGGATTGGAGGACATGAAGCAACAGTAAGATGAGGATGGAGGACATGAGGCAACAGTAAGATGAGGATGGAGGACATGAGGCCACAGAAAGAGGAGAATGGAGGACATAAGGCCACAGAAAGAGGAGGATGGAGGGCATAAGGCCACAGTAAGGGGAGGATGAAATACAGAAGGACACAGTAAAGGGAGGATGAAGGACAGAAGGCAACAGTAAGAGTAGGATGGAGGACAGGAGGCCACAGCAAGAGTAGGATGGAGGACAGGAGGCCACAGCAAGAGTAGGATGGAGGACAGGAGGCCACAGCAAGAGTAGGATGGAGGACAGGAGGCCACAGTAAGAGAAGGATGGACTACATGGACCACAGTAAGAGGAGTTGGACGTCATGCGGCCACAATAAGAGGAGGATGGAGGACAGTAGGCCACGGTAAGATGAGGATGGAGGTCATGAGGCCACACTAAGAGGAGGATGGAGGACAGGTGGGCAAACTAAGAGGAGGATGGAGGACAGGTGGCCACAGTAAGAGGAGGATGGAGAACAGGGGGTCACAGTACGAGGAGGATAGAGAACAGGGGGTCACAGTACGAGGAGGATAGAGAACAGGGGGTCACAGTATGAGAAGGATGGAGCACAGGGGCCAGAGTAAAATGAGGATGGAGGACAGGGGGCCATAGTAAGGAGGATGGAGGACAGGAGGCCACAGTATCAGAAGGAAACCATATTCTGAGAGCTATAACTTTTTTATTCTCAAAAGAGGGTTATCAGGGCTTGTTTATTACAGGAAAAGTTAACGGCTGGATTTGTACTATAATAGGGTACATCTTGCTTTCTACAACATTGTTTTGGAAGGTTTGAACCACACAGCAATATTTAATTTGTGGGGGGAGGTATTATATATAAAACCTATGTAAATTTGTTATCCCCGTGATCACACTGACCCACAGAATAAGCAGACATGTCATTTGTGGCGCACAGTGAAAGCTGTAAAATCCAAGCCCACAAGAAAACGTCCCGAATGCATTTTTCCACCATTTTCACTGCATTTTGAATTTTTTTTACCCTCCCAATACACGACAATGAAAATGAAATATCGTCACTATGAAGTGCAATTTGTTATACAGAAAACAAGCCACAGAGCTCTTTACATGGATAAATAAAAAGTTATAGATTTTTGAAGGTGGTGAGTGAAAAATGGAAATGAAAAAAAAAAAAAGGACCCGGTCGTTAAGGTTCATATTATACTATTTTGGGGTTGCAGTTTAGAAGAAGGGGGGGGGGGAGTTGTGAGGTAATGCAGGTGAGAACCATTGTGTGCCCCTGCCTCATATATGGGTCCAACTGCAAATTCCTTTATTCAGATGCTGCAGTTCTAAGGATCTTCACCAATGCTACAAATACAAACCTGGCAATTCTCCGTACACTGCATACATCTAGTGGCACAGTATTATCTGCCCGGGGCACAGCTGTATACTGCCAGCATATATTAATACTATCACACCAAGTGGTGGCCATTGTGTCAGTGACTCCGAATAGCAGAACTCTATTGCTGGAATTGGCAGGTATCACTACCGTGCCCTGGTCCAACATGGCTGCCGACGACATGACGCCACCAGCTGCTGCGTTTTAGAAATAGTTCCTGCAGACTGCTCTTGCCCGGCATGCAGCGGGGCGGCGCCTTGCTCTCACAAACATGGCTACCCCCATGCACCGGCTGATCGCTCGTAGGCAGGCGTAAGTGACACACACTGGGGAGGCGAGGCGGGGGGAGGAGGAGTGTGAGGAACCGGATAGTTTTAGCCGCGTCATTTTGCGCGGGAAGTGCGGGGCTAGCAGTGAGCAGCGATGGCGGCTGCTGGAGGAGGGAGGGGGCTGAGCCCAGGCGTCTGCTCCTCAGATTTATGTGCACGTCCTGGCGTCGTTGTGGCCATTAGCTGAAGAGTTCTGCTCTGTGCGTGTAGCGGTAGAGATAGCAGTGTCCTCAGAAAGTTCCTGGTGTCTCAGTACAGATGTGTAGGGTGGCAATGCTGGACGCTATGGACACTGCTAGGGGCTGCTTGGCATTTACCACATTACTACACGACATGGCACCACAAGAGGATTAGTTTTTTTTGTTTCATGTTGTGCGTCAAATCTTTCCTGCCTTTCCAGAGCTGTTTAAAAATGTTTCTTTTTCCACTTTATTTTATGGCTATACATTTATTTATTTTTGTTTAATTCCAACTATCCTCTCAGATAACGGAAGATATAAAAATTATACATAGTTATTCTGTCTTACAGAAAAACCTTTTAAAATTTTGGAATGACGGATAGAGGAACAATAAGTGTGCTGTCACACGTGGCGTTTTGGACCGTTTTTAAGCAGTCCATTAAAAAACGCATGGGTTTTTTAAAAACATCCATTTTTGAACAGTTTTAATTAAGATGATTGATAAAACCGGTCAAAAATTGATGCCTTACCAGGTAGCTAAAAGGCGTGGTTTTCCTTATCCCATCCTGGAAAATTTACATTTTTTTTCCTCAGAATCCCCCTCGTGGAGCATCCATGGCTATAAGACTCCACACACCTACACGGTGGCCTTAATTGGCAGTCTCCATAAGGAGAAATCTTTCTTCCTGACCTCAAAAAATCTTATGGTAAAAATACAAGAACACACCATGTGACAGCACCCTCACACTTAAATATGCATCCTGTTTTTTTAATATCCTGGCAATTGGTAGAAAAAAAAATTGTTTTAGAAAATATGTAAATGAGCTTGAAGGGCTCTGGGGCATAAATGGAGTCCCTCCTTGCTGTATAGTTCATGTCGGCCACTACTCCATGTAGAGGGCCGACACAAACTATGGGAGAGTGACGTCACCTGGCTCATGTCAGATCTCATGGTACAATCTTTCTTGCATAGCCGCCTGCCCAAGGAAGATATCACTGCGTGTGTGCAAGATTTGCAGAGAGGCGGGTGGCTCGTTGCCTGCAATAAGGGTAGCACAAGGTGGCCAGATGAGGACCAGATAAATTAAAAGATGGCCCAGAGCGAAAAGGCTACTTTACGTATTTTCTAAAGCGCTTTACTACAAATTGTTGCCATTCCTGGATGTATATAAAAAAACAGGAAAGGGCTGCTCTTGATCAGTTGTAAGTGTTAGGTGTTTACCATTAGTGGCTCTGATGGTAGATTTCCTTTAAAGGGGGATTCCAGAAATAAGCATATTTTATTGGGTCATCAATCCCTTAAATCAGATAGGACAGAGAAGGGTCAAATGTGAGAGAAAGAAACAGACAAATTCTGTTCAAAGAAAATAACTGATATACTATAAGGCTGTAAGTATATAGTAGAAAAAAATCATGTAGCAATCAGAGATATATACCTGTAGAAAGAGAAGAGAGGTTGATGTTATATCCACGCAATGTATAACTGCAGCATCATTTTTTAGAATATCATACCTATCAGAATATGCTATGCTTACATTCAATGAATGCAGTAAAGAATTCCTGTTTATGTTGACATTGGGGCTGCCATTTGTTATGGTTGCAAGACTAGGTGCAATAGGATCATAAGAAAGATGCCTATACTGCCTATTGATATATTTGTACAACCTTGAAACCTGAGAAGCCCATTAATCAGTCGTCTTTCCAATCGATTTATCCCTCTCCTTTTAAAGGACACCTGTCATCAGGTCTGTGTCACTTGTCCTGTCACTACTACCTGTTGGAGCAGCTCACAAGGATCCATCACAGCCTTTATCTAGTTATTTCATACATTATTCATTGTAAAATCATCTATTTTTTATCATGTAAATGAGGCTGGTCACATGGTCAGAGGCAGTGATGTCACCCCTGTTACCCCTCCCCTCTCCTCCCCCTGCTCATGTCTGTGTGTAATGTATAGTAAAGCATGGCTAGTGTGTGTTTGCTGCATCTGCTGACATGCTGCATCCTCCTAATATACAGAGACACAGACATCAGCTACACATGAATCTGACATGTTCTGCTGTAACATGGCTGCCTGGAGCTGCTGTATCTCTCCTATACACACACACACATGCACACACAGACTGCAGGGGGCGTGGCCACCAGCACCAGGAAGCACATCATTATACAGCCTCACATCATTATACAGGCTGTCAGTCATGCACTGGGGGTGTGGCTGTGCCTCCCACTCATGAATAGAGTGGACAGCTTGAATATGCTAATGCTTCATTGGACATTTCACAGGTCATTTGCATACAGCTTTAGGACCTCATTGCTTAGGTTTACAGGCATGTAGAGGGACAATGAAGGGATAGAGACAATGCTCTCTAATGGCAGTTTATGAAAATATATTTAGTTTAGGGGGTTATTTTGCATGACGGGTTCTCTTTAATATTTGTTCTCCAGGAGCTTCACATTTTGTCTCTGATATCATTGCAGAGGCTAGATGGTTCCCTTTAAACACTTTTCTCTAAAACTAGTGCATATGTCTGGTACACAACAAGGGTAATTCCCAACTCTGGACAACTGGGTATAAAGGAACAAAGAATGGTTCAGATTCTTGTAGGTTCTCCACCGATGTATGTGACAATTATTTTCCAAAACTTCTATAATAAATTCTCATAATGTAATTCTTGACTCGCTCAATAATATTTCTAACAATCTGCCTTTAATCAATAACAGTACGGCAACATAACCCTTTTATTCCAATTTTTAATGTAAGAGAATGGGGGAGATGTATCGAGCTATCTGCAACAGAATTCTGGTGTAAAAAAACTGCCTGAAATGCCTTGGGCCACATTTATTAAAGGATTATTTTTGCTTGTGAAATAGCTGTCCTATGGTGATCACTGCTGAATCCAGGTGGTCGGAAAGTACTCAGTAGCACCAGTGTGGCTTCCACTGCTGGGATGGCCGTATCCAAGGATACCTAAGGGTCATCATGTCTACATTTATGGGAAATTATCTTCACACAGGAACATTTTTAATAACATCCAATTGAAGAAATGCATATGTATGGTAGAGGAATAAATGTCCAAATATGTTAAATATGAATGTGCAAATATATCTAGCAGTTGTTTTTTGCATTGTGAACCAAACATACCTTGAGAATGCTGTAGACACACTGATGCCGAAACATATCTTGCCTAATCCCTGAACTGAGTGGTTTTATTCAAAAAAACAATCATAACAAAAGCTAGGTGTTGTACATAAAAGAGCTGCCTGAACTGTTAAGGCAGGACTAATAAACAAGCTGGATGAGCAGCTGGGGGATGATGCAGCGATTGATTACTTCTGTCTGTCAGGGACAACACAGTGATATGCTGGGCAGGACAAGGCTGTAGCAGTGCATAATTAGGTGAGGAGAAGCCAAGAAAGCCACAGGAAAAACCAAAAGGGTCGCACTTCTTAAATACCTGTACAAGCCGTTTAAGCCTAGAAGAAAGTGCACAGTCCGACAAAAGTGTGGCACAAAGCCCTTACTAAATCTGCCCCATTGAAACCTCTTCCTTTATGTGCTTTTGAGCTGTTGAAAATCCTCTGTTCCCTTTACATGATGTGGTGGTGTCTCATCCCCTTTTATGTAAATAGGGTGGATCATCAGTACCAAGCTCAGAAAAGAGCGGGCGGTCAATTAGTCTAAGTATTTTACAGCTTGTATTATGGCTGTAAATCCTAAGGTCTAATAACTAGCCATCCGGATCTAGGGTGCCATAACATCATCTAATAATATTTACAGATGGATGTATGAGGTGCTGGAAACAGAGTTTGGAGCATAACTTTATAACTTTTCCATTGATGTTGCTATGTTTTTCATATTATGAATAATTCATTTTAAGGCGAAGATGAAATTTACTAAAAAGCTAATTCACCACCACTCTTCGGGTTTTAATTTTTACAATGCTTACTGGGTAATAAAAATGCATCAGTGCAACTTGTATTTTGCTGTTCCCTTATTTTCAACAAATTTTCTACCTGTTTCAATTTGCAGTGAAGCAAACAAGCAGAATGTACGTTGTCAGAAGTGCCTTGAAATGGGTCACTGGAGCTATGAATGTACTGGGAAAAGGAAATACCTGTACCGACCTTCCAGAACAGTGGAATTAAAGAGAACATTAAAGGATAAAGAGGCTAGATTGCTTTTAGGACAAAGGTGAATGTACCCTTCAATAATGTATGACTTTTTGCTGGTCTTTGAAGCATGATGCTCACGTTTCACATTATAGTTCATTGAATTTGTAGGATGTTTTACAGCACTAAACCTTTGTGCCTGATACATTGATGATATACAATAGCACATGTCTGCCATTAACTGTCACTGTAAAACAGTCTTGGCTCTATCTTTTTGAGGTGGCCATTAGTTTTGGAAAAGGCTGACTGCAACTGTTCTGCATGGTTTCTTTAAAGGAAATCTACCATCAAAATCAAGCATGACTTACGCATACACCCAAACACCGTGACTGTGGTAATCTTCCTATATTTTATCCGTGACCTCCTTCCTTCTAAAATCTACTTTGAAAATTATGCTAATACATTCGAAGGGCTCCTGGGGTTGTTACCAAAGCCCCTCAGTGCTGCAGATTCACCGGCTGTTACAATGAACAGAACAAACTCAACTTGTGTAATCTAGTAGCATTAGGAAGTTCAGGGAGAGGAGAGACCTGATCTGCTCATTATAACAGCATGTGAAGCTGCAGCATGGAGTGGCTCTTGAAACACCCACCAGAGCCCTTCTGGTTCATTAATATAATAAAGTTGATTTTAAAAGGAGGGAGGCCATGGATAACAAAAGTAGATTTCCTCAGTCACAGTGCCTCGATCTATGAGTAAGTGTTCCTTGTTTATCATGCTTGGCATCTATGTCACAGGATGCACATAGTTCCCACACCTTGACGTACAGTTGCATCATAGGGTTCGTCCGTGCTTAGAAGCTAAGCCCAGGAGCACACCACAGTATGTGATAGCCGGGCTCCCGTTGTAACAGTCAGATCCCATTCTTACAATTGGGTGGAGCAGCAGATCAAGCAGGCATCCTTTACACAGAATGGGAGTGACGTAAATTGCCAAGCACAGTTCTCGGCTATCTTCAGCACTATACTCCATTTACGATCCTCCAATACTATTGAATGGAACAGCAGGAACCCTCTTCTCCAGATTGCCAGAAGTCTGATCTCACGTTTGGTGGGGGTACTAGCAGTCAGGCACTATCTGATCAGCTTTTTTTCACAATCCTGTGGGTCCGGGATAACATGCAAACTTGGTACAAATCGTTGCACACAAAAAAAAACTGAGCACACGAAAAAAGGTCTGTATGAGGTTTATTTCACACGAACATATGGGGGACATATGTTCAGCCGCAAGCTTATGTCCCCCATAGACGGCAATGACCACATGGAGCAATATGGTGCCACACCATGCCTCTCCGTACAAGGGGAAAAGATAGGACATATCATATCTTTCCCCATGTGCACTGCTGTATACCTTGCATCTCTATGGAAATGGGAGGGGTCACCCCTCCTCCTCTCCAGCACGCCGAAAGTATGGTCCACTGACACATTAAACAAAACCGCTATAACATTGTATCACAGACACCAGTAATCTGATGTGAATTTAATATATAACATATTGTCATTTTTAATCTTGTTTTTAGTAGTGCAAACAATATGCCAGAGGCAAAGATGAGGAAGAAAAGGTAAGTTATAGACATTTGTTTTCTAAATACAGAACTTCTAATATATTCAGAAAATGCACTAGAAGATTGAAATGTATTAATCTGCTGTATTGTCCATGACCAATCCATCTACTACTAAGATTTTTTTTTTAGCCAATAAAAACTATATTGTATTTGCAATAAAAACTATAAAAATATATAATTTTGTAATGAAAAATATACAATTATCCATATTATGATCACAGATGATTGACAGAGTTCTGCTAAGACTCTTTTCATACCAGGGATATATATTTTAGCATACCTTAGTAATTCAGCCTCTCTCTATGCCTGGGGGTTTATGAAAGTTGTGCTTCAGTGTATGCACCACCAAACATTTACAGATTTAGATTTTAACATAGCTTTACTGTACTCTAAGTGTAACTTGCTGTATGTGTACCATAGAACCAACATAGATTTTTATCCATTGGGAGCAAATGATGAATGGTCCTATTCATTGATTACAAACAGATCTTAAAACTGTAAATCATAGTAACGTATTAAGGGCAAGTATCCTCCAACCAAGAAAAAAAAATTATAAAAAGCATACAACTTTGTATGTCTCTAGGGTCACAAATGGATGAGAGTTCAGATCTTCCAGTCCTGCAAAGTCATTGCTGCGACAACTACTTTATATTCATTGAATTAAAAAAAAACCAATAAAATAAGGGCAGTAGACATCCTTATGCACATGATGGTGTTGGTTTGTATGTGTTTAATTTTTTTTTTCTGTATGAGTTTTATTTAACATGTCATTGACAAATGCAGCAAAGGATTGACAACTGGGTGTTCCCATTCTCCCTTGGCTAATGTGTTCCCATTCTGATTGTATCAGACTGTGTAGGGGCAAACCTCCAACTGCTAATGTTGCAGGAGGAATAATAGAATGTCAATGTCAATTTACAAAATAATTGGTACAGAATTGTTTTACATATATTTTCTGAGGAAGACCTGTAAGGAAAGTGACTGATCCTGTAGGGAAAGAGTAAAGTAATTTTTTTAATCTATGTTTCATAGCAGCCAATTATTTTAATAAAGTTTTTTTTTTTTTGCCCAATAATGTACACTCTGCATCCCATCTTGAAATAAAAATAAATTAAATGTACCGTAGATACTTTTGCTTATTTATTAAATAGGAAAAACTTAAATATTACATGGCCATAAGTATTCAGACCCTTTACTGTGACACTTATATTTAACTCACATGCTGTTCATTTCCTTCTGATCCTCCTTGAGATTGTTTTACTCCTGATTTGATTAGGAAAGGCGCATTCCTGTCTATATAAGACCTCACAGTGCATGCCAGAGCACATGGGAATCATGAGGTCTAAGGAACTGCCCAAGGAGCCCAGTGACAGACTTTTGGCAAGGCACACATCTGGCCTATGTTGCAAAAGAATTTATTGTGTACTCAAGCCTCCAGAAAAAAATTAAATGGAAGATTTTTGGGAAGACCACAACTCTTACTCGATCTGACCATCCAGCCAAACTAATGAATTGCAGGAGAAAAGCCTTGGCGATAAAGGTAAAGAAGAACCTCAAGATCACTGTGGCTGAGCTCCAGAACTGCAGTAGGGATATGGGAGAAAGTTCCACAAAGTCACCTGCAGCCTCCACCAGTCAGGGCTTTATGTCAGAGTTTGCAGAGGAAAGCCTCTCCTCAGTGGAAGACATATGAAAGCTGCATACAGTTAGCAAAAAAAAAAAAAAAAAAAAAGAATTTCAGGACTCCCAGACTATGAGAAACAAGATGTGGAGCAGAGTGTACATTAATGAGCAAATAAAACCTCTTGAGCTTACCAATTGACTGCAATGAAACAGAGTGAAAAATTTAAAGGGGTCGGAATTCCACTGTTTAATCCTTGTAAATTGTAAAATATGCTCTGTAACTTGTTCTTAATCCACTTCTAGATCTAAAAGTGTCACCAGCTCCAGTAGCTCCAGCTCCAGTAGTAACAGCTCAGATAATGATCCTTCCTCAGACAGTGAAGACACCTCCAGTTCATCCTCCTCTTCTGAGGACACCTCTTCCAGTTCTTCATCCTCTTCAGAAAACTCCTCATCAGAGTCTGAGTCTGAATCGGAGTCAGAATCTGAAACAAGCAGCAGCAGCAGTGGTACCACCAGTAGTAGCAGCAGTGAAGACGACAGCAGCTCAGATGATGAGCCTCTTAGGAAGAAACGAAAGAATTAGTTGTCAATTTTTTGTTGTTTCTGAAGTGATTGAGAAGTCTGCATTGGGATAATATCGGTCTTTGTACATTGATGAAATGCCTGAATGATGCCACCTTGGTGCCATTCTACAGTTATAAGTTTGTCACTGTTGATGTCACTTCTCATTTGCAAATGTAATGTATCTTACCCTCTGGAAATGAAGGCAGACTCTTTTTTTCCTTTTTGTACTTAGATTGACCAATTCTAAATTTATAGCTCATTGGTACTAAATCAATATGGACATTTTACTGTCTATGGTCCACCTGCCTTGCAGAATAATTTAAAATGTACATATATTGTCTGTGCAAATATAAAAAAAAAATAGTTTAACAGGAGTGAACAGGGTGTAAAGGTTTGACCTCCCAGCTGAAGAGACCAGTAACATGGCAGCTTTTGGGAATTATTTTTATAGTGCTAAATAAAAAAGATGAATTTATCTAATCACATGTTAAAAATGGGATAGTGAAAGGTTGTGTCCACAGTGGCTCCGTGGTCTACAATGTTATATTTTTATGGAAAGGGCAACATGGAAATGGCTCATACTTTTAGCTGTTCTGATAGGTTGTTTTATATGTGCAATTGATTATAAAGCTGAGTTTAAGTGTCATTTTTAAAGTGCCATGTCTGTAAATAACAAAGCCTGTGACTTTATCCTGTTCTGCAGGCTACTACTACAGCACAATATGAAATATTGTCACCTTGTACTAAAGTTTTGGTTAATAAACATTTGTCTTTTTTGCTAATATTGTTTTGTTTTTATTTTAATTTAAGCAAAATAAGAGAAAAACAGATTGTCATTGTGTAGTCATATTTGAGTATATTTCAACTTGAGTAAAATAGCAGAATTTTAAGATTATTTCATACATTCTAACGTACAGAATAAAAATGTAAATGGATTAATTGTAAAAGAACACTTAATAAAATTAGAGAATCCCTTAAGATATTTGCATGTTATTCAGCAGTACCGTATATACTCGAGTATAAGCCGACCCGAGTATAAGCCGAGGCCCCTAATTTTACCACCGAAAACTGGGAAAACCTATTGACTTGAGTATAAGCCGAGGGTGGGAAATGCATTGGTCACAGACCCCACCAGTATATAGCCAGCCAGCCCCCTATAGTATACAGCCAGACCCCAAGTAGTATACAGCCAGTCCCCAGTAGTATACAGCCACCTCCCGCCTGCCCCAAGTAGTATGCAGCACCCCACCCTGCCCCGTGTAGTATACAGCCAACCCAGCATAAAAAAAAAAAACTTATATACTCACCCTCCGGTGGCCCCGATGCACAGCGCTGCTCCCCCGATGTCCGCGCGGCTCGTCTTCAGGCTTCTGTGCCCGTCTTCCTTCTTCTGCTGGGCGCCGCCATTGCTCTCTCCCGAGCCTGCGCCTAGTATGACGAGCCGCTGCTGATGTCATGCTAGGCGCCGCCTGGGAGAAAAACAATGGCGGCGCCGAGCAGAAAAAAGAAGATGGGCACAGAAGCCTGAAGACGAGCCGCGCGGACATCGGGGGAGCAGCGCTGTGCATCGGGGCCACCGGAGGGTGAGTATATAAGTTTATTTTTTTTTAAAAGTAATTTTTACTGACTGACTGCTGTATTGACTCGTGTATAAGCCGAGGGGGCATTTTTCAGCACATTTTTTGTGCTGAAAAACTCGGCTTATACACGAGTATATACAGTAATTGCTTGCCAGTTCAGCACTGTACAGGTTAAGGGCTCTTTCACATTGGCGTTGTTTTTCACACCTTTGGTACCTTGATTTCCACCGATGCCTCACAAAGCCATTGGGGCAGATTTATCGAGTGTCTGAAAGTCAGAATATTTCCAATTGCCCATGGCAACCAATCACAGCTCCCCTTTAAAATATTCATGAGCCCTGGTCAAATGAAAGCTGAGCTGTGATTAGTTGCCATGGGCAACTGGAAATATTCTGACATTCAGACTGCTTGATAAATCTGCCCCATTGTTTTCAATGATGATGGAAAGAATTGTGAAACCTTTCCTGTGAAACCCATAAAAGTTTGTGGGTGTGCAGAAAAAAACTGATGAAGTGTCCAATAAACCAGGTGTAATGTTTTCAAAGCAATGTTAAACCTTAATTTATTTTGGATTTCTCGTCACGGTGTCTAGACGTTTAAGAGCATTTGGACCGAAAGCCAACTCTGCTGTGACCAAACCTCTCATTAGCAGAAAAAAAATATCAAATGGCTAAACCTTTGCTGAGAAGCATGTTGTGTGAGAAGAGAAGTGGTCCATAGGTAATTTCAATGATGATAGCAAGTTAAGCTTATTTGGAATTGATGGGAGACAATGGGGCACATTCACAAATCCGGCCGCTGGAGTTCACCGAAAGTGCACTGTGCCGCAATTCACTAAAATCATGTGCCCGATATCCTGAATGTGCCACTTCCCCGCTCGGGTTCGTCAGAGTTGCTTGAGCTTGTGACACAATTTGAATGTTAGATCCCATGCTCATTCCAAATCGGTCAGGTTGTCCGACAGCAAGCAAATTCTCCCCCTCCCCCGCTAATTTGTGCCTATCGGAAGACACGTGCGCACATCTGCAAAGTGAAGAATAGAATTAAAACATTAAAAACAGTGAATACAGGACCATTTAAGTGCAGAACACATTGAAAGAACAATATTCTTCACATTCCAGATGTTCCGAACATCTCCGAACTTAGCGGGAGACACGCGCGAACTCCTGGAAAGTGAAGAATAGTGTTATTTCAATGTGTTTTTACAAGCAAAACATCTGTAATATTTTATTGAACAATAAAAACGCTGTTCTTCACTTAATTTAATGCTCGATCGCGAGCAGGGGAAATACTCGTCCGAGTAACGAGCCGGTCCGAGTATGCTAATACTTGACCAAGCAGTATACTCGAACGAGTATACTCGCTCATCTCTATGCATATACATTTAGTTGGGTACTCAAATGCTAAAAATTCATTTGTAGGCATAGAAAATTCATGCATAAGTACACCCACAATATAAAGTGCATATAAAAGTTAATTGCACATACCCATCAAGAACCCAGACCGCAGTCAATATTGTGTTGCACGCATTCGGATGTGGAGCTGCTGCGCTGGCTTTCATGTGGTGGGCAGGCCGTCGGATGGTTCGACTGATTCCGACTGAGCGTGGGATTTAACTTTCATATTGTGTCGCAAGACAATGCACTTAAATGCACCAGGAAGAAGAAGGTGAACTCCGGCAGACCTGAGTGAAGAAGCGTCACATGCAGGAAATCGGGCGCACAATTTCAGTGAATCGCGGCAAAGTGCACTTTCAGGGAACTCGCTGGACTGGGTAAGTAAATGAGCTCCACAATGTTATCATAATGTCAAAAGGTTTAGTAGATAAAGAATATTTATATTCAATACGGTTTATTTAGTTGAAGAATGTATGCATACAGTTCAAGATGCGGTGGTGAACATTTTTGGTAACAATGACAGTATACATCACAACAGCAGTGGGACACGCAGGACCCAAAAACAATGAATGTGGATGGGAGACCCCCGCATGCAGCAGGCGCACTGCAGCGTGGTGGCAACATGCCAAACCCATACATAAAGACCAACTCTATAAACAATCTGAAACAATATAAGGAATAAGGATGATAATGTAACCAAATATAGAGTCTTAGATGTTACATATTAAGTGCGTTTCAAGACACATAATGCCGGACCAGCTAACCAGTCCTCATGAAGCGGTTGCACTGGAAAGCAGCAAAGAACTGCAAGGAGAAAAGTAAAAAAGAAAGGGGGGTAGAAGTAAAGAGAAGAAAGTTAAGAGGGGAAAAGAGAGGAGAAAAAGGGGGGGGGGGATACAGGGAAAAGACAACATGATGGTCCTAAGACACAAAAACAGCTACCACTCCCGAAGGCTCAGACAAACAGTGCCACGTAGTCAGGTGTACCCTTAAACAGAAACCACGGTTGCCAGATCCTTGTGAATTTTTCCGTGGTTTGGTTGACCTCTGCCGAAAGTTCCTCCATGCGACAGATATTAGAGAATTCCTGGATCCACTCAAGAAAGGGGGGAGGATTGAGGGATCTCCAATGGCGGGGAATGACCGCACGAGCGGCCGTGAGAAAAAATCTTAATAGGCCCTTCTTCTGTGACCCTATTGTGCCTGGGAGGATGGACAGGAGGCCTATCTGTGCTGAAATCTCCACTGAGCGGCCTGTAACCTTTTCATATGTAGCGAACACTCTGTCCCAGAAAGGTTTGAGAGCAGTACACTCCCACCAGATGTGTAACATTGTTCCTCTAGAGTTTTGACAGCGCCAACACGTGTCAGGTACTGCAGGGTAGAATGTATGTAGGGCTGATGGCACCCGGTACCACCTTGTTATAATTTTATAATTTTTCTCTTGTGCAGAGCACGCAGAAGATAATTTATGGGTAAAGACAAACATTTTAGTTTTTTCCTGTGGCCCAAACTCTACACCCAGTTCCTGCTCCCATCTCCCCAGATATGCAGGATCCTCCGGGTGTAGTTCATCTTTCATTTAAATTTGAGAAATAACGTGCACAGGTGGGGTGGGAGAATTGAGCATTCCTTCAAACGCTGTTAGGTCGGCTCCAAAGGTTGCCCTGTCTCCCTGCGAGCGTATGAAGGATTGTAGCTGAGAGTATTCCAGCCAGGATAGCGGAATGTCAGGGAACCGGGCACTCAAAACAACAAAGGAAGGTAGAGATCCGTCAGTAAGGACAGTGCGCATGCGCGGGTCATCGGACAGGCGCCATACTAAGAACAATTCCCTACCAATGCCTGGAGGGAACATCGGGTTCTTCAGTAGTGGAGTTAGGGGCCCAGATGGCCGAGAGAGGAGACCCCTGCGGAGCAACCTCCCCCAGAGCACCAACGCGGCTCTGGCGTAAGGCGTGTATCCTGCTAACGATTGTGCCAAGTCTCCCTATATCCAGGGCACAGTTTTCAGGGGTACAGGAGCAGCATGTTGTTCCAGGAGTACCCACTGTTTAGCGGTAGAGTTGTAAGTCCAGTCCACAAAACGCATTACCACGGTCGCCTAGTGATAAACCTGTAAATCGGGTAGGCCCGCCCCCCCAGATGATTTGGGACGTGTTAAAGTTTTCCACCCAACCCTGGGTCTGGAAGAACCCCACACGAAGCGTAGCATTTATGAACGAAGTTTTTTAAAGAAAGAAGGTGGGGGGAGGAGAGGTATTCCCTGGAAAAGGTAGAGAAAACGTGGCAGCACGTCCATCTTAAGGACATTAATACGCCCAAACCAGGAGAGACGTTTTTTATCATACATGGAAAGATCAGACAGCATGCGCTCAAGTAACGGGGTATAGTTAAGGGAGTAGAGTAAGTTTAAATCCGCTGGGATATGTAAGCCCAAATATTTAATAGAGTCTGTACGCCATCGAAACGGAAAGTGTTCTACTGTCTGTTGAACCTCTGTCTGTGGTAGAGAAATATTGAGGGCTTCCGATTTCGTATAGTTAATCTTAAAGTTACTCACAAGACTATACTGTTCAAACTCCTGGAGCAAAGATCATCGGCATACAATGCTATTTTACAATGCGTGTTTCCCATGCTCACACCACGTATGTTAGGGTTGTTTCTTATCGCCACAGCCAGATGTTCCATGACGATGGCGTACAGCAAGGGGGACAGTGGGCAGCCCTGCCGCGTCCCGTTATGGATGTGTAAGGGGGAGGACATGGGGGGTCATTTATTAAGGGCCCGATTCGCGTTTTCCCGACGTGTTACCCGAATATTTCCGTTTTGCGCCGCTTGTACTTAAATTGCCCCGGGATTTTGGCGCACGCGATCGGATTGTGGCGCATCGGCGCTGGCATGCGCGCGACGGAAATCGGGGGGCGTGGCCGAACGAAAACCCGACGTATTCGGAAAAACCGCCGCATTTAAAAACCGAAAATGTGTCGCATAAGGACCGCTTACCTTCACCTGGTCCAGCTCGGTGCATTCCGGCGCGATGAGTTTACTTTCAGCGCAGCAGCGCCACCTGGTGGACGGCGGAAGAACTACCTTATTAAATCCCGGCCGGACCCGAATCCAGAGCGGAGAAGCCGCCGCTGGAATGCGAATGGACCGGGTAAGTAAATTTGCCCCATGGTTCCATTAATCCGAACCTGTGCCGAGGGTTTAGAGTATAGTGCCGCAATCTTGCCTACGAATCCCTCGCCCATCCCCAGTTGTCTAAGAGCAGCCAACATGAACCCCCAGTGTACCCTATCAAATGCCTTTTCGGCGTCAATAGATAACAGACATAACGGAATCTTGGATGACTTAGCACGGGAAATCAAGTGTACAGTTTTATTAAGGTTGTCCCGAGCCTCACGGCCGGGGACAAATCCTACCTGGTCGTTATGTATCACAGAGGGAAGAAGCGGGCCCAGTCTGTTCGCCAATATCTTAGAATATAATTTTATGTCCACGTTAATGAGTGATATTGGTCTGTAACTACCCGGCGTCATAGGGTCTTTACCAGGCTTCGGTATTACACTAATTGTGGCTGCTAGCGATTGGGGAGCGAATGGGGCATCAGTAGTAACAGCATTGAAAACCCTGGTGAGGAAAGGAGTCAGTATTTCCCTAGCAAACTTATAAAAGGCAGGTGTGAATCCATCAGGGCCAGGACTCTTTCCTGCTGGGGTCTCTTTAATAGCGTGATGTAAATCATTTTCGCTTAGGGGTTGATAAAGAATATTTATAATAGTAATTGTAGAAACATGAGCCAAGATACCAATGTGATCAGAGCCTTGTACAAGTTGTTTATTCTGCACCTTGCCATATCGGAAACTACAATTTATAAGCTCTGGGGCCAGTTATAAGGTTTTATAAAAGTTTTTGGGAGAAATGCCACAGTCCTGCATTTTACATCCCTGTCACCAGAAAATGGGTCTTAATAATCATTTTGTCTGTTTCGAATGCAGCTTGTTAGAAAAAAATGGAAATACAAAATTGAAAAAGGGATGTGGCATTAAAGGGGTATTCCCACAATGACATGATTCTTAAAAATACTCAAGATAACAATTCTAATTTCTAAATACAGCATTTCACAGGTATAATTCCAACCGTTCTCTATCAATCCTGGTGTACACCATTTCGGTTTCCCCAGGATCCGACCGTAAATCATGGTTGGGCATAGCATATTCTTTTTATGAATAGCTTCTCCGCTCTGCCTGCAAGATTAGGTCCTCGGGAGGGGGGGGGGGGGGGGTCACTCTGTGTTTGATATAGCTCAGATGTAGCAGAGCTAACAGTGGTTGTTATATCTCAGACGTATCAGAGCTGATATGTGTTGTGTGTTATATGCATCAAATGGATCTCATCATCTCTCATCTCTGATCAGTCTTATCTCTCTTTCTGTGTCAGATACTATTGAATGTTCAGAAGCCAGATGAAAGTGTATATAAATCTGTACCCTGATAATCTATCCACATTGTCAGCTCACAGCAGCTCAGCACAGAGGGGTCATGAAGTGTCTGCTAATATTATAAGTGTCCACTCTCTATAATTTAAAGAGGACCTATCCCCCCCACCACCACCAAATTAGCTAACTCCTCATTCTTGCCCCAGCCCCTTTATATTTATTGAAGTTTTATTAAAATTAATGTTTTCATACTTAGTTTTAAACAATCTGACCTCTTATCAAATAAGAGGTCGGATCGTCATACAAGTTCCCTAGCAGTCGGCTGTATTCATGAGGGGGCCGGCCAACACACCCCCTTCACGCCCGTCAGTCAGGGACCTGTGACAGTCGCCGGCAGCAGTGCATGTATTGCGCAATCACTGCCGGCTCTATGCGATCCGGCGCGCTGACAGCAGCTGCAGAGGGGCTTATTCGCAGTGCTGGTTCGGCCATCGTTTAAAACTAAGTATAAAAACACAAATTTCTGTCTTTACCTGGTTGATCTGTTGATAAATGTACAGTGATGATTACTTGCATACTAATGTCACTTGTAGTGCTCACTGTCAACACAGGGTGTCACTGTTGCCTTCAGTATATAGGGAATTGGAGCAATATATAAAGTGGCTAGACATGGCAGACAAAAGGCCCCCTGCATGTAGCCAAGAGGAATGAGATGAAACCCTTGAGAGAGAAATCTGAGGAGAGTCTAATTGAAATGAACAATGCATAAGATGGTTTAATAAAGGTGGCACTGATTAAGAGTACTTTCACACAACTAGCATGGGGAAATATATGTGTCCCTATGGACAACAATAGCCTCCTGCGGCAGTACCGTACCGCACCGTAGACAGGGAAAAGATAAAACAAGTTGTATCCTTCCCCGTGTGCACGGCCGTGCATCCAAATGGAGAGGGGTGCGCAACGTAATTATAATAAGCATCAAGCATCTTTACCACCTTAAATTAATTTTCAAGCTATGTATAAGAACTGAAACTGTTAAGGGGTTGTACCAATACTTTACTTACATAAAATCTTAGCAAGGTGTAAATATATTGAAAACATATTGCAAATGGCTCCCCCATGTCCCCATAGAGCATAGTGTACACATTGCCAAGAGTTTTTATAGTAAAACTGGCTTTTAAAAAAAAAAAAAAAAAGATCGAAGTTTACCTTTCTGTATGCAGCCCGTGAGCCCTCTCCATACAGGGGGAGCCGACGTGTGATGTACACGTCGGTTAGGGGTTAAAAGTGTTTGGCCTGGAAATACTGATGACTTATCTGTATAATAGTTGATCAGTTGGGGGCAACACCTGGCTCCCTCGATCAACTGTCCCATGTTGTGTAAACACAGGGCACGGAGCAGGAAACGGGGGCATTAGTAAAGCGGTCAGATGTTTGTCCCATTATTATTGGCCTATGATAATTTAACCCCCTGCATCTGGGCATGATAGAACGTCCCTGCTGGAAGATACTTCTCACACCAAGACATGCTATTACACCAAGCTTCTGTCACCGTCTCTGGAACGGATCCAGCACCAGAAGCAGCAGGTGTCAGCAGTAGTTCACATCTGACACAGGACTTAACACCCGTTACAGCTCCAATTGTGAGTGTCAACCTCTTACACTCAAACATGACCGCTGTGTGTAAGGGTCTTCCCCGTAGTGATCAGATCCCCAGTGCTGCTTACTAGGGGTTCAAATCCTCTTCAAGACAGCCCCTATTTCTGCCAAGTGCCCAGGGGATACCCCATGCCTGCAGCAGTCAGACTGTAAACTGCCTGCACCTCCCACTGCATGCCAGCGTCTTGGACTAGAAACAGAAATCAGAGCATAAAAGAGAACCTGTCAGGCAATTTAACCACCCAAAACTAAATATATTTTCATAACTGCTATAAGAAAGCATCGCCCCTATCCCTACATTGTCCCTCTACATGCTTGTAAACTCAAACTATCAGGTTATAAAGCTGAAATGACCTGAGTTAGGTCCAATGAGTCACTATCATATTCAGCAGTCCAGCTTATTCTTGCCACAGGCTGGCTACCCCTATGTCAGTGTTGGAGAACCTTTTGGGGACTTGGTGCCGAAACTACAAGCAAAGTGCCAAATGCCAATATAAAGTAACTAAAGTAACTCACAGGTTTCAAATGGATTGGCGTCCTGAGGACACCAATACAGTAGAAAGAGGCAGAAATTCAGATTATTATTGTAGTTTCCCTCTAAGGTCCTTAACAGGATGAATCACAGGTCAGGAGAAGGGTCTACAATGATGATCTAGCTCTGTCAGCACCTCCTTGCTCCTCCTGCACTTCTAGTCACTTTAACCCCCTTAACAAGCAGGCCCTTTTTCAGTTTTGCATTTTTGTTTTTCACTCCCCACTTTCAAAAATCTAAAACTTTTTTAGTTATAGATTTTTTTCTATAAATTCTCCAGGTAAAGAGCTATGTATGGACTTGTTTTCTGCTTAACAGATTGCAATTCATAGTGACGGTATTTATTATTCCATGTCTTGTACTGGGAAGCAGGAAAAACATTAAAAAAATGCATTGAAAATGATGACAAAAGCGCATTCGCGCCATATTCTTGTGGGCTTGGTTTTTTATGGCTTTCACTGTGTGCCCCAAATGACATGTCTACTTTATTCTTTGGGTCGATACGATCACGAAGATACCAAATTTTTATAGGTTTTACAATGTTTTCATACATTTACAAAAACAAAAATTCTTCATTTTGCCATGTTTTGGCACTAATAACTTTTTCATATTTTAGTGTACTGAGCTGTGGCTGGTTTCATTTTTTGTGACTTTTGATGGCATTTTCAATGCTAATATTTTGAGGACTGTACAGCCTTTTGATCACTTTTTACAGAATTTAAAATTTTTTTTCAAAATGGCAAAGAGTGGTACTTTCGACTTTGGGCGCTATTTTCCATTACTGGTTAAATGCCAGGAAAAAATGTTATTATATTTTGAGAGATAAGACATTTTGGGATGCGATGATACCAAACATGTTAATGATTTTTACCTGTGGGGATGTAAACAATTGTTAGTAAGGTTTCCAGAATTTTCTGAACCGGGTGTGGAAAATGGAATGGGAGAAGGCTACTGAAGGAGTGGGGCAGCATTTTAGTTTTTGCCTCAGGCAGCAAATATGCTAGAATCGACCCTGGACCCACTCCATAATTTTATCCCCGGGCACAGGACCACGAAAACCACAGCTGTGTGCATGAACCATAGACAGCTATGGGGCCATGTGCTAGCCCCTGAAAAAGAGGCAACCACACAGCCACAACTTTCATGGTGACCCATAGAATAAAAATAACACAATGGACAGCCATAAAAAATCTGGATGGCGCTCCTTTCATTCTATGCCCGGCTGTGTGCCCGTATAGCATTTACCACCACATACCAGGTGTCGGCAAACTTTGAAGAAATTGGGTATTAAACTTTGTGGAGCCTCTTGTCATGTAATCCATTGCAAGTGTTTAATTTTCCGCCCAAAATGAATGCATTATCCATAAATATTACAATTTGTAGACTATACCTCCATTTTGTTTTAACCCCTATAAAATACCTAAAGGGTTAACAAACTTCTTAAAGGTGCTTTTCATATGTTGAAGTGTGTAGTTGCCATAATGGGGTAATTTACTAGTTTTGCTATTATTTAGGCCTCTCACAGTCAATTGAAAGTTGACCAGGTCCCTGTAAATACAGGTTTTGGCGATTTTCCAAAAAATTTTTAAAAATGGCACCCAAATTCTGAGCCTCATAACATTCTAGTATAAAATGTGGATTCTTAAAGAACCATGCCAACATAAAGCAGACATTTGGGTCATGCATGTTTTGAATTAATTTGGGTGCTATGATTGTCTGCTTCAAAAGTAGAGAATTTAGAACTTTGAAAATGGAGAATCTTTTAAAAAATTTTCAAAATTTCATTTTTTCCATAACTTTGAACTAATTTGAAGTACAATTTGTCACAAGAAAACAATCTCAAAATTTGATGGATATGTTAAAGCGTTCCAAGGTTGTAACCGCATATAGTAACACAGGGCAGATTTGAAAAATGGGGCTGCGTCCCTGAAGGGGTTAAATAAATATATATATTTTTTTAAACATTTTTCTTAAACAACTGGGTTCTTAACAAATTACTGCAGTATATTATTCACATTATATCATCCTCCGTATATATAAGAATCTTGTCTTCCTGGCAATAGCCCTTTAAATCTTGGGCAAATCTCTTTTAATATCTGTTCTGCTTATGCCAAAGTACCACAAAGTTCTGCCTACCAGTGGCCCTGCAGCACGGAAAGAAAAGATTCATGAGCAGTGCCCTTACTAGGGAAGTCAGTGTTCATTTATCCTTTCAAGGTTGCTAATACCAAAATGACACCATGTTTTTCTAATGTTTTGGCTACTGTCAGTTTGAGCTAATAGCTTTATTATGCTGCCCTCAGAAATGTATCTTTTATCCACAGGATAAAATGAATAAACAGTGTGAGTCAACCACCAGTTGTGAATATGGGAGACCTACAGTACAAATTGTACTTCCTAAAGACAGTTTTTTATATTCCATGCCATGTACTGGGAAGCTGAAAAAAAAATTCCAAATGCAGTAAAGCAGGCTTTGATTTTAAAGCTTTAACTGTGGTCTCATTAGGTTTTAATTGATTTAAAAAATCAAAACCTTTAGTATAAAAAAGTACATTTCTTAGTTTCACCTTATTCTGAACCCAATAACTTTCTCATAGTTCTGTGTATGGACCTGTTTAAGGTAACATTTATAATTACCATATTTACTCCAGTATAAAATGACCCGAGTATAAGCCGAGGCCCCCTAATTTTACCACCAAAAACTGAGAAAACCTATTGACTCGAGTATAAGCTTGAGGGTGGGAAATGCATTGGTCACAACTCCACAGTATATAGCCAGCCAGGCTCCTGTAGTATATACCCAGCCAGTCAGCCCCCTGTAGTATATAGCCAGCCAGCCCCTTATAGCATATAGCCAGGTAGTGTACAACTTTTTGATTACTTTTAATTCAAATTTATGGGTGTAGCAAATCAGACATTTGGGTCACTAGCAGGAAAAAACATTTTTATATTTTAAAAGATTATGCATTTTAGGAAGCTGCCATACCTAACATGTTTATATTTGATTATTCTTATTTGCGTTCTAGAGAAATGAAAACATTTTTTTTCTACATTTTTTCTACATTTTTAGGCCCCTTATGGGGATATACTGCAGTATATCAGCAATGGCAAAGTGCCAAAACTACAGCGAAGTGGCAACATGCCAAAAAGTAACTTATTGCTTCCTGTCACAGCAAGAGCACACAGCACACAGCAAGAGCTCAAATGATTATTCAGGTCTGCCCACACCTTCTGGCTCCTCCTTCAGTCCCAGGCAGCCAATGATATGTCACTTTAATTAAAATAGCTCTAACCACCAAGCGTCCTTCGTGGACTGGTACTGTAAGAGTTTTGTCAACTGTGTGCTGGAGTGACGGCCTGGGTCACCACGGAGAGGGCTCTGAGTCATTTCTCTAGCCCCCATGTCATAGGTTCACCACCACTGCAGTATATTGTAAAATCCCTGGGTGTGCCATCAGAAGGCTCTTTCACAGATCCATGGAACCATTGGTAAGGGTCTTGGCTGTCATAGCAATCAGTTGTGTGTATATGTGATGTGTATATGCTCTATATGTGCATATGTGTGTAAGAGTGTATAAATGTGTGTGTATGAGTGAAGAATTGTATGTTTATGTCTGCTATGGGGCCCTGTCTTTCCTTTTTACACCCCTGCCAGTGCTGCTTTCTGATTGGTGAAAGATCAGTCACACCAGCTATGTATGCCTAGTGCACAGGAACGCAGGAACACGAGAACAGGAACATGGGAAAAGGAACGCAGGAACACACAGGAATATCACAGGAACTCGCAGGAACACACAGGAATATCACAGGAACTCGCAGGAACACACAGGAATATCACAGGAACTCGCAGGAACACACAGGAATATTGAGACTTAGAAACTTTTTAGGTGCAAAACGAAGTATGATTGACCCCATGGTTAGTTCCATACATGCCGCTAAGAAGTTGCATAGATACATAGCACTGCTAAAGTATGCCGACTACAGACAACATTAACAAGTCACAAAGGAAAACAAATGGTACATGTGCCCTATAGAGTTGTCTATTTTGAGTAAATAAAATAAACTGCACTCTGATTGGAAATCAATACAGCTTTATGACATCACAGTCAGAAAGAACATCAACTAAGTGGATGCTGTTTTACTTCATCTAAAATGGCCAATGTGCTATTCTTTGGGAGAAAAGACCGCTTCAGCACTTTTCTATACTGCTATTAAGTCAGTATTTACAATACACAAGGTAGTAATAGATTGGCATGGGGAAACGTTCATCATCTTACATTCTTGTGATTACAGGAACACCACATTTATATTATTTTTTTTGTATTGCTTTCTATTTTTGCTACATAATATTTTTCACTACAAATACCAGTAACTTTTTTATATTGCCATCTCCAAATCCTCACTGTCAAGGCCCTAATAAAATCTAATTGAAATGCATGATCATATATTGTGTACTATACATAAACCTTTATAGATAAAACTGCCAAAAGTAGTTCACATAATGGGGGCTGTATATAGTAAAACTAAGGGGGATCTAAATATGGGGGCAACATATTAATTGAACTATATATGGGAGGCTGTATTAAACTAGTGAGTTGTGTTTATAGGGATGTTTTTTAATTAAAGGGAACCTACCACCACGAATCTACCTATAAAGGTAGATCGGATGGTAGGTGAATCAATAGGACGTGAGGATAGCCCTTTTAAGGGCTAATCCTCACGTCCCCGCACTTTTTTGATAACTTTTATTCTCATAATATGTAAATTTTGTAAAGAGGCTACCGGGGCGTGGAGTAGCCAGAGCTGAGGTTACACGGCGCGGCTCCTCCACCCCCCAGTAGCCTCTTTACAAAATTTACATATTACGAGAATAAAAGTTATCAAAAAAGTGCGGGGACGTGAGGATTAGCCATTAAAAGGGCTATCCTCACGTCCCATTGATTCACCTACCACCCGATCTACCTTTATAGGTAGATTCGTGGTGGTAGGTTCCCTTTAAACTAGGGGCGGCTGTTAAGCTGGGAGGGCTGTATATGTGGGGCCAGATTTTATTTAAGAAAAGGGTGTGTATATCATTTAATTGGCGGGTATATTAAAGGCCTTTAAATATATTAAAGGGGGTGCTGTACATGCAATAATTCCAGTAGAATATTTATATATTTGTTTTATATATGTTTTATATGTGGCAGAGCATGTGGTCAGCTGTGTTGTGATGGGTATACATCAGGTGAATTTATACTGTAAGTGACTGTGGTATCTCTAGGGACACCCGATAGAGATGTGCTGCTTGTAGCTGAAGACATCTGACCGTAAATTCAGCTGTGTGTCACGGGTGTCCCCGCGACCCATGTTCCCCGGCACCTCCACGGCCCCCATCATCCCCCCATACTGCCTTACCTCTCCATGCTCCTGCTCAGGATTCGGCAGCGCACGCGTCCCCGCCACCTAGGTCGTGCAGTGCTCGAAGACTTAAAGGGCCAGCACACCGCTAATTGGTGCCTATGCCTTTGTAAAAGCTCCCCTGCTATATTCCTGCGTTGCTGTGTGTTCCTGCTCCTGAGTTCCCATGCTCCTGAGTTCCCGCGTTCCTGTGTTCCCGTTCCCATCTGCCTGGAACTCCCATTGCTGACCCCGTATTGGACTTGACCTTGCATCTCTACCGCCTGCCCTGACCCTGTACGCGGGCTAGTCGCACCTCTGGAACAACCTGGTGGTACCTCGCCGCAGCAAGACCATCCCGCTTGGCGGCGGCCTCTGGTGAAGACCAGGTGCCACTTAGACTCCGGTCCCAGGTGTTGGCTAGTACCACCTACTGCGGTGGTCCAGAGGATCCACCGATCCAGAATCATGACACTGTGATACGTCATGGATGGGAAAACCCGTAATAAAGTCCTCTTCCTGATGGAAAAGCTTGTCATCCATAAGGTACTAGATGCCACTAATGACTCTCAGAACTTGTAGTCAGTCATACAGAGTCAGTGAGCCTGTCTGTGGGGATATTACCAATTGTTAGTAAAGTTTTCAGCATTTACTGAACCGGGTGTGGAAAATGGAATGGGAGAAGGCTACTGAAGGAGTGGGGCAGCATTTTAGTTTTTGTCTCAGGCAGCAAATATACTAGAATCGACCCTGGACCCACTCCATAATTTTTGCCCCGGGCACAGGACCACGAATACCACAGCTGTGTGCATGAACCATAGACAGCTATGGGGCCATGTGCTAGCCCCTGAAAAAAAGGCGATCACACAGCCACAACTATGGTTGTGTGCATGAGGGGTAGGGGATATGTGTCAGGATCAGTGGATCCTCTGGACCACCGCTGGAGATGGTACTAGCCGACACCTGGGACCGGAGTCTAAGTGGCACCTGGTTTTCACCAGAGCCCGCCGCAAAGCGGGATGGACTTGCTGCGGCAGGATACCACCAGGTCGACTAGCCCGCGGTGGCAGCCGAGGTCGAGGTACCTTAGCAGAAGACAGTCTCGTGGTCAGGTCCAAGCAGAAGGTGAGGGCAGGCGGCAGAGATGCAAGGTCAAGACCGAATCCGGAATAAGCAACGGGAGGTCCAGGCAGGAGGGAACGGGAGGAAAGGCACACGGGACACAGGAACACAGCAACACGGAGGAACTCAGGTAACACGGCAACACGGAGGGACTCAGGTAACGCAGGAACCACAGGAACGCAGGAATATCGCAGGGGAGCTTTCACCATGGAATACACACAAAGATCCGGCAGGGAATGATGGGAGTCATAGGGTTAAATACAAAACAGGAAGTGACCAGCACCAATCATCTGCGCGCTGGCCCTTTAAATCTGGAGACACTGCCGCGCGCGCGCCCTAGGGAGCAGGGGCCGCACGCGGGACCTAGGCCGGACGGGAGCGGGAGCCAGGAAAGGTGAGGGAGCGGGACCAGGGCAGCAGAGAGAGGCACGGGTGCACCCGCGATCCGGGTGGTATGGATCGCGGGGGTGCCCGTGACAATATGCAAGACTCCCTTTAGTACAGAACTTCAGATAGGTTTGATTCAGGAGACAAAGGTCACAGACCTCAGAGCACAAGCGTTTCTAGGTTACTGCTGAAGCAATGGATGACATAGGTGATCAAACGTCACAGTCAAAGGAATGCTTTCAAGATTTAGAAACCGTTCCAAAGTTCAGTGTCATAAAACAGGGTAAATGTCACAACAAAGGGCAGAAAGCATAGAAATAATGTGGAACAGTCCAGTTTACATCCAGTTTACATTCACACAGGGAATAGTTTTTATTCAACAGCTGTTTTCCCTCTGCATCTTGTCTTCTGAAATCTTAGGATGCTGTCACATGGTGTGTTCTTGGAGAGTTTTTGGACCGTTTTGGAACGCACTGCAAACGCATGTGTTCTTGTATGTTTACCATGCATTTGGCTGGTTTTAACCTTTTTCTTCATTTCTGGAAGTGTAAGCAGCTGGGAAACAGATGAAAATCAGCCAAAACGCATGGTTAACATACAAAAATGCACGCTCCTGATCCAGGACTTGAAACGCGTCTCATGTTTTATTTATTTTAATAATAATAATAATAATTCTTTATTTAAATTACATGATGTCATTTAAGTATTTTATAAATAAAAGACTATATCTTTCCACAAACTGGACCGCCTGGATAGGAGTTTTTAGGAGCAAAGTTTTAACCCCAAGCCCCGGTTGGAAATGAAACATAATACCATTGATTTGGGTTATCCAAGGCTGCCCTGTGGAATAAGGCTATATGAGAAACATTTTAAGTGGTTGTGGCTTTAACACAACCTAAAAAGGTGAGGGAATTTTATGCTTCTATAACGGAAAACCATATCAGTGCTTTCCATTTTTTCTATCTCTCACTGTTTACCAGAGCAGTGTGAGAGACTAGTGATGTCCTGTGGCCGCAGATGTGCTGAAGTAAAGGCCTGTGTACTTCCTACTGATTGGTGACTGCCGTAACATTCTGAAAATGTTGTTATCTTTGTTTGTGCTACATTCATTGCTGTTCTCGATGTTTTTTTTTGTAAAATAAAGGTTCTAAGTTGATATACATTGGTAATTTTGTTCTGTGGCATGACGTACTGTGGTGTACTGTGGCATAGTGTACCCATGGTGTAATCCATTAAATATCAATCAATGGAGATTAAATTATTTCTGAAAAAAATCTAATGATCATACATGTTTCTCTAATTTTGATCTCCAATGTACATCAAACATTGCATGGGAAAACTGCACAAGTTGGTGCTAATTTTCTGTGCAAAGTACATATGGATTTCTATACAGATTTTTAAAGTCATAATTGATAATATATCTGGCTCTACTATGCCCTACAGGCCAAAGTTAACATATTATTAATAACATACACTAAATGTTGTACACAAAATTTGTAAAAATGAATAACATAACCCCCAAATATAATAAATATTATCAATAAATTATAAACCAAAATTATAGCAAAAAAGAACAAAAAACAAGCCTTACAAGCCCAAACATCTTGCCAAAGGTTCCTTTACATTTTAATGCCCACCTTGTTGAACACCAGAATGACCAAGCAGCGTCTTGGAATGGGGCTGACATGACCCCATTAGAATGGGGTCATTAGAAATATCTCTCATGACCTTCCACCCCTGACTCAACTGACCTCCACCCCCATTCAACAACTTGCACTTTTCACCAGAAGTAAGGACAGCCAGCTTCCCCTCTCCTGTCAAGTGGTGACTCCCTTTTCTGAGTCACCCCCAAGCAGAATTAAAAGGAACATGGTATCCCTTTACCTGGAGGTGCTGTCTCTTTACCATACTTTGTAAGAGTTTGGTTAATTTGATTTAGGCTGGACTCTCTCTTAGACAGATTGGGGCTCATTTACTAAGGGTCCGCATTTTCGTCGTGTTTCCAGACAATTTTGGTGCATCCGCGCCGGCTTGCACACGACAGAAATTTGGGGGCCGACAACCCGACGGATTCGGACAACGCATAAGATTTAACATTTAGAATTGTGTCGCACTTACAAGCACCGGGAAGAAGAAGGTGAACTCCAGCGGACCTCGGCAGGGAAGCAACGGATGCAGGAACTCGGACGCACGATCTTCATGAATCGCGGCAGACTTCATCCTCGTCGGACCGTCAATATGTAAACAGTGCCAGTACATATCCAGTACATTTCTAGTGCCTCTACAGTAGTCAGTAGTTAATAGTACAGTACCCCCACAGTCACCATTATAGCAATGGTGCCTTCACAGTAGGCAATATAGTAATAGTAGCGTAGAATGTAGCTGACACTGCTTTTATAGTACCCAAAATAGTAGCCCCCATAGTAGCCAATATAGTAACATTTTCCCCACAAAAGCCAGTCTAGTAACAGTGCCACAGCAGACGCCAATATAGTAATTGTGCCCCACAGTGGCCAATATAACATTAGCCAATTTAGTAACATATAGTAATAACAATAACAATGCCTTAATAGTAGCCAATATGGTAACTGTGGCCCCACAGTAGCCACTATCGTAATGGTGTCAAACAGTAATTAATATGGTAATGGAACCCACATAATAGTCAATATAGTAACCATGCCCCCAAAATTAGCCAGCACAGTAACAGTGCCTCTACGCTAGCCAATATACTAACAATGTTGGAATGGTGCTCCTCAGTAGCCAAAATAGTATTGGTGTGCTACAGTAGCCAATAATAGTTCCCACGATATTGTGGTCCATTAGTGAGCATGTAGCCCTGTTCTCCAGATTGCTGAGGGTCCATAGAGCTTATATCTGTCCACATGGCTGGTGTTAGGGGGCAGCAAACTGGGCATTTGCCCAAGCTCCCCTGTCCTAAAGGGCCCTCTCATGTGGACTTTTGTGGGCAGAGGATGTGTTGCTCTGCTAATACCCCTTGATTGAATGTCTGGGTGAAGATGTTTATCATCTATCTCCTGTCTATGTATCTATTATCTATTTCCTATAATTTGTCTATTTAATATCTATATATCTGTCTATATTACCATTTATCTATCTAGCTTTTCTTTTTATCTTCTATCATCAATCTACCAATCATCTGTCTATCTCCTATAAAATTCTTCTGCAGCCCCATATTACAGATTTCCTTACAATATTACTGTGTGTAATTACATAATGTTATTATTGTGCAGGGCTAAAGGACCCTCTTACTGACTGTGACTCATATAGTTTTGTTTTGTGGCCCCACTTTTAGTTTTGCCCAAGGCCCCACTTTGTCTAAAACCTGCCCTACTTGTACCAAGCTAAAAGTTAAAAAATCCCCTTGTATGGTTTTACAAGGTGCTACTTGTTCTCCCACCAGCAGGTGGCGTAAACAGCATGTCTAAGTTTTCACATAAATTGTTGTAAGTGAACCAATACTCCATCATCATTTTATAACATGGATTTAACACATATATTCATTGCGTTATCCGAAGTAAGAGAGGGAAAAAAATAAAATCGAAAGAACTTGAGAACTTTAATTTTCCACCAACAAAATGGCTTCCTACTGCTTGCTAGCGACAAAGCCGTAGCCTGCTATGAAGTCACCAGACCGGTCCAGGGCGCATGCGGCAGTTTGCGCAGTCTCGGCGGCTCGCGCCAAGGCAGAAGGAGACGGTCACGCCCCAACTAGCCGAAGGCCCCGCCCGTGCTGCGTCACGTGACTCCATGGGAGCCCCTCCCAACGGTCACTGAGAGACACCGAGACCGGGAGACGCAGAGGCACCGGAGAGAGACCGAGCGCCAGCTGATTGCTACACAAAGGAGGCGCCCGCACCCACAGGCAGGACACAGAGACATGGGCCTGGCCGCTGGAGGGGCACCCGGGGCTCCAAGGAGCCGCTGACGGAAGAAGCTGGGCTAATCCCCCGTACACACGGTGGGGGAGGAGGGAGACAAGTCTGTGCTGTGGCAGCGCCCGGGCCAGAGGCCTCGCAGGAGGTGGAGCTGGAGGTAAGAGGAGCCTGCGCCATCGCCCCCTCCCCCCGCTTGCCCCATGTTTATGTGTGTATTGTCATGTGTTACTTGTCCGGGGGCTGCCCCTCCTCCATGTCTGCTGCTGACCCCATCACCTCTCCGCAGGGGGCCACCATGTACACATGTGTAATACATCACATGACCAGCCACTATCATGGAGTGCTCTCTGGCCACTGCTGCTGCAGAACCTCTTTTTCAGGGGCTGGCTGGCAGCTATCCAGTGTGTTTATGGCTCTTCATTGTTTATCTGCCAGGTGTGGGTGACTCTTGGGCCTCCCTGGCATCCATAGTGTTAATGTGTCCACCTCCCCCAGACCCTATTTATATCATGGAGGGGGAGGACTGGTGCCTGTGTGTGACCATGGCCTGCCCTGTCCCTGCTGGGAAGTGAATCACTGGGCACCCTGCCCTGTGACATGGGCTGTGGGCGGAAGCCTCATACATTGTATAGGTGTGACATCCTCCGCTCATACTGGCCTTTATTAACCCCGTGGAGTTTGACAGGCTCCTGCGTGCTCTTATATAAGTGGTCCCAGCCCCCCTCCCTCCTTATCTTCTCATCAATCCCTAACGGCTCTTTTGTGATGAGCAGTGGTCAATAGCAGCCCCCCTGCTGTGTGTGAATGGGGCACCTATGGGCAGTGGCAGCCCAGCGCAGGGGTCTCTTTGCATGGATTTGTGCCTTTGTGCGCTCCTGGAATAACCTGCAGTGTGTGTGTGTCCCCTCTGTGATGATCAGGCCTGTGATGGGCTGAATCTCCAGTAATTGACGTCAGGGCTTTGTTCCTCCACTTGAGTCCAGTGAGCATGTCTGTGGCATCACTGGTGGGGGGGACGCTGTACTGAAGACACTCGAAACATCACATTTCCTGGTTGTTCCTTTTTCTCTGATTTTAGACTCTTTATTTCTGTGCATTTCATCATAGCCATTTTATGAGGCTTCGGGCTTCTCAGATGTAACAGTGACATAATAGAAAATATGCTTTGGGCTTTTAATTTGTGACTCTTTTCGCTTTGCCATTGGTTTGCTATATAGAAGCTTATAAAATCTAATGTTTTGCAGTTGTCTAAAAAAAAATAAAGGGGTCTCAATACAAGACTTCAGTTATACACCTATAATGACCAGAATCTTGTGTTGGGTCACCCACATGTCAAGACCGAGCCTAGCAGTCCATAGTAGCAGACAGTGCTAAAGAACTGTTATCTTTTGGTGGGTGTCTTTATACCCCCATGGATACAGTCTTTTGACATATCAGTAGATGTCTCTGTTAACCTGTGGTGTCTAAAGGGATCATCTGGTATTCCATGAGAGATCCGACTTTTAGAGCAGGTCCTATTTCTGTCGGTCTTTGCTGACACACAGACAGGAAAAGCAAACAGATTTCATGTACATAAGGCCTAATCCCTCTCTCCGGCACTCCAGTAAAGCGGCGCGGAGCTCCTCGCCAAAGTCTTGGCCATGACGTTGTTTCCTCAGTGTGCACCCACTACAGCCTGATAAGAGCTTCAGCCAAAGGCTGTAATCGTTGTGAACTATCACTGTGATGCCACCACTTACGCCGCTTTCAGACGCACGCATGCTACACCCGGGTCGGATCCTGGGTGTAGCATGACGCTGGCTAGAGAAGGGTAATGGAGAAGAGATACTCACCTCTCCATAGGGAGCCGTGCAGCCGGGTCGTACATACGGTGGAAAAAAGTCCATTCGTCTGAAAGGAGCCTTAGTCTCTGTATACTAACAGTCTGGTACCACTGCGCTGGAATGGTGCCGCTGGGGAGATTTTTAGACCATCTGGAGACCACATTATTACATTTTCTAACACCTGACAATCCCTTTAATGACCGAGTGCATGAAGTGTAGATTTCTATTATATTATGGGAAGGCTGATATACGATAACCCCCCAAGCCCATACCTGTCCTTCGCTGCAGTCCGGTGTCACACCTCCGCCCGCTCATGGTCTCTGTTTGGGTGCAGTATTTTCATTGCCTATACAGCGTTTTACCTCTGCAGCCGAGGTAAGAGTGCATAGCAGCCCTTTTTACTAAAATGGAATAAAGACACCCCATCGATTTGAACACTAGCTCGGAGTGCTGCCTGTTTTTGGAAATTCATATTGAGGGCACTCTAGCCAGAGTGCTTAGGGACTTTGCACCCATCCAAGTTGCTGTGCTGCGCTGAACTTTCCATTATTTAGCCCTTTTTACTAATAGAGATGAGAGGCACCGTGCTTGGGGAGAGCGGTAAACACAAGGCCATAATGCCTGCCATGCGAGCGATAGGCCTGGAATTTCTAATGATACTGCCCTCCATGTAATAGACATTAGATATTGACACACCTTCAAGCCTGACATAGACTTTATACACAGAAGCCAGCCAAGGAGCAGGACGTCTACCTTGGACACAGTGGGTGTGTTTCAGACTTTTCCTCTTTTCTTTTAGGCATAGTAGCTAAATTACAGTTAATGATCACCAATAAACCTGTTAAATTTGAGATAAAATGCATCCAGGGAAAGTACACACTGGGTACTTATCCCTTGTTTGTTCTGGCTAAATACAAGATGGCCGATATGTGTATTCTACATAACATTCAATACACAATACACATTCTGTATGTACCCACAGAGGTAAGAACAGAAATCGGTGGTGTGAGACGTCTGCAGGGGCAGATAAATGCCCTTCAGATCCACTGAATTTAGCTCTGTGCTTATTTAAAGGAGTTTTCTAATCCCAGGATTGATGATGAGTTTTCTCCCCAGGGGGGCTTCTGCATTGCTGGAATCTGTTCACCTGAAAAGATCTTGTTTTATTCAAGCCCCCTCTTTCACTAACATGCTCGGTCTGTGGAAACGAACCCATGTGTTGGTCACGTTCTACAGATGAGTACAGTGCAGTGGACAGGAGTCCTTCCATCATAGAGATATTATATTGGAAGGGCTTTGTGTCGTCTGCTGGCCAAACAGCAGCGCCTACCCTGTTAAAGACGGCAGTCAGGCAGGCAGAATGGGACTCCTTGCGTCATAATTCGCTATGATGGAAGGAGTCCCGTCCACTGTGCAGGATCGGCAGGGTCTGAGCAACACTTCAGTCCATTTCCATGTGCTCATAAGGTCCATGTGCGGCGGGTCTAAGACAGAATATAATGTAATTGGCAGCAGAAAACTGTTTAAAATGCCTTGTCTTATATCAAGCCTATTACAGTTTTTGGTTCTTTTAAAACTAGTATGACCAAGGGTGTGGGGCCCTTGCCCTCCTGCAGATGGGCGATGACTTAAAGGAAACCTACCACTTCTGATGGTAGGTATGAGATGTAAACACCGGGCACCAGCTCAGGGTGAGCTGGTGCCAGAGCTTACCTTAGCTAGTGTTTTAAACCGCTATATCGCGGTTTAAACAAATTTTGATTTACCTCTCCGAGGTAGCTTCGGTGCTGCGCGCGGCCATGCGCGCGCGCGCGCCTCCATACGGAGTGCCGGAGGCGTCACGCGCGCATGGCCGCGCGCAGTGCCGAAGCTACCTCGGAGAGGTAAATCAAAATGTGTTTAAACCGCGATATAGCGGTTTAAAACACTCGCTAAGGTAAGCTCCGGCACCAGCTCGCCCTGAGCTGGTGCCCGGTGTTTACATCTCATACCTACCATCAGAAGTGGTAGGTTTCCTTTAAGTACTTGTAAGGGTTTTTTGCCTTCCTCTGGAACAAGACCGTAGGATTTATCGATGGAACATAATCTACTATGATTTTATTGCATTTTCTCACTGTTGTTACTGACCAATTGTTAGAATTTTTCTGGATTCTGAGCCGTGCCAAACCAGTGTAAATGGACCGTAAGTTCTTGGTCACACACTGCAGTTTCGCAGCGAATAAGTAGTAATGATGTGGTAGCAAAATACATTCATCTAACCATCTTATAAGATTCTTTTTTTCATTTGGGAGTAAGAAGGCTTTCACATGTTTGCTTATTTTGAGTTGAACTGAATTTTTAGTGCGGTAATTGAGCTTCTCCTTACCAAGGCCTGGTTTACATCTTGTTGAATGGGTTTTGTTGCAATAACTTCTAATGACCTCTCCTTCAAATCACTTTTGTCGGCCTTGTGAGTGTACTTTTGGACCATGTTGGACCGGTGTGCATCCGTTTACCACAAACAGAAAGCTATATGGCAGTGTTGTAGACTGTAGAAGGCGCTGCCAGGGTATAAACAGATGATCCTAACGCCATTAAGTTCACTTTTATTAAAATGTCCCTTCCCCAGTGTTTTAGATGACCTGTAGTTTGTCTCATGCTTTCTAATGTATAATTTTTGTGTAAGACCTGTTGCACCATTTGCTTAGTCACTGGAATACATTGTAGGCTTCTTGAAGGAATTTCAGCTTCTTTTCCTGGCATCTATTTATCATGCAGTTCTCCTGATGTGAACAGTGTCTGAGACTATTCTTTTTATGTGGAAGATTAATCTTTTCCTCACTACAGTGTCTGACCTTGTGTATAAGCAGGAAGGGAAGGTATAAATGCAGCAACATTTATTTGATGTGTCACAGACCTTTACGTGCTTCCGGCTCCACTGTGCGGCTTTAAGATGGGTCAGTCTTTGATGGCCGCCTACAAGTACATTAGATAACTCTGAAAGAGGACCTGTCACCCTTTAAAACAGCGCTAGGAGCTGCTTACCAAAGACTTCAGGGGAAGGTACTTGAGTTGCTAAACCCTGGCCTGTCCTGTTACTTCTAGTTATCTATAGATGGCATCCAGCGCAAGGTACCACTTAACCGACCTGCCATGGGGAATACATATTATTTTTCAAATGTCAGGGGTCATGTCATTAGTGAGTAAGCCTGGAAATGACTTGCCAGCTGCGTGGTAATTCTATTCGGTCCCTACCTGCTTAATTGGGACACCACTGTACCGCCACTTAACAGGGTGCTATGGGTAAAAGTTCATTGAAGTGGTTGTCTTTAGAAAGGTTGGACCGAGTTTTTTGTGCTGTTAGAATTTTAAGCTATGTGTTTTTGTTTTATTATTTGGGATTCTGGGCAGTAGAGGGAATTACTTCGTAAAGGGGTGGGTTCAGGATGGCACAGTAAGCCAGCCCCATGCAATTGAACACCAAGTAATGCAGAGCCCTCATGAAAATTCCCACCTTCTACAGGTCAAATGACTGGAAGGGGTTGGCGATTACATTGTTACCCGGCCCTTCAGTGATGTCATTATGCGAACCAAGTCCCTCCCTATCTCATGGTGACATGATGTGAGGTCATGATGTCAGATCATATGGCCCTGTGATTCTATTTCCTGTCATCTCCTAACCATAGGAGTTTATTTTAATATTTAGTATTTGTTTCAGATTGGTGGAATCAAAATTGAGTATAGCACGTCAGCTACCATTCATTCGAATGCATTTAACAACGAAGCCCAGACTCTCCTTTCAGGGTTAAGAGGATGTTTTTGGATACTTTTTTTTTTTTTTCCTGTTTGGCAAAGCTCCAGGGCATTCTAAGCTGCTATACTGAAAAAAAATTTGAAAGGTATGACGCTTGTGTTTTTCAAGCATTTGTCATAAGATTCTAGGTTAGCGTCTATTATTTAGAAACTATAGACATTCCTTGTGTGCACTGTATGGCACCTTCATCAGTGCCTAGTGACATGTCAGGCCATGTGATTTGATATGACAAACCTCATTTTAGTTCCTTGTGTCCATCGCCCGCTGTTAGTGGATCATTATTCCCATTTTATACTTCTATCCATTTATAGAAGTACTGCCCCCCTCCCCTGACTTGTAGTACTGAGGCCCCACATCATATATGCTAATGAATTCTTCTGCATAGTGCGTGCCATCCATAGGCATATTTGTTTATGTAAGTCTCTGACTCCGTAGACATTGCCCTTTGAGCAGTTTTGCCTTCTTTCATCTTCTATACTGTGCACTCCTCTAGGAGGACTGTAACTTGACCTACTGGCATATGTCTATTCATATCCGACAGGCATGCCCGCCGCTGCAATAATGCTTGTGTAAGGGCTCAAGTCTGCATTTCCAATCTGAACAGGAGCAGATATTGTGTCTTTATTACATGTCAGAAATTAGTCGTCTACTGCTTCTACCACAGGTTTTTTACTATAGCCTATGCCCTATGCCAGTGGTGGCGAACCTATGGCACGGGTGCCAGAGGTGGCACTCGGAGCCATTTCTGTGGGCACTCAGGCCATCGACCCCAGGACAGAGTTGACCAAACAGGACCAAATCCACCGAATCTTGCTGCAGTCCCGGGAAATTTAAGAGATGCTTCTCTCAGCGCTATTTCAAAGCAACATTTTATTGGCTATTTGGAACTGCGGGAAAAGTGAGAAGGTGTTGACAGAATTGCAATATATTTGGAGGTCATCCTGTTGGACCCACCATTGTTACTGTACAGACAGACCCTTTAGTGAAGCTACAATGACAGTCTGAATGTGCCCTCCTTTTAACTGTATTTTTTGCCTCTGGGGGGGTGATATGATTGAGAGATGTTGAAGAACAGGTAACAATATGTTACTGTTTAAAATGCAATGTTGGCACTTAAGTGGATTTTGGTTATAGTTTGGGCACTCGGTCTCGAAAAGGTTCGCCACCACTGCCCTATGCAATGGAGAGTGTTACACCTGCCCATATTTAGACTGGGCAGTAGACATTAATTGTGCAGTGTCTGAACCTGCTGATTTCAATGGGATTGGCCAACCATTTCATGTGTATGCTGTAGTCCTGACTCTTTGCTGACTGCAGATGTTGGGGAGTAAGCCAACCAGAATCTGGGTGTTAGAGTTCAACTGCCCCATCCTTTTAATTTCATGAAGTAGAGAGCCACCCTCCCTCCCCACCCCCTTGTACCAACTTGTACCACCGAGGAGACAAGAAACCATGTTTTTTGCCTGACTCGCTGCCAGAATCTATCACATGAATAGACGCTGTAGTCAGCACTATAGGTAGTCACTATGTCATCAGGTTGTACCGATGGGAGGATTTGAGGGGAAGTGATGTAGAATTTACATGTGAAATGAAGATTTCATCATTTTTCCCCTGGCACTGAGATATTATTCCATAATGGGCAGTACAACTGTATGGTGCTGGGTGCAGCATTGGTTCTTCAATGCCATAATCTGGGTAATGCAGGCAGGGAGAATTTCCCTTTTTGTTCCAACAGTGTATTTTTAGATTGGCAGTCAGTGGCATAGTCTAAGACCACACAGGGGTCAGCCACAAGGTATCAGGGCAGAGCCAGAAACCAAGAGCATTCTGGATCAAAAGCGAAGTAATCGAACTAGGAGCCAATGACATGATCGTTACTACCTTGTGATCCCAAAGTGGAGCTCCAGGATAATGCTGGGGTTGGCTCTAGGAGGCCACCAGTCTGACACTAGCTGTAGCTGGGCAGCGATAGGCCCTGGTCAAGTAACCCTAAGCGTCTAAGAGGGGAAATGTTTCCCCCTTATTGGGCTTCAGCTACCATTTTTCTATGGCTCAGTATCTTTATTGCATGTAATCTTGTATCTGATGTCACATGCACGCTACTGTTACACCGCAGGCATAAATACACCTGTGTTGTGTGTTTAAGAGAATCCGTCAGGCAAAATAACTAAACTACAACAGCCAGGCAGCCATGTTATAGCAGAACATGTCAGGTACATGTGTAGCTGATGTCTGTGTCTCATACATGTGTATTAGGAGGATGCAGCATGTCAGCAGATGCAGCACACACACCAGAAATGCTTTACTATACATTACACACAGACATGAGCAGGGGGAGGAGAGGGGAGGGGGAACAGGGGTGACATCACTGCCTCTGACCATGTGACCAGACTAATTTACATAATAAAGAAAAGATGATTTTATAATGATTAATGTATGAATTGACTAGATAAAGGTTGGGATGGGATTCTCGTGAGCTGCTCCAACAGTTAGAGGTGACATGACTAGTGGCACAGACCTGATGACAGGTGTCCTATTTCAAGTGAGTTGAAATATATGACTTTTCGAGTGCTGGGAAATTTCTATTGCTCGTCATGGCTGTACCTACCTGGGCAATGTTGGATGGGTTATTTGCTTTATGTTGAAAAGTGATTATTTTCTAGCTATTTTCAATGTAGAAATGTTTTGCATTGTAGTAGAAATGATAGAGATCTCTGATTACCTAGTGATAAACTTATCACAGAAAGCCAGCGCCGTTCTGGTTTTGTTGTAGGGATTGTCCAGCCCCATAGACTCTTCTAAAACTGCTTAGAATGTTAGTTCTACCCCAGATCTTCTGCCGTTCCTCTCTGACGCCTCCCAGTCTGACTGCTGCAACCAATAACTGTGTAATGGTGATACGTCACATGTCAGGAAGGCTGGTAATGAAAGCTGCAAAGTTCAGTATAGTAACGATTGCTTTATTTAATGTATAACCTTCTGTCCCTAATGGGTAGAAATTACAAAAACGAGAACATGGCTATTGGATTCAGGACTTGTAAAGTAAGTTTGGATGGAGGAAAAACTTTTTTCTAAGTTCCGAATTTTTTTTGTATTCCACTAAAATAATCAGCTTCTTTTGGGACTCATGCGGGTTTGTGTTCCTCAACCATTGTTGGATATACGAGAATCGTTAATGACTAACTTCATGACGTACAAAGCTGTGGACATTGCTGGTGCATTCTGGCTGTATGGCGGCCATGGATGTTTAGAGTCAGAGTCTTATCATCTGGCGCTCCATATCTGTGCAAACAACTAAATGTGAGCTGAGCCTTGTAAAGGCTAGTGCTCGTCTGTCTCTCTAATGGCAATTCTCGCATGGCTCCGGCTTCTGCTAGATACACAATGGATACACATTCCAGATATCCACATTCCTGATTCTATAGGATTTTACAGCCTAAATCAGTTGGAAGATAGTAAATACTTCTAAATAATATTTGTATCAGATATAAGATCATCCATTAAGTGTATAGGACAGCTAGTGATCAGCCAGATCAGAGCAGTATCACAGCCTGGGACTAATATAAGAAATATCTATTTACTGTATGCACCTGGCCGTCCATATAAGATTATTGCTGATCAGTAGACATTCACTGGTTTGTGTGCAGAAATACTTTTTTCTCTCTTGACCTCCATGGACTAGTATTAATGCTGTATTGCTAAATTATAGCAGGGTTTGTTCTGCTTATCCCACTGTATATCCTTTTTATTTTTCCTTAGATTAGGCCCAGTTCACACCAGTATTTACTCCTCCATAATTCTCTTCAGTCACTAAAATTATGAAAGTATTACAGATCTGATAAAATGTCCATAGCTGGTAGTGCACAACCTTCAATAGTCTTCTGTTTTTGGAGTGGCATATGTGTATTATATAAATATATATATATTTTGTCATCTTTAACAGAAGTCTAATGAATGTTATGCAAGCAGACTCGAAGGGAAGCCATTATAAGTTGATTGAAAACAGTGGGTATTTTAACTGATCAGTTACAATTTGATTACCATATAAGTGACTGAAGAGAAAAACGGTCCCAACGCATATATGAACTAGGATTTGGCTGCCTGGTCCCCAGAGGGAACTTGATGTAGTCTCCTCCTTTCACATTGTTTGTCCAGACTCCACTTTAGAAGGTTGGTGTGTAGAGGTCTGAATATGGTATGGCAAGGATAGTATGATTATAAGCTACAAGGGCTAATAAAGGCTTCATTAAAAACTGATTAAAAGGCATAAAGAGAAATAGAAATCCATGTTAGCGGCTATGATTTCATTTGATCAGATATTTGCATTGTGTACATTTTGGTAATGTTAGGAAGCTAAAGGACATGTGATAATGTCACTCTTAGCTAAAAGAAGGGTTGCAGTTAATAGAGCTCTATAGGAACCTGTCATCTGCTGCATATATGAAATTGATCGCTTTTAAAAGCGATTTTTTTTTTTTTTTGATCTGAGATTGCACATATACACAGCTAGGAAAAGGATATGAACATTACTTACTGATGCCCCATCTGACACTAACTGTATCCTTTATCCAAAAAAGACCCAGCACAGTTTTAATCCCCAAAACATTATTTAGGTTTTAGTGGTGGGGCAGCTCACATAAAGGATCGGATCTTTTGTATGTTTTTATCCATTGTGTGGGCTGCCCCACCAATAAAACATGTAAAGTAATGTTTTGGAGAAGAACACTGTGTTGGATATTTTTTGGATACAAGTTTTACTTTGCTTTGTTTGTCCGGGCACCATTCACTTGAATGGCGGTAAGGTAAGAGAGCTGGTTATTTGTGTTTTGTGCAAAATCCTTTTGTACCAGACATTCCCTGGTAAATGCAGGTTAAAATCAATGGCTTGTCTGTTTTTTAGCCTTATTTATGCCAATGGTTGAATCTTTGTTTATTTCACTAGTTTTCAGTATATTTGTATGTCTCGCTATCTGAAAATGTAATTTGCTTATGTAATATACCGTATAAACTGGAGTATAAGCCGAGTTTTTCAGCACCAAAAATGTGCTTAAAAACCTCCCCTCGGCTTATACTTGAGTCAAGAAAAAAAAAAACGGTGTTCTCTCCTTCTGATGCCACCCATAGGCAGGTCCTCTTCTATACAGCGATGCTCCAGACAGCGCAGAGACACTGAGCCGATGTCAGAGCATTTCTGTATAGAAGAGTACCTGCCGGGGGGTATCGGAAGGTGAGTTCAGTGTTTGTTTTTCCTACATGCATTATACTAGGGGGCAGGGGGTTGGCAGGCTATCTACTGTGGAGGCTGTGACCAATGCGTTTCCCACCCTCGCCTTATACTTGAGTCAATAGGTTTTTCCAGTGTTTTTGAGTTAAAATTAAGGGTTTCGGCTTTTACTTGGCCGGCTTATACTCGAATATATATGGTAGTAAATATGTACGTGTTTCCAGGACATGTGCTCATCGTGTTATTGTCAATTTACTATTCCATAATATTTTCCACCCTCTTGCCAGTCTTGTACTTGTGAATGTGGTTTTGCAGTTCATTGTACAGTGCTGAACACTGTGTGATAGAGCAGAGTACACGCTGTTTATGTACTGGCGCTGTGCCTCGCTTCTGGCAAGCCCAACTTCTTCATGGGAACATGCTCTTCCCAGCCTGGCAGTGGAGACACAGAAATCTCATAGGCAAGTGATGCTGAGCAAAGGGGAGTCTGGTTCGCCCTGTGTCTTATGCGTATAGAGTGGGCACGTAGGTTTAGCATGTCCTTATTCAGCCACAAAGCACACGTTTTTGTTTAATTATTACAATTAGTAAGTACATTTTTTATATGCCTTTTATGTTTTTATATCGGTGTTTATATTATGCCGACTCTACTATGAAAAGTAAATCTTTTTTCAGTTTAGTTGTATTTCAGATACTTTATCATAGACCTGGTGCCTGCAGGATTCCCTTTAGAATCATGTGGCTTTTTTTGGTAACCTGAAAGGAAAGTTTTACTGACAACAAAAAAGGTTTATGGAGTGTTGTATGTTTTTACTATAGTGAGTATATGTACTCTATAAACACTAGTCTTCAGTCACTGAAAGGTGACATTTACAGGTCGTATTTTCTAGGATAGAAAGGTCATAGTTTGCTTTTATTATGTTTTTAGAATACACTTAAGCTAGATTTACTGTAAAGGGAAACTAAACCTAGAAATGAATAAACATGCCTTGGATTTGGTTATGAAACTTTTCTCCTTTATTATTCTCTGTAATGGTAATTTGAGTTGGTAGTCGTGTTATAAAGAGCTAAAGGAATCCCTCACCTGCTGCCATTCTGACACTTCTCGTGTCCTTTCTTACAAGTCACTCACTGTTAAATGGCCTTCTATCTATGGCTGAACCTTTTCTCTAGACTTACCAGTTATAGACTTATCAACTTAATAAGAGAGAATTGTTCTTCTCGACTCCGCACATATTCCTGGGAATTCCCTGGCACGCACTATTGGAGGTGACTGGAATGCATTGTTCCATCCCCCCCAATACACACAAAATAACACAAATGCTTGACCTTGTGGTGAGAATGCCTTCAGGAAGCACTAAGGGCATGAACCTCGGTCTGACTATAGCAGCCTCAATCCTACGAAACTGAACTGCCCTTCTGATATGAGTTCAGGGTGATGACACTGTACATGGGGCGGCTGTCCTTTGTCTCTTGTGAACTCTGAAGTCTTAACTTTCTGGACAAGCCCAGGTCCGGGATATTGTACATCTGACACATTTTCAGTTGCCTTTGGCCATAGTACACTGCCATAACTGGGTGCAGAGGTTTAGTGCTGCTCTTTTTCTCAATACTTATGACAGATGTACATCATAGTGATCCTCCAGTCTAGACCATCACTAAGGGAAAGGTCTCTGTAAGACCCCCCATGAGATCACATGGACAGGTGCTGAGATGAGCGATGTTCCCTGCGTCAATACTGCTCTTTTTGTGTATTAGTCATTTATTTTATGTTGACTGGAGAAGACCTAATATTAGAAATGCTCTTTCTGATGGACCTATTTAGTGTATAATGAGGGTTATTTCTCTCTGGCCTCCTGAAGATGTTACTTTTAGCATTCCTTAGAAGTGGTCTGGTCAGACTGTTCCTTTTTCTTCTCGGTAATAGATGGGCTCTCTTGAAGCGTGATGAACTTGCACTGGGATGACCTTAGACTGTGCGTAGCCAGGATTTTATAGTCATATTTTATAGTCCTTAGTCATGAGTTTGACTTGCCGTTATTAAAGCCATACACCATAACTGCTTCACTCAGCCTAATGGAATCACAGCTGTGAGAATGTATTGCAAGCTTTTTAATCTCAGATGAGAAAAGCCACATAATTATTATAGTTAAAAGGTGTCCTAACCTCAGATTTTACCTTTAAAAGCTGACTATTATAGGCTGGTCCTAGCACACGGTCATCTTGAGTAGCAGCGTTAGTTTGGCTCACTGTCCTTACAATAAATTGTGAATATCGTATCCTGTAATCTGGCTCCATCACTACACAGAGCTTTGTTATACATGCTGGGTCTGAATAGCTTATTGGTGGGTGGTGGTGGCCCGATGCCCATCACTCCAATATGATATTGATGACGCCTAAATCTCAAAGAATCCCTTTTTACATCGATACAGTCATTGGATTCCAATTTATAAAACTTGTCACTTGACAGATCAGTGCTGATTGGCTGCAATGGTTATTTGTTCTGATGCATCAGGTAGTAAAGGGGAAAAATAGATTGTCCACAAATTGGAGTATATTGGCGAATGCTCAACTGCATGGAGAGGGGAAAAAGACCTCGCATGTTTTGGGTATCAATTACTATAAAGTGATAGAACTCTGGAAGTGACATCAGTACAAGAACCGTGCATATGTAGTGTTATGGTAGAGCTACAGCACTCAGGTCTAAGATTGACTGACTGAAAACCACAGTTCTGGAAATAGGGGTTTAGCTCCATTTGTCACCATTGGAGGACTGAGTGGATGATTCTTTGTTAGTAGATGGTAAATGTTTTATGTGAAAACTCTCACTTCAACCCTACATAGGACTCCCATCCACTGTAATAGCAAGTCAACTGTATTAGTAACTTACCGTGTTGTGTCCCTATGCCCACCCCATCACTTTCCTCCAAGTTTTTAATGGATTTTCATCCGTGGACCTTTGTGGTTATGCTCCTGTGTTCATACTTGGCATATGTTGTTACTCTCTGTTTTAAGGCAATGTAATAAAAGGCTTCACTGAATTTACAAGTTGTGGTATTTTGATGCGCTTAGTGAAGTGGGGATTATACAGCCAGTATCGGTATTTCATTCCTCGTGTAAATGTACTCTATTAAGGGTCCCATAAGGCCGCCTCTCTGCCTGTGGGGTCCCATGGGTCATATTGTGCTTATGTCTGTGTGTTGTCACTATTGATTCCCCTGCTGATGACTATTCCCATTCAGATGGTCTTTTTTCAGTTCCCAGAATAAAGCCATCAGTAGTACAGCTCCTTGTTGCAGTGTGATATCAAGTACTTGTTATATCACAGGCACCAGGAAGTCCCCATCCCCCATCTTCTGATCTCCTTGGCTTATGTAAGTACATCAAGTTTCCTCTGGGTGGACAGTGCATTCTCCTAGGCTGCTGAAAGCATCTTAGAGAAGAATGTTAATTCTATTGTGAATAGTTTTATTATGGGGTTTTTTTTTTTTTTTCAGTAATGTTCCTTAAAATTTCTGAGCCTACAAGTCAGGGTTGCAGAGACTGGGAGGTGCAGTAAGAACTGTATCCTGTCGACTAAAGGAAACACAGGAATGTTTATGTGGCTTGTTCCAGGCAGGCTGCCGAGCACTGGCTGTGGTGGGCTTCATTCCAACATGAACTAGGAATTGCAGTGCAGTACTTTATGTTCATAGCTTGGAGCAGTCTTGTTAAAGTGTTATTGTTAGACTCTCTTCATTTCATTTTGGTTTCTCTTGATAAATTCTCCTCCAGATTTAAGTGCCAAAAAATGCTGGCACAAAATAAGCTTACCGGTACAGGAGGCGAGATGCTCTGCACTTTTATGTATACACTGTCTGTACTCAGATGTTATCATTGTGTTTTCCATGATGGCAGGCAATGCCACAAAATGATATCAGCCATGCTAGTAGAGGTCAGAAGTTCTGACTGACCCCCTCCTATAGATTGGCACATGAGAACAGCTATAAACCTACTTGGTACCATTCAGCTCATATGGTTAACAGCACAGAAAAAAACCTAAGGTAGATCTTTCATTGGCTGCTTACAAGAGCACAGTGTTCCATAAACTAAGTTTAAACCCCACCTATGACTTTTAAAATTAAGATGGGATGGAAAAATAGTTGGGAGTGGGGGGGGTGTCAAATCTTTACCCTCATCATTTGTATCTGTTCCTCTCTCGATATATCCCATCATTTTATTTGTCTTTGCAGCAGGTCTATTGCACTGGTCTCTAAAGGGAAGTTTAGAAGTTCAACATCTATTAGCTGCAGTTTTGTTTTTGTTTTTTTTTGTTTTTTTTTGCATAACCGAACCTTCATTGCACCTTTCCTCACCTGAGCCCCTTTTTTCTTCAGTTTCAGTGGGACTCGGACATGGACCCTAAGTGGTTGTATCAGGTTAGCAAGTCATTCCCTATCCTGTGGGTAACAAGCTAGTCACTGAACGGGACCCCCATCAATAAGTGTGTGTGGGACCGGCAGGTCAAGCATTCGATAGTATCTGTAATGCACAGTGAATGGAAGTACTGAAGATGGCCAAGTACAGTGCTCTGCAACTTTTGACCGTCCCTTTCTTTTGCCTGGAGACAGAGGATGAGAAAAAGGCCCCCATTCTCTTGATTGCTGGGGTTCCTGTTCTTGTGAAGTGGGTATCACAGCAGATGGACCCTCAAATATTAGCTTCTTATTCCCAAACTGTGTGTAGGGAATACCTTGCTAACTTGGTGCAACCTCTTTAAAGAAAATATCGTCTTAAGGGGGTTCTGCCAAGAAACGAGTTAGGCCTTAACTTGCTCATCGGTGGGACTCAGAGAGACCCCCACAGATCATGAGAATAGAGGCGCCCGATGTACCCTTGTCAGATCCCTTGTCGCACCCTAGTTTAGTGGAGCAGGCGGCCAGGCATGGCTGAGCTACCCTGTTCATCTGTATGGAGCTCTTGTAGATTCCAGAGTGCCGTACATCAGCTCCTGTGGATGGGGCCCAACAAGTTCTGTGCAAAAACCCTCTAATCCCTGTTGATATCGTAAATATAACATGTTAATTGGCATGGGATATCTTACCTCACCAGTCATGAGGATGGGCGTTGCTTTCCTCTAAGTAAATGGAGCAGCAGGTCAGTCATGTGACCTGACCAGATAGATAAGTCATTCATTTTATCTTGGGTAGTTCCTTAGAAAATGGGTGAAGCTCTAATCATTAAGGGATGTGGGAGTCCTGTTCTTGTCAGTCTTTCTTGTATGTCAAGCAACCCACCTGAGTTCTGGTTGCTTGACATCTCCCATTTCACCGATCTCGTACAGTTTATTTCCATAGGAATACATTAAGTTTCATTTACATGGAACATTCATAAAATTTTCATGTGACTAGTTCTGGTGTAACAAATAGATCATGTAATCCGTGCATCAGACGATACTGGAGCCCTGCAGGAGTCAGCCTGAGCAATGTGGCATTGTGTGGGGTTATCTCAAGTGGAGGGAGAATAATTCATCTCTGTGAACATCAAATTTATTTTTGGCTTAACATCACGTTGTGCCACATATCGCCTTTTTTTATGTGGTTTTCATTTCTGACCATATTCCCTGAGCTTCAGGGCCATTTAGTCTTGTAAATGTGGTCCCCAGTTCCTCTGGAAATTGATGGTATTAGATTATTAGATTGCTAATTTTGTAATGATTTGTGCCTTAGAGATATTTCTATTCTGTAATGTTATTTCTGGATCATTACTTCTTGTGCTACTACTTGTATTCTCAGAGCTGTGTTACTGCACCTGCAGAGTACATGCCACAGTAAACAGCCTGGATTTTGCAGATGTGGCAGAAATGATGTGAATGACAGGGACGCCATGATGTACATTGAACTGCCTGCAGCTATAGCAGTAGAAGAAATTGTCTTGTACTGGTGTTTCCTAGTTTTGATGCTTAACCTCCCTCTTTCTAATAATGAAAAAACCATGTGATTCGCTTCTCTGAATAAATGCCTCCTTTTGTTCCAAATTGGATTTGCTATTCTGTCAATAATACAGTTGTACAAGCTTTGAATTAAGAAAAAAAATAAACTCTTCTTTTTAATGTTCCCTTTAGGTACAAGTGGGGGAAGACACAAATCGTAGAAGCATGGTTGAAGCGCAGGTATTCATTCTGCACACAGACGGAGTGGTGGTGATAACTGGTAAAGTCTTATCTCTATCTTTCTCACTCTCTCTTTCTCTCTATCTCCACTATTCTTTAGGCTGGGCTGTCTATCTATCTCTAACCTTTACACTGGGTTTTCTATCTTTCTAACCTTTAGTCTGGGTTACCACTTAACCGTTTGACAATGATTGCGCTGTATAGCTGTAAAATGGCAAGCAAGCCCCATTGCGGGACAGTATTGATAATGGCACGATGTGTTCAAAAAAAAGTAACATGTCTTTCCTGGGAGTGCACTTGTTATGATGAGATCCAGTATCAAAAGTGGTCAAAACCCTCGTATTCAACAGACTAAATGTTCTATATATTTCCCCAACTGGTGGTTAGATCCAATCAGGGTTTAAAAAAAAAAAAAGATATCCACATGTGCAGCTACTTGGACTTCCTTTTATATCCCAGTGTCCTGTGTGTCCTACGGATTTTGGGATGCTCGCCATAGGTAATATTACAGAGAGAAATCCCCATGCTTAAAGGTCTTGTCCGCATGTAAGAAAGTTTAACAGGATAATTACAATACTTTATTAGGGTTGCCCATATTGTGCTTTCTCTCATAAACTTTTTTTGAAGTTTGCTAAGGTAGGTACAATACAGGTGACCTCATTAAAGTACTTGTCCTGGTAAACTTTACCAACAACGTTAAATCTTGGCTGCTACAACCTAAAAATATGGACCTTGGACAGCAAATGACGCGGAAAAAGGTTTGGAACAGATTTTTAAAATAACAGCATATGTATATCATATGGTGCTGGAGGAGTGATTGATGTTGTAGTATATTGATTAAAACATAGTTAGAAGAATTGATGCCATAATATTCTTAATGCACACGTTGCTCAGCTGAAATGTCTCAACCAATATCTCATTGTATGCATATGTATTCCATTACCATAAGGTTAAAAGTTTCAAATGGACAAGCAAAAATGAGGCAAAAGTGTTTCCATGTTGTACTTGTCTAGCCATTAACGTCTGTGGGTACTCGAAGGCTGCAATCACACACTGTGTTCTTGGTCTGTTTTTGATTGCACTAAAAACGCTTGCATTTTTGCATGTTTACTATGCGTGTGGCTGCTTTGAATCCAGGTTTCTTCCTTTCTGGAAGTGTAAGGAGCTGTATTAACAATTTCACAGCTGGCAGAAATTAAGGAAAACTGATTCAAACCAGCCAAATGTATGGTAAACCTGCAAAAAGGCATACATTTTAAGTGTGTGTAAACAGGGACCAAGAACACTCCGTGTGTCTGCACCCTTAGTGTATCTGCGCACTTAGTGGAATTGTTGTTCCCTTTAACTCTTGGGCAAATCCCACCTGTCACCAAGGACCTTATTTTCACTAAAGACAGGTTACCTTTGTACTACTGTACAGAGCTCACAGCCTGGTGAGCCAACATCAATGGGGGAGTGAGGAGCTGTACAGGAGCACAAAGGTGGGGGCTGAGAACTGAGGAGCCTGCAGCATATACAAGTCACAATCAAAGCCCAGCCCCTGTGACTACCCCAGGATTCTGTCCGGGAGCAAGGTAAGTTATAACACACAATTATATTGTAATGCAAATGCTTAGAAAAGGCAGAAAGGCAGATTTACTATGCAGCTGTAATGCGCTTTTGCAACCTGTCTTTGGTGAAAATTGGGTCCCTGGTGACAGGTTCCCTTTAATCACACTGCCATCCCCAATCCACCCGGAATAATCTGGTTTCTGAGCTGTATAACGGAGTCTTTTTCCTGTGACCTGGCGGCGGTACCATGATTCTCAACAATACATGACATGTACTTGTCTCTTGCTGGAAAATACCCCGACAGCCATTTAAGGCTTTTCTGTTAGCTACTTCAGTGTGTGAGAATTTTCCAGCTTCTTTGGGTATATTCACATGTGGCAGTAAAAACAATTTCTGCAGCTGTCCCATTTGATTGTGGATCAGAGCAACCTTTTTCCTTGCTCCCAAAACAATTGATTTAAAAAAAATCTTCAGATATCTACTACATGTGTTGATCTAAAAAATAAAGATGTGTATACAGAGGTGATGGGTTCTGCTGGTATCTTCTCTTCTGGGCTAGACATGTAATACATGTAATGCATTATCTATAGCTTTCCAGTGTTCTTGCAGACAGCAGAGAAAGGAAGTTATATATCAGAGGTAGTCAGTAAGTTTACACTATCCCACTATATTTAAGCGTTGTTTAAGGAAAATCTGTCTTGGTCTGTTTTAGTCTTCAGAAAGTATTTGTGTTCTTCATCAAATACAATGCTGGAGAAGTTTCTTATTAGGAGTGTATTTTGCTATTCCCCTTGTAGTTCTTTATTACAATTTAATGTATAAATAATTTGACATCATGAACATAACAAAAACAGAGGAAAAACTGAATTACAAGATGTTCCAGGATTGTTAATGTATAGGAAAACCAGACGTGTCAGGAGATCTGACAGATTCTCTGCAAACTATAATACAGTATACATTAAAATAGTTTTTGATGAGGGAAAAGTATTGTGAAACTCTTAAATGTTTTGTCACTAATGTAAATCTATTTTAATAACCGGTTTGTGATGTGCAGCAGCACAGTGAGTTACAGATGAGTAATGTTACTCACAGCAGGGAGTGTAGTATCCTGCCTCTGCTACATACAGTAACTTACCTGTGCTGCTGTCTCCATTTCCTTCCATTATCCACGTGCTCAGAAGTCATTTGTATAAGCAAAACCATTTTAATGCTCCATTTGCAAGGCCTTTCCTGGTCCTAATCCTGCGTGTAGTTTTTCCAGCCTTGTGATTTACTTGTTTGATTAAACTGAAGATTAAAAGGATTCTCTGATTTTATTGGAAAATCCTTGGGAAGGCTTAGGCCACGGTCATATGGTGCACTTGGATTGTGTTTTGAAATGCGATTCACACATCAGTAGTTACTCCTTTCCGAATGCATTTAGATCTAAACGCTTGCACTAACATGTGGCTGGCCGGTCTATAAGGCAATATGTTTGATGCTCAAGAAGAGGTAACTCTTGAATTACACATGAGTTGTGTGGATAAGAGAAGATTGAAAGTAATATATCTCCCTAGTTTCCCACTCTTTGTGACCATCATGGCCACTGCTGGCATAGAATGTAGGTCAGTAGTGAGCCATAGGAAATGGGAGCCCAAGTAAGGACACAGTATGTTTGTGGTTTTTGTAAGGTAAAGGTTATTGTAGATGCATAAGGTCAAAGGTGGATGATTCCAGTAATTGCACAGAATGGGCAGGTCTTAACTTGTCCAGTACCTAGTATTGCTCTATTAAGAGCAGAAGTCTTGCAGTAAGCTGGTGGAGAGTACTGAAGGGTTAATCCCGCTGCCTCAGCACATGACCATTATTACTTCCTGCTCAGCCAGGATGAGCAGGCAAACATTGGATGGATTAGCTCTTTGTTTAGCCAATAACAAATTACATGTGACAGCCAGGAATGCTGCAATGAATGGAGAAGATGACATTTCTTTTTTTTTTCCCTTTAAACTTCCAGGCCTTATCCTAGCAGTGTCTAAGATACTTACCTGATAACCCTTAACCTGTGTTAAATGTACACCTATCGAGCAGTTTATAAGAAATCTGTATGAAGAAAGGAATACTTCTGTTTTCTTTTAATTTAAAGTCCTGGAGTTTTCTGGCTTCTATGGCTTCTGATACAGAATTGCTTCCTGCCTATTACTATGTTTCCATCATGACATCCTTCTATTAATGCATCTAAAAGCTAGTCCATGCCTTGTAGTGCCTATGCAGTTTTCTCCAGGGCGGTAGCACTTCCCTAGCATCTTCCTGCAGATTCAGAGACCACCAGCTCATCTGATCAGGAATCCTATGCACAGACAGAGTATGCAGCAAAATAAACATGCTAATACCCAGTTTCCCCTAAAATAGGACATCCCCCGAAAATAAGACCTAGTACAATTTTGTTCAATCTTAGAAATATAAGGCCTCCCCTGAAAATAAGAGCTAGTGGCAGACATTGCCACATCTCCCCCCAAGCCGTACATTAGTATTAGTAGATTTTTTTTAGATGCTGAAATAGTTTATGACATGGGTGAAGAATTGCAGAATAAAATCACTGACTGTTTCAGGACAAATGCGCTACAAGCAGCTACATGGACATGAAGTGGTCATTTAAGGAAAGTGCTATTGCTAAACATGAGAGAATGGGGCCAGATATTTCAATAATTCAGAGTTTGGAGAGTTATAAGGATGTTTTAGGGGATGATTTTTTGTTCACCAATAAATGTAAATTCTTGTTCATGGAAAAATAAGAATTCCCTGAAAATAAGACCTAGTGCCTCTTAAGGAGCAAAAATTAATATAAGACAAGGTGGGGACTCTCTAAGCAGACACATTATGATTACATCTAGTTCTGTGAGCTGACAGTGTGTTTTTAAACCTGTACCCTGATAATATAACCACTTTCATTTAGCTTCTGAATGTTGTACTAGTATCTGACACATAGAAAGAGAGTTGACACAGATCAGAGATGATGAGATCCATTAGATGCCTATTACACACAATGTCAGCTCTCCTGCATCTATGCGTTTTCCACAACACACTAGATCTGCTGTGCTTTCCTGTAGTGCTTTCCCAGATAAAGAACTTACCTGTCTGTAGCTTTACACTCCTCATGCTACTGCCATCTGGAACTCTGTGTCTGTGTCCCAGTGTGCATCCGTCCTGGACTGCAGGGGGCGGGGCTAGAATGCAGGGAACTGAGAAACTCGGCACCACTGCCGTCACACAGAAATCCAAGATGGCGTCCCCGACCCAAGTCGGAAGTTACAGGGTCGCATCTATAACTGTGAAATTCTGTATTTTTGTTAATAACAGGGTAACAAAATAACATTCTCTAATTCACTGAGTACATTTAAAGAGGGCCTGTCGCCCATAAAAAAAGGCACTAGGAGCTTTTTTCTAAATTGTTAACCCCCGGTAAAGCTAGCAGACCCTGCCGTGCTATACAATAGGAACGTTGGACCGCGCTCAAAGCAGTCAGAGTATTCATGAGGGGACAGGCCTAGGAGGAGGACTGCCACATGAAGCTCGTCAGTCACCACCAACCTCTGAGTGGGAGTGGCGATCTGGGGGAAAACCAGCGCCTTGGAACGCCCCCTCTTGAATACGCTCGACCGTTTTAAGCGCAGTGCGGTACAGTCTGCTAGTGTTATCGGATGGTTCCAGTAAAGCTAGCAGTGTAACACTGTTACATCTGAGCTGCTTACTTTAGCAAGTGCCTTTTTTATGGGTGATAGATCCTCTTTAAGAAACTTGTCTTCGTGGGAATACCCCTTTAAAATTTTTCTTGGATGGGTTTTCAGAAGACGGCGTATGATGAAGAACACTTCACTGAAAACGCCATATGTTTTTTATTTGGACTTTTTTTGGGCCATTACCAGGGTATGTATACTACTGCGGGGCTGGTTGGCGCCTTTGGAACTCGGTAACTGCCAGGTTCACTTTTAGGGTTTGTATTTTGCATTGCTGCAACAATATTGGGAATCCATATCTCCATGACTATACTATGATGGGTGGGGGGGGGGGGTTGTACTGCACCACTGGAGCCGTGTGTTTTAGTGAGCAGAAAGATGTCTCATTCATGTATACGGAGAAGTTCTGTTAAGTGGAGATAAGATTGTTGTGAATAAAATGGATAGTAACCTCTGATTAGCATCCTGTTTCCATTAGTAAAGGAAGCTTCTTTTGCTGTGGTTCATGACATTTGGTTAAGTAACGATTGCTGCTCCAGCGACTCTCCTGTCATTCTGCCCACTAAAGGTTTGACAGGGATGTTCCCTTTGGACAATCCATTTTGGTAGATGGGGTGATTTCCCCCCTTTCCCCCCTCCTTCCCATCTATAACAGTGGATGGCAGTGATATCTGATGGATTCTTGGAACGCCTCTGCAAGGGAAATAAAACAATAATAATGTTCCCATTGGAATGAGACATCCCCGTCTCATCTGTTTTTAGGACATCTGTTCTTGGGCTATCAGGGTTGCTGTCCCTTTTCAAGCATCTAATGTCACTGCCAAAATTGGGGATCTATGCCCAAGTCTAATGTTTTATCCACCCCACATATACGGCCCCTTTTTTAGGTTAAGCAGAACTCCAGATACGATCTCTCCAGAATGTTCCTAAAGTGATTTGAGAAAATGTGAGTAGGGTTTCTCACATACATTGATAGATTTTTTTTACAGTATCCAGGGGTAGTTCACAACAGTTTCTAGGGTGTGTGATCTTAGCCTCTTTGTATTATAGCTCTCCTGTGTAGGCATACAGGGTTTGGTAGTACTGTATTTGTGGAGTTTGGTTACTGTGGTAGGATTTCTTCTTATTGATGCATTCTAATGTGAAGGACAACTCTCTATATAATGGACCCTACCTATGTCTAACATTGCGTTGACCCATTTGGAGGGCGCAGTATATATGTGCTGAGGCCCAGCTATGAAACTCTTCACATTTCCTGTATTATGTGGTCATGATGCAACCCAGGCTTCAACCACACAGCAATGCACATCTCTGTAAGCAGTAAGGGGCTGCTTTAAGGGACACTACCACCATCTTTTACACCATTGCACTTCCAGCCCACTTAGGTAGGATGTGTTAAATCCTTTCTATCATTCCATCTTTTATGTGAAAATTTGCCCATTTATAAAAAAAAAAAACACTGCGCAGAGATGAGTCCCTTCTGGAGGTGGAAAGTCACTTCTTCAATTTCTCCTATAGTACCTAGAACTATTATATTGTATTTAATTTGACCCCGATGTTGCTGTAGTTTATCCTGCTCTAATTGCGGAGCAGGACCGGGTCTCCGTCTGTCAGAAGCAGCCAGATGCCCCTAGGGAGAAGGCAGAAGTGGTTTATTACCAAACTTGCCTTCTCCCTTTTTCGCTGCATAATACTGAAGTAGCGCTATGCAAAGAATTCAAGCTGGCACTGGCCCGGGCTCTATAGACCAGGAGGTCATGTGATCACGGTCTCTGAAGCCTGGGTCTAATAAGGCCTAGTACAGCTCTGCTCCTGCTGTTCCCCCCCCAAAACAGTGGTTTGTTATCCCTCTAACTGCGGCTTTTATAGATGCCCTGGTTTTAGTTTCAAAACATACTGTAAAAATGTGAAACGCACACACGCTTAATGAACATATATAACTATACAAATAACAATAAAAGTCCGCTGACTTGCATCCAAAACTGCAAACGCCAGTGTCACTGTGGAGCACTAGTCAGACTATATCTTCCCTGTTAGTACCAAAAATAGCGAAATAAAGCACAAGGAGCAGGAAAACAGTTAGCATTGTCAAAGAGAGATGGGTAATACAGTTCTCACCAGCCGGTCCTAAACAGCCTCCTGATAGCCATGCCATGTTTCTTGTGCAGAAATATACATCTCCCATTAAAAGTAAAAAAAAATCCCCTGCTATACTATAAAACACCTCGCCATAGTTACCCCATTGGCCTGAGACTATACATATTATATATCAAAAGGACAGTCACACCATAGGGAATTGATTTATAATGCCCACACTGCCAGGAAGTTGGAGTGGAGAAGACGACGTCAGGGGGTGAGAGCCAGAGGTGAGTAGGAGGTTTATTATTTTATCTTGAAGGTGGGGTCCCTGCTGGACTTTTTATCAGAGAGTACTTACGTCATTTTCAGAAAAAGGTTCTAGGCTTATTCTTAAGGTTTCCCAATTTTTTGTTGCAAAATTGGGTGCCTCGGCTTATACCCAAGTATAGTGTGTGTGTAGCCATGTTATGGTCAGGAATGTCTGGCTGATGAGATAAGACAGGAGGCTTCACTTTACATATCAAGAAAGTGGTGCAGAACATTTATTACCGTATATATTCTCGTGTATAAGCCGAGATTTTCAGCACAAAAAATGTGCTGAAAAACCTCACCTCGGCTTATATATGGGGGCAGGCTGGCTGTATACTGCACCCTCGGCTTATACTCGAGTCAATAGGTTTTTGGTGGTAAAATTAGGGGTCGCGGCTTATACTCGAGTATATACGGTAGATTTTATATTGGTAAATTACCCAATATTCTGGAGTATTGGGAAATAGACTTCCAAGATGTTTCCCATTCCCTCAAACCAAGCTCTCTACCTATATCCTTGTCCCATTTTTTCCTATAACTAGCTGTAGGGATCCCCGAAAGCAGTTTGTCTTGGCGCTGGGTTTGTTTTGCAACTTTGTTTATAAACTGGGAGGTACATTTTTGCATAGTCATTTTCCTTAAGATATTATGGTGTTTTATAGACCTAGTATAGGTGAACATGAATATAAATCCTTGTCAAGTCTACATTGTGTATAGGGTGCCACAATTTTTGCTTTATGTGTCTTCCCTCTGGCCATATACTGGGTATTCAGTATGCAGAATCTAGGTCAATATGATGTTGGGCTAGTCTTTAGTAAAACCTGTTTACATCAGGTTAGTAATGTGACACTATAGCCTTTTCATTTCCGATCATAGATGATGATTTTGTAGGTTTACAATGCACAACAAATTCTGGTTAAGCTACTCACCATGACTTACAAAGCCTTCCACAACTGGGGCCCTCTTTATCTTTGCCCTAATTAGTAAATTGCGTCCCACTTAGAATATCCACTCCACATTCTGTGGAACTCCCCCCCCCCCCACTGTGCACCTAAAAACCCACCTGTTTGGGTTTGTCCTTTACCTAGTGTCTCCATTTTTCCTGTGACCTTATAATTTTCAGGAAGGGTACCAGTTCATGTGGCAGTAGTTTTGAGTCTTCTGTACTTATTTTATATGAAGTATGTGAACCCCTTATTAAATGTACGGCATCATAGGATTATGGGGCTCTATAAATAATTGGCTTGTTATCCACTTGGTACTTTGTGATGTGATGGAGGCAAAAGCAGTGCAGTGCCTGTAATTGCTGTTGCTGTGGGGATAACCAAACCATGATACAACCTGATACCATGAGAGTAAAATGGGATGGATTGTCTAACAGTAAGCGAAATGTCCTGTCATCAGTCCAGCATGACAACTGTGATCATGGCCAGGCATGTTTGACATGTTACCATGTGGATTCTGTCATCCAGCCTACAGTGACATGAATCAGGCTGTGGCCTCCGCACAGGAAATTCGGGATTCTCCTCTGCTTACACAAGACTTGACGGCTCTGTTTTTTCTGAATACGGTACTTTAATTCCTCATGAAATGTATACCCTGTGCTGTACCATTCCTCTTACTTATAACTAATGCACAATCCCCTTCAGTCATGATTTATTGGACAATGTAACATTGTATGGGGTCACACCCCCGACTACTAACACTCAAACAGTTGTCGGCTTATTAAACAATTTCTAGAAGGAATAATAAGTGACTTTATTTATTAAGTGAATTATTTTATCAAGGTGTTACAGCACCTTGTTTTTTTTGCCATGTCCATGGTGTAAAATTACTGATCTGCAGCAGTGCCAGGCAGCAGGAGTTGGAGTCTTGATAAAAATGGGCCACAAATGCATATTAAATTATAAAAATTATCAAATTTCTTAGGGTTCAGGCCAGGGGAGAACAACATTCATTAGTCTTAATGTCCCAATGCTCCACTTAAAGGGGCTGTACCAGTAAGCAGCACCCTAGATAGACTTACAACCAAAGTAAAGCACAAAACCCAGAGAAGATAATAATAATCAAAATAATAATAATAATAATGATAATAATAATGAAGAGACCCCGTAGCAGACAAAAGTACAAAAATCTTCCCCTTTCCTGCCTCTTCTTTTTCTCCCTGTGCCACACTGCAGCTTCTTCTCTCCTCCATGTGCTGCTCTACTGTGTCCCGCACTGGTTGTATACACCAGCACCTGGGCCCAGAGCAGAAATGTGTCAGGAGCATCAGAGGATGCAAGAGCAGTACAGCTGACAAGTACTCGCCACTCCTGAGGCCGGCCTGGTGTCACAACCCCACCTATCAACTGAAGGGTTTCCCATAGACTTTTGTAGACTCTGTAGCCCATTTTGGTAGACCAATAGTAGACTGTGGGGCACAGGACACATTGCCAGAAGTTCTGACAATTGGACTTGTATCCCTTATCTTGTGGAAAGGCGATGATTGTTTATGGGAAAACTCTTTTATAAAATATGCAATAATCCTGATTTGTTTTATTCCTGGAATCGTCCTTAACGGCCCTGGGCCCAGCCTGGCACCAATCTGCTGGAAGTGTCCATAGCGGATATATACCGTATGCATATATCCTTACTTTCACAATACTCTTATCTCTTACAGTGCAACCCAACTGTGCTGTACACCATTGAAATGAAGCCTGATTTATCACTTGCACCTGCTGGCCTCAGATTATAAGGTTTTTCTAGGTGTTCCACATTTATACATAGCATCAATTAGGTGCCTAAAATAGTAACTGACTCTAATCCTCTTTTTGGCTGCCAAGAGCGGTCAAAAGGTTCATGGAATCCCCTTTGGTACCTGCTGATTCATTTATATGTCCACCACCATAATTTCAAAGAAGCTGTCAGTAGATGATGGTGTTTTGTTTTTTTTTTGTTTTTTTGATGTTGGCCACCTTTCACCCTAACATTTTTCACAAACTAGTTCTGCGCATGTTTTTAACGAGCCGAACTTGCATTACACACTGTATTAGGTTTGTTTGTTTCTATTTGCGTTTTTCTTTCTTTTTTTTTTTTTTTTTTATCTCTGATCAGTTTCCATAGAAAAGATTGACCACAGTGACGCAAGTCTTTTCTTTTTTTTTTTTTTTTTTTTACGTGCATTCTGTGTGTGTGAAACAGTGTAAACTGATCAATGCATGAAAAACGCTGAACTCTGACTGAAAACTTGTTGAACTCTGAAGGAACTATAAGTTTTTCACTGACCAAACCCTGATCGCACTCTTATGAAACTCTGCAACACTAGTGTGAAAGGGGCCTTGCAGTTTCTATAAAGGAATTGTTATGGGTTTCTTTCCCCATGTTGGGCCCAGTTCACAGCTACAGTCAGACCTCTATTATAATCTTCCATCAGTAAAATTATAATAATGGAAGTATGGAGGCCACATTCAGCCGTGATCTCATGCGGAGGTAACATTGTGTTTGCTAAATACAATAAAAACCCAATGTTGCTTCGACATGTTATTATAGGGCAGTGGTTCTCAACCTTTCTAATCCTGTGACCCCGCAATACAGTTCCTCATGCTGTGGTGACCCCAAACCATGCAACTCGCAGTAAAAACACAATAAAATTGCGGCTCCGATGGCTTTAGGCGACCCCTGGTTTTGGTCGTTCGACCCCCGCTGGGGTCCCGACCCACAGGTTGAGAACCACTGTTATAGGGGAAGCCTTTTGAATTTTGTATCCATCTCACACAAGTGGTGGAAATATATTGCAGGACACCATTAACGGCCCATTGAACTCGGTGGACATTTCAAACAGATCGCTTAGACTTCCACAGTTATCATTTTATATGCATAAGGTGATAATGGAGGCCTCAATACAGGCCGGAACTGTGCCTTACACTATGTATTACACATAACTGTGTAGGGGTTTTCTCTCCAGTCCCCTCATGTACCAGTGAGACCAGGTTTACAATACAAGTCCTCTATAGAAAACCCCTCATTGATTCTACTAATGACAATAGAATGAGGAAAAATGTACTGAAAAACCTCTCCTCGGCTTATACACGAGTCAATAAAAAATAGAAAACTTAATACTCACACTTCGGTGTCCGGATCCTTGGCTCCTGATCTTCGTCGCAGTTCACGGCGGCTCCTCTTCTCTGGCCGACAAAGTCATGTCCATGCTATCTGCCGGCGGGCACACACTATGATGCGGCGGTGTCGCCGCTGATGACGTCTTCAGGGGAGACACCGTCGCATTATAGTGTGCGCCCTCCGGCAGGTTGCATTAACGCGTCTCTGCTGCCTAGAGAAGAAGACAGAAGCCGCCACCGAGGTTCAGGGGTGAGTATTACGTTTTTTCTTTTTAATGCACTTGGCAGGGGGCTGGCTAGCTGTATACTACATCCTCGGCTTATACTCGAGTCAATAGGTTTTCCCAGTTTTTGGTAGTAAAATTAGGGGTCTCTGCTTATACTCGGGTCGGCTTATACTTGAGTATATATATATATATATATATAATATATATATATATATATATATATATTTTCCCCTTCCATCTGCATCGACTATACTGGCTAAGGTCATGAAGCTCCTCTAAAGCATATTACTACACACTAATAACACAAGCTGAGGTAAAATAGTAGTCCCATGAACATGACCAGAAAATAGGAGGAAAGAATCTAAATAAAAATAAGTCAGGCGTTTTATACTAAAAGCAATCGTCAAAAAGACAAAGGCTGTCTATTTTCCATATATACACGCCATGTTTTCCTGAGCCTGGACAACCCCTTTAATCAAACACAATGGAGGAGATTTAGCAGAAGTGTTTGGGATCAAAACTGTTCTAGTTGCTCATGGCAACCAATCAGAGCACAATCTTCATTTTTCGACAGCAGTTTATAAAATTAAAGCTGAGCTCTGTTTGCCATAAGAAACTATAACAGTTATGACTTCAGGCACGTGATAAATTGCCCTTTTAAATGCGTGTTTCCTTTTGATTTTGTGGATTTTCTGGAACAACTACAGCAGAACTGCAGAAAGTGGCTACACACCCTTGTAATAAGGTGTTACACACACACACACTGTCTTCTATCTAGTTTATTTCTTGGCTGCCATTCAGCTTTGTAGAAACATGATCCTGGTCGTATGTAATTTTATATAATGCATTAGTCACATGTTGTGACTCATTTATTATTTGCTGTACTTTTCTACCAGAACGAAGTATACTACCTTTTGTTAACTGGTACAGAGTCTGTACCAAAAAAAAAAATTAAAACGTTTACTTGCTGTGGTGTGCCCTTGTCCTGCGCTGTGGTACCTTCGTGCTGTGGCCCTCTTTGATTACAGGGCTTGACACTTTGCCACCAACGGCTTTCGGCTTCCTGGCGCGCCAACCCATCTCTCTGCTCATCTAGAGACTGTTTGCACATGTGCCGCAAATATTCTGTTTACATTGCGTTTACATTAACACAATGTTACGAGATTGTGATGTTGCAGCAAACAAGATGTAAATGTGCATATGATAGCATGATGTAAATGTGATGTGAACGCAGACGCGATGTAAACTCAAATGCAATGTTACCGCAACAGCGATTTGTACATAAAACATGATGCGGGCATGAATGCAGCATCTGGATGAGCACAGAGATCACACAGTGTCTGCCACACTTAAATTTGTTATCCATGGCCTCCTTCCTTCTAAATAAAAGAAAAAAAAAAATTAAATTGTGCTAATGAGCCTGGGAGCCTGGATGGTTCCTGCCCGTGTTACCAGAGCCCTTCTGTACACTTTCACCCCAAGCCGCCCCTCCCCCCTCCCTTGGCACTTCCTTTTCCCTCTTCCCTCTTCAGCATAAGAAGTTTTAGCAGATGGTGGAAGGGGAAGTGCTCCTAGCACACTGTAACAGCATGCAAGTTGCAGCAGGGAGGGTCTCTGGTTTACACCCCCAGTAGCAAAAGCTGATTTCATAAGGAAGGAGGCCATGGATAACAAATATAAGAATATTACCACGGTGCCTAGGTCTGAGTAAGCGTCCTTGGTTATCCATTCTAGTTTTTGAAGATGGATTTCCTTTAACTGTGAACCACAGTGAACACAAAGCCAAAGTTATTCAGAATATATCTTTAAGGAGTTTATCAAATTGACCTCCATCTTTTCTGGTTATGGGTCGAGGCTCCTGAGATCCCTGGAAGTAGGAATGTGTGGCTGAGCACTGTGGTTCATTATGTATCTGTCCGGCAGTGTGTTACCATTTCATAGTGGACCTGCCCCCTGAATATGTTGCTCTATGGAAGGGAAGCATGCAAGCACACCTCCCAACATCTGAGAATGTGAAAGAGGTACAAAGGGAAATGTATTTTTATCTATTTTCTCCCTCCTCCCACCCCCACTTATAATGCCTTTGGTTTCTGTACCTCCATACATTGTGGCACCTCTCCTCCTCCAAAAATTCCCTCCTGTTCTTACAAATATTGTGCCCCTCCACTACTATTATTCCCTCCCCATTTCTATATACTTATTGCTATATATATTCCTCATCTGATGCTGATGGGGTTGAGGTCCTGGTACATAGATCCTGCTGCTCGGGACAGCAGGAGTCTGCAGTATTCTCCTGACCCTCATATTAATACTATGTGCCCTTCTATAGGAAGCCTAGATGTCAGAGACACTGCTGGTGCTATTACTGCTTCCTGGCACGTTGTGTTTTTTTTTTTGTTTTTTTTTTTTATTTGGTCTATTAACTAACTATTAATAACTGGAAAAAAGTTCTTGATTCTGGAGGAATGTAAAAGTGTCATTTAATGAACTGGTTCTGCGGCTTTCTCATTTCTGTGTCCTTACTCATCTTTCATCCTTAGCAACATCCATACACAAGTGCGTGTTTATCTGAGTTACAGGCATTACATAATATCATTTATTGGCTTTTATCCTTCAGGGAAGCACAGGCATGGATCCTTTCTAAGACCTGTGTGTTTAGCCTGCTCTGTTAAAGGATTCCTTCATCCTTTTGGTTGAATGAAATCCCCCAAATCGCTTTATATTGTGGACGCAATAGTGTAGTTATCTGTTAAAATGTTGACTTTGCATACGTCTCTCTTTGTAGCAATATGAACCGTGAAGAACGGAACGTGCTGCGTATGAAAGAAAGGGAAAGGCGAAATCAAGAAATCCAGCAGGGCGAAGAGGCCTTTCCATCTACCTCTCCTCTCTTTGCTGAACCTTATAAAGTTGTAAGTGTGCTACACGGTAATAAGATTTCTACATTCCCAGTGCAAGTCTTCATCTGCTGTGTTCTCTACCACATACGGTTTCTATATGTAAGACTTGCCATAATCTAGCACAAAGCATGGCTTTTAGCAATGGCATCCGTAGCGCTGCTCAACACTTGTATTGGCTTGTAAATGTATTGTCTACGCATTTAACAAATTCACCAAATTGGACTGACTAATGAAGTAATTGCTTCCGGATTAGAGCACAATTACATTGTTATTAAAAACCAGGGCTACTTACTCCTAGATCCAGGACCCGTGACTGTATTTGCCATTCGTGGCCTCCCTTCTTCTAAAATCAATTTTTAAAATGATTCTAATGAGTAAGAAGGGATCTGGGAGACCCTGGGACATGGTAAAGTTTGAGATTGATTCTTTCAATAATGATATAATGCACAGCTCTCTCTACCCATCGGCCAGAGTTCTGTATATTTCCCAGCAGTTGTCCCTGATATAACACCTTTACTCTTGGAATGGTGTTGGCAGTGATAACAGTGATAAGCTGCAGTGGTACACTGACAAGGTGCCCCCCCCCCCCTCCCCATGGCAGGGAATCCTCAGGGAAATGGGATTCCTGGCAGGGTCCATCCTACACAGTTGGGCCTGCCATGAGAGTTTTGTAGATTTCTCTATTGATTTGTATCTATTTTATTGTGTGAATAGGCCTCTCACACTTGAAGCAGCATTGACAATAAGCACCTCCTTCTGTTATGGTATTCATCTGTTCTTTGCTGTTTTTTTCCTCCCCTCTCATATACTCTGCTCTTTCCTGTAACATATGACTTTATTGCTGAGATTCCCTCTTTTATATGTGGATTTTGAGTCCTGTCAGGAAATATTATTTCAGGTCAGCATGGAAGCAAATCTTGCTGTCTTGTTTGCATGAAGCTGAGCAAGAAGGACATGGATTATAGTATATAGAAAGTATTTAGAAGCCATTTTGGTTACAGTAAGGTCATTTAAAGAAATCCACAACAACAGTATGGAATTGTGGCATATTTTTCCTGGCTTTGTTCATTATTTCCATGTGCTCAGATACTATGAGACAGGCTTCAGCTGAAGAGTAGATGCTATCACAGGTGAAGGATCTAAGCTTTCCCATGCCTTTATTTAGGCAATTGGTGGAGGTCTCGGTCTCATCAAACATTTTGTAAAATTACATTTGTGACTTCTATTCCTAATCTGAAAGCCTGATATGATAATGGAGATAAAATGAGTTCTGTGAGCTGTGGTTTTGTTTTTAAAGGGATTGGCCACTCCTTTATGCAAGTTTCCCCTGTGCCTTTACTGCCTTTTAGATAAACCCTGAATGTTTGTCAAGTGATTCAGCAGACCTGCTTCTTACTTTTGTAATTTGTACATGCTGTTTTCTTTACATCTCTGAGATCTGTTGAGTTGGAGGAGCTGCAGCAGCAGTGATTCTACCCCCCTGTCAGTACAGGCAGATTGTGAGAAGAGAGAGGATTATATCATTTGTAGGACCTGGAGCAGTGATGGATGGCAGCTGTGTGTGTATATGCAGAGGGCAGCATGCTGAGAACAAGGAAGAGCTGCAGCTTTCATAGGAGGCAAAGACACATGTGACATGTCTAATGTGATCTATTCAAAAGTGGCCAACCCCCTTTTAATTTTGACAGGACTCCTGGGTGAGAATGTGGGTCCTGCATTTCCCACCTGCGCACAATGTTTGTACACACGCTAAGATCCTTGCTAACAAGCAAGTTCAATCTGAAAAAACTCCTACCTCGTGCTTATGGGATTGTACAGGCATATAACGTAGAATCACCTAAGTGAACAGACTTGCTAAATTCAGTTCCGCAATTTTCGGTTCTTTACAGAAAAGGTTTATTGGACCAAACCAATTTGTGAGTAACAGGCTTTAAAGGGAAGGTTGTCCATTTTGGGATACATTCAGAACGTACGCTCGCCCCTCTCCATAGAAGCTATTGGCCTGTCCCTATTATCTAAGCCTTTATATGGATAGGATGAGCTTTATCCTCAAGGTCACTCCTGTTTTTGCTTTATTAGCTGCTTAATGTTGTCTTAATGTTGAATTTTGTTTGGAGGATTTCATACTAACATTTCCTTCTTTTGTTTTCTTTTTTTCTGTTCCCTTGTTTTAGACAAGCAAGGAAGATAAATTGTCAAACCGAATCCAGAGTATGCTGGGAAACTACGATGAAATGAAGGATATGATCACTGACCCACCTTTGTCACTTGGGATTTCCAAGCACCCTCCTCCTCCATCAGATGACAAATCTGGACAAGGCTTCTATGCTGATCAGAGACATAGTTCTTCACACCAGAGCAGTAAATGGACTCCTGTGGGGCCTGCACCAAGCACTTCTTCCCAGTCCCAGAAACGTTCCTCATCGAGTACACAAGGAGGACATAGCAGGAGCAGCAGTGGCAGCAGCAGTCAAAGGCATGATAGGGAGTCCTATAGCAGTAGCCGAAAAAAGGGCCAACACGGGTCAGAGCACTCCAAATTGCGGTCCATTAGCCCAGCAAAGCAGGCTGCTTTAAATTCTAGCCATTCACGTTCTCATGGGATTGATCACCACAGCAAAGATCGCCAACGCGCTAAATCCCCAAGAGACCCGGATGCTAACTGGGATTCCCCTTCTCGAGCACCTTCATTCTCAAGTGGACAGCACTCCTCACAAGCCTTTCCTCCATCTCTAATGTCCAAATCCAGCTCAATGTTGCAGAAACCTACAGCCTATGTAAGGCCGATGGATGGGCCCGAATCTATGGAAACAAAATTGGCCTCTGAACACTACAGCAGCCAGTCTCAAGGCCATAGCATGAATGAGCTGAAGTCCTCTAAAGCTCACTTAACAAAACTGAAGATCCCTTCTCAGCCACTGGATGTAAGTCTCCCCTACCCTTCTTACTTTGTGGATTCTGTCAAAATTGGTTCCTAATTTCTTACACAGTCTGCAGCAATTCCATTTGCCATACCAGATCATTCATGCTCTGTTTACACCCATTGGAAATAAAATCCACCAACGCTTTACACTTATTATGATGATCTGGCATTGATTTCTTTCTAAACTATGTGAAAATTTTCATATCAATTCAAATAGGAATCACTAGAGGATTTTAACACTCATGGAAGATTCACTTGTTTCAAACCAATACCATGTGAAAATGGTTATTTTACTTTACTTTACTATGCCACTACTCTATTTCACAAGTAATATGCGTACAGGCATGGGTACCAAACTGACCCAGGTTTGCATTGCTTGCAGTAGTCTTTAACATTGGAAAACTGCACGTCCTTAATGTAAAACAATGTTCATTTACAGAATACCCCTGTCATTAATAGAAAATTGCACTTTTTTCATAGCTTTCTATGTTTAAACGGGTCAAATTTCTTCATGATCTTTTCTTTTTTATTGCTGTTTCTGATTTACCTAAAGAACTGTCAATCCTAATGACTAAAATGTTTGGGATCATGCATATATTATGAAAGGTACAAGTCAAGTTCTATAACTTGGTGAATGAGCACAAAAAAATTGTCCAGTAAATACAATGGGCTTTCAACCATTTATTACCATGACTTTACAGAATTGTGTTCCACTCTCTGTTAAACGTGCACCCAAATATAAATTGGTGCCCTGTGTCGGAGCAGTGCATGGGGCACCGGATTCATGAAGAATGTAGCCACAATTCATGAATCTGACGCCCCCTGCACACTACACAGGCAAATTGTACAGACTGCAGTTTTTTTTTGCGGGGGGGGGGGGAGGGGGGTTAATAATAAATGTCGGCCAATCTGTTTCCTCTGTGAGCTCATCAAAGGTTGCAGGGCCCTTGAACACGTCACTGTCTCGTAGTTTCACCCTAATATTACTCACAGTGAATCACCTTCCTGTCAGTTGCATTGGTAGGGCTTGTATGGCAGTATATTGTATATCCTTTTTTTCATAGGTAGTGTTCATTTCATTCTACAAATGTGGCCTTAGCTGTAACCCTGCTGCACAATGCACCAGTATATGACATTACATTTGGAAGTCAGACCGATGGCTCTGATTATGTCCTTGCCTTTCTATGTTGTGCATCTCATCAGTTGTCCCTTTTTTATCTCAGGCCTCAGCATCTGGTGATGTTAGCTGTGTGGATGAAATTTTAAAAGTAAGTTTAAGACATGTATATTTTATAAACTCTTTACGATGTTTGTAATCACAGGTTGGCTTTGAAAAATATGCTTGTGTGACATTGTACAGTACAAGTTGTGCCTCTCTTGGGAGGCTACAAGTAGATCAGGTCTTAGCAATGCTCTATCAGCTGAGAGTAGGATTATTTATGTACACAGTTTTCAACCTCGCTCAGTTATCTTCCTCCATCACATGACTATTAACAAAAGGCCAGAGGAAACCTGACGCTTCAGAAGGCTTTTTTTTTTTTTTTATTCCTCTGGTTTTATCTAGTGAAAGTAGCAAGAAAGATTCCTTTTGAATTACAGCTAGCAGAGAATCTTGAAAGCAAGAATTTGTTTTTCCTCTTTAAATCTTAGGTTTACACACAATGGGGCAGATTTATCAAGCTGTCTGAAAGTCAGAATATTTCTAGTTGCCCATGGCAACCAATCACAGCTCAGCTTTCATTTTACCAGTGCTCATGAATATTTTAAAGGAGAGCTGTGATTGGTTGCCATGGGCAACTAGAAATATTCTGACTTTCAGACAGCTTGATAAATCTGCCCCAATGAGTTACAAAAAATAAACATCACTATACAGTTAAAAAGGAATACAACACGAAAAATTCTTTAATTATAATTTTCTTTTTGTAAGCAAGAATGAATAGAATAGTAGTAGAACTGGAAATGTATCCAAATGGTGGGCAAGTAAAACAATAGTTGTTTGCTTTCTGATTTTAATATAACCAATGTTCACTGAATTTGACAATGCAAATGTTAAATGTGCGCAAAAGATCCTGCCTGCAACGTGCCTGCTAAACTGACCCCTCAGTGTTCCTGAAGAACTTCTCCCAAAAATAAATTAATTGGATTAAAAAGTGGCAAATGATTTGCTCACTAACTGTTTGTGTACTGTGTGTATTTATTTTTACTTTTTTTTTTTTTTTTGCAGGAGATGACCCACTCATGGCCTCCCCCCCTCACTGCAATTCATACACCGTGCAAAACTGAGCCTTCCAAATTTCCATTCCCAACAAAGGTTTGCATTCATTATATTTATTGGGCTGGCCATGTCACTGTTTTCCCCAATCACATGTATGCTTCAATTGTAAGTGCTGCTGTCAAATGCCTTTAGTGGCTTATTTCCATATGAACAAAAGGAATGGGCGCCCTGGAGTCTGATTTGTAAGAATGTCCAATGCTTTGTTTTACAAGAATACATTTAAAATTAATACAAAAGATAACTTCAGTGAACTGTACTCATCTTCTTATTTATAGGAATCGCAACAATCAAGCTTTTCTAACTCTGAGCAAAGTAAGTACGGAACATTCTACCCGTAATAGAACAGTGTTATTGGGAGAAATCATATGTACAAGAACTATTCTCTGTATCCGCTCACATGTCTTTGTTTTAACTTTACAGAGAGATACAGTGCATCAACAAAAGCATCTAATGGTCATCCCCCCAAGTGGTAAGTTGCATTTCCTTAGTAGAGAATATAAATTCATACTAATCGCTGGGTTTAAACTCGAAAACATGTTCATTCGCTAGAACGAAAGTATCTGAAGTAGGAGCTGTAAATTGCAGGCTATTGTAATAGTGAGTTGTGGCGCAGGATTATACGGAGGAGTATAAATAGTACACAGGGAGTTTTCCTAATGCCACTAATCTGGCAGCAGACCTCTATCCTTAAAGGACATTTTATGACTTGTTATGTAGAGAAACAATCCCTGCATGTCCTTGAAAGCAGCCGTGCCGCCAAAATATCAGTTGTATAAATTTCTGGGTATGTGTACAGATCTGGTAAATCATAATATAAAAAATAAAAACACATGCACTAATGCGGGAAAAGCTTCTGGTTAGTGTGAGAGCAGCAAAGCATAACGCCCTTCCTCCCTGATATCCATTGATCATCTGATCTTCATATCTGCAGCAGACTGCCAAAACCGGCTTCTCCACTTGGTGTTTAGTGGCATTTTGGCTCCTACTTACAGTAGCCATGCTTTCTGGCTTTGTACACTGCATAATTCAGGTGCCACAGCTGCTAGCATTTGTTGACATTTGGGGTGCCAGACCTTACCCTAAATATGCATGATCTATCCTACCAGTAGGTCAAAGTATTTAAAGCCTGGGAACACCTTTAAGTGGTATTATGCTTCAAACCTAAAAGCCACAAACTGTTGCAGTCTGTAAAAAAAAAAATATATATATATATGTTTATATGTTTATTAGTTTTATGATTTTAGTTTTAGCTTTTATTAGCAGTTGCTTACCTTTACTGACCAATGTTTTACAGCACGCTGAAGGAGGATTTAAAGCTGAGCAGCAGTGAAGATAGTGATGGGGATCAGGTACAGGTTTTTTCTTCTCTAAAATTCCATAAATCTTTGCGATCAGTTTTGCATGTTGTGCCAACTATCCTTGCCTATAGTGTTTAGAACCTGCAGAAGGAAGAAGAGGATTGCCCCATAGTGGTTACAATAGAATTAACTATAACTATTTGGGATTTTTCCAAACAGTCGTCTCTATCAGATGCCCCAGGTTTGTTAGACTCTTCTTTGTACAACACTCATTTTAGAGGGTTTCTTAAACTGATCATGGAATGCCCTATTTCTGCCCAGCAAACAGACATATTCTTTGGGGAAAACTTGACTGCAAGTGTATAGCATTTATGTAGCTCACCAGCTCTATATAGTTCTCATTGCACTCAACAGAGAGGAAGGGTTTTTTTTTGGAAACATTGTCAGGTCCTGAACAGAGAGGATCAAAAATAATAATAAGTAATACCGCTTTATTAAAAATTATCTAATTGGATAGGGGAAGAAGGGCATTCTCAAATGGACAGCCCTTTCTCAAGATTGAAGTGGCAGGTATAAGGGGGAACTACCGAGCACCAGCTCAGGGTGAGCTGGTGCCGGAGCTTATTTTTGTTAGTGTTTTAAACCACAGTATCGCGGTTTAAAACACTTTTTAAACTTTATGGCCGAAGCTGCTTCGGCGCAGGGAGGTACGCGCTCGGCGCACCATGTGCGCGACCGTGCACGCGGCTACATAGGAAGTGAATGAGAGCCGCGCACATGGTGCGCCGAGCGCGTACCTCCCTGCGCCGAAGCAGCTTCGGCCATAAAGTTTAAAAAGTGTTTTAAACCGCGATACTGCGGTTTAAAACACTAACAAAACTAAGCTCCGGCACCAGCTCACCCTCAGCTGGTGCTCGGTAGTTCCCCCTTATACCTGCCACTTCAACTGGTAGGTTTCCTTTAACCTCTTCCGTTTTATGTTGCTTTATGATATAATGTTCACCATATTTTTTTTTTTCTGGTACAAATGAGCAACCCTCGGGGACTATTTTGTAGATTTTTATTTTATTTTTAGAATATGTTTGGTATAAATGAGCATTTTTTTTTTTCTCTATGGATGTGTATTACTTTCTAATATATCTAAATTTGATTAGAAAGTTTCAACGTCTAGAAACATTGCTGGTGAAAATTTTAGACTAGGGTACATACCTTCTTGGGTAGCCATCATTGGTTAATCTTTTTAATGGTGATCTAAAAATACACTCTTAGGCCACTTTCACATGAAAGTGTGAATACAGCCGTATGCAACCCTTACCGGTGCAATAGGGGTCAAAAGGGCAATACCTCTATCCATTTTGGTTGGGTGGGGTGGTATACTGCGCTTCTTCGTATGATGCGGGATGTGTGAGCAGCACTTGCCCCTCCTCCTCCTCTCCAGTTTTTTTACTTTACTCATTGGTGCACATGTATCATATCATAAGTCTGGTTTTGTGCCTAGTGAGAACTCAGGGAACACTGCAGAAACATCAACAATGACAATCTTTGAAGGGAAAGACTGTCTCGAAAAAACTTTCAAAATTGCACTTGCACTCAAAAAAGAAAGGAAAAGCCGAGCCAAAATTGAGATACATGTGTCCTATTGACAAAGATTTGCTTTATTTACTAGAACTAATCCAGGACTTTTTCTTTCAGGATTGTGATAAAACTGTCCCAACCAACACACCAGGAAGGTAAGTGGGCAAATAGTCAGTGTGTTAGGGAAATTAGCTCAAAGTTATAAGGCTAAACGCATAATGTAATAACTAGTACAGGTCTATATTCACCTGTGTGTGTCATGTAAAACTGAACAAAAGGCTGTGCTCTTATCTACAGAAGCCACAATCCAGAAGTTAAGAGAAACTGAAGTTTAAATCCTCCCCTTTTATATTTTAACTTTGCAAAAAAAAGGCGTTAATGTAGACTTGTCTAAATGAAGCAGCTGTTATAGAGCAGGAGGAGCCGAGCGAGGGAGTAAGCGATCATTGTATGCACATTCATAGAAGGAAGGTTGTCAATTACTGATAGCACCACTTACTGGATTAATGACAGTGAATTTTTCTCATAATACAAGATTAAAGTTTTCTTGAGGAGGGAAAGGGGAATTAAGGAATATACAAATCAGCATTATTAGAATAGAAAGTCATGGGGAATACCTGCATAAAGGGTTGTTTTAGGAGAGTAGACGGGTCTAGCTCATCTAATGTTTTTGGTAAATAGTTTAGTAGTTACAGGGGAATTGATGGAAACATTAGGAGGAGAGGTTTAGGTCATATGAATAGGCTTTCCAGGGCCATGGTAGACATTTAGAGGACAAAGGGAGGACGTTCTTGTATATAATTTACCATCTTATGTAACCGGGTGATAAACCGGTTTTATAAAGTTGCTGCCAATTTCCTGTTCCTGATCCAGGAAGAGCAACTCTGGATTGCGAATAAAATACCGTGCAGGCTTAGCTGCACCACGATCTGCTGTCTTGTAGGTGTTTTTTGTTTTTTATTGGAAGAGACCCTCAAAAAGGGGTGATGGAAAAACTTTCCCTAAATTTTCCGATTTGATTCAAAGTTATGAGTTTTATATTGCAGCCGGAGTAAACATGAATTTTATATGTGACAACTTCTTTCTTATTACCTCCATTAGTAATTCTGAACCATCACAGCCTAACAGCGAAGGAGCAGAGAACTCCAGGGATGATTCCAGTAGTCACAGCGGATCAGAGAGCAGCTCCGGATCTGATTCTGAAAGCGAAAGCAGTTCCAGTGATAGTGAGGCCAATGAACCCTCCCGCAGTGCCTCACCCGAGGTAAAAATCTGTAGAAACGTGGATAAAATGCTAATGAAGAAAAACCCATGTATACAGTATATTAAATATCCTGACGTGATGTTACTGTCCTCCTTGTCACAGGTGTGTATTGATCCGACCCTGTTGGTACTGATTAGGTATTAACATTATCAATGTGTGCAGAGACACCACCCCACTGGCTCCTCCCACTTGACAGTTCAACAAGTATTGTTAAAAGTCAGGAGAGTTGATAGGTCTTTTTGTGACATCTATTAGCTTAAGGTTTTATTTCCACTACTTTTCGGTTTATCACATTCGGATTATCACATTTTGCTCTTTTGAGAGGAGGTGCTAATGGATACTTCAAACACATCAATTCATAGATATTCTTACTATTCTGCTTGGAGTTGATTTTTTAATAGTTTTCACCAAGCTGGTATAATCTTTCTTAACTCCTAATGGACTAATGCTACCTGATGTGCCCAGCCTGCTGATGGAGAGGTGCCCATTGTCTGTCACTAATCTTTTCACACTTACTGTCTGATATATTCATATGTGAGCTTGTTTGTTTGCAGAGTAGCACCTAAAAAGATTTGCATTTCTCTAGGAAATCTTTTGAATGGATTAAGAGCTGAATAGTGATTTACATAGTGTGACAGGAGATTGTTGTGTTTGTTTCCTGTCTGTATATCTTTCTGTGTATTTTATTGTTTAGGTTGTTGACAAGTTTCATATAATCTGCAATTGTTCCTCTCATGTTTTACTGATCATGTTCTGTTTCTTTTTTAAGCCTGAGCCTCCTCCATCAAATAAATGGCAATTGGACAATTGGCTAAATAAGGTCAATCCACATAAAGTGTCTCCTGCGTCATCTGTGGAAAGTAATATCCCCTCCTCACAAGGATACAAAAAGGATGTTCAAGAGCAGGTGACCGGAGCAAATTACACAGAACCAAGTGGACCCAAGGAGTCTAACAACTCTACCCCTGTTAGAGAGTCCAAGGTAGCTCAAAAAGGATCAGAGGGCAGTCGTGGGAGGCAGAAGTCTCCAGCTCAGAGTGAAAGTACATCTCAGAGAAGAAATGTTGGTAAGAAACAACCAAAAAAACTTGAAAAGACAACTGTAGATGCTCCGCGGAGAGAGCTCAAAATTGAGAGTATAACGACAGCAGAAATGACCACCAATCTACCAGCTAATCGTCATAAAGCCGCCACAAAAGGATCCAGAAAACCCAGTATTAAGAAAGAACCCAAGTCCTCGCCCCGGCCTGCAGCTGAAAGGAAAAAGTACAACAAGAACTCAAGTAAACCCTCTCAAAAATCCAAGGAGTTTATTGACACGGATACCTCATCTTCTGATTCTGATGAAATTGAAAGCCTTCCTCCTTCTTCCCAAACCCCAAAATATTCTGAGAGCAATAGGACTCCTCCAGCTAAACCCTCCGTTGAGGAGGATGATACCATTTTCCGGCAACGATTGTTCTCTCCTATGGAAGAGAAAGAGCTCCTTTCCCCCTTAAGTGAGCCTGAGGACAGATACCCACTTATTGTTAAAATTGACTTGAGCCTGTTATCACGGATACCAGGGAGGCCTTTTAAAGAGACTGAACCTCCGAAGGTTGAAAAAGTTGCACCAGAGAAACATTCAAAAGAAAGTCAAAAACAAACAGAAAAACCTCCCAGCAAAGGAAAGAGGAAACACAAGGTTAGTCAGAAAAAGTATTTTAACTTTTTCATGTTTTCTCGCTTTTTAGCTCAATTTCTTTGATGGGTTTCTGGATGTTTTGATACTTGTATTTGTTTAAAACAATTCTTTAGAGTGGTTATTTCACCTGAAACTGCGGCAGTATGGCATCAAATAATGACCTATCTGATGGTGCTGCTTTCTGAGGTGCACTATAACAAAGGGCAATATTTGATGCTGCATTTTCTTTGGTTGTAGGTTAGTACTGAGAAAGTATTTGGCATTTCTCCTTTAATGGGAATGTGTCATCAGAAATTGACCGAATAAACAATTACCATTGTGGTGTTCACCAGCTGACCAGCTTCTAGGTCATGTTTCTTTCAAGGTCGAGGTTGGTGGCATCATCTTGAAAATCCACTTTGAAGTGAGATGTAAGTTGGACGTATAAAGTCAGGGAGGCGGAGAGTTTAACACCAAAGTTAAGCTCTCCCTGCCTCTGAACACTTCTTATGTGACTGACGACATATGCCCAACTTCTGGTGATCTGGTCACTGATGTTCCTGAATGCAAGACCATGAAATACAGTGAATGGGCTATTATGGGGGAGGGAAAGCCAACTTCACTGTTAAACTTCCCACCTCCTTAACTTCACTAGACTCGTGTCAAAGTAGAGTCTAATAACTCTACCAGTGTTAGAGAGTTCTAGGTAACTCAAAAAGGATCAGAGGGCAGCCGTGGGAGGCAGTAGTCTCCAGCCCAAAGTACATCTCAGAGAAGAAATGTTGGTAAGAAACAACCAAAAAACTTGAAAAGACAACGGCAGATGCTCCGCAGAGAGAGAGAGAGAGAGCTCAAAGTTGATTTGCATTGAGCATGTGAAGTCACCAGCTCTCTGAGGTGCCAGGCGACACCACGAAACACAGTGGACGTGAACACATAAAATTCCACCGCAGCTGAGACACACCCCTCAGACTAATTTGAATATTCCAAAAAAGTGATTTTATGAAAAATGTGGTCCTTCCAACGGTCTCACGCGCTTCCCATTTCCTCTGCTGGTATTTTCTCACTGTTTATGGAAATATTAAATTATCTACAAAAAAATGTTAAAATACAAATTTACATCTTTGAAAAGGTTTTTGTTTTCTTAAATGATTTAAGTCTCTCTTGAATCAACCATTAACACATGGATAGAACTTGTACATGTCTTGAGCTGCATTTGCTAAGGTTTCATAGGAATTGGGCAAATGGTGTCTAAGAACCTCCTTAGGTTATGGGCTTCATATTTTTTCCATCTTGCCCTGCATATAATCTCAAGCCTATTCTCTGTACAGGATGCTGAGACTGAATCATGTGAAAGCAAACAGATTCAGTCACCTGCCGTCAAAGCCTTAGTTCTTGGAAACGTCAAGGCGCACTTCTAAGCATTTGTTTTACATTTTCCTCACAGAACGATGACGAGGTCAGGGGTAATGAGAGCAAGAAGCAGAAGCTGGAGGAGAAATCTTCAAACCACAAGACGTCCAGCAGAGAGTGAGTTATCTTCACTGATGTTATCTTAAGTTACCTGTTCTGAATTCATTATTAGGGGCTCCTGGTCCAACAGGAATGCCTTGCTGTCAGACCCCTGGCAGTGTCTTATCTTTCAGGGAATTTAAGGATCGGACATGTTATATATACAAAATGCTTCACTTGTCCTCCCCAATACTCACTGTCAGGAATCAACCACATACATTAGCTTGTATCACATAATAGTTTAATCACTGGGATTGTTAACCATCAAGTTAATCTATGTTGTTGTGAAAGAAGGACTTTTGTTATCTCTACTAGTGGTGGGCCATGTTTCATAGTTTTTTTTTTTTAAATCCTATAAGTCTCTAAAGATGACATACTATAGCTGGGATCCTTTCCGAAATCCACAGCAACACATGATGGGTTTGCTTTATGGTAGTTTAGCTTGCTTTTATTTCCTGTCTTATTTCTGATGTTTTCCAATTCCTATAATTTAAAAACAAAATTAAAAACCCCATGTACAGACCTCCAGAGTCATCATCTTTCTAATGTAATTCCAGGCAATTATTTCCAGAACTGTAATGCAAAACTGTCTTGTTTCCAAGTTTTATGATGCTTTATATTAGGTTTTCTTCATTTATTATTTATAAATAATTTTTAGGTCAGCTAAACAGAATCCAGTGAAAGAAAAAGACCCTCTCCCCTCTCCAGCTCCACCTGCACTACAGAAAGACTCAAAGTCTGAGCGGAAGAGAACCGTAAGCCAGTCCTCATCGCTCAAATCCGGAAGCAGTGGCAGCATTAAAGATAGCTCCAAAAGTAACTCCTCCGCCAAGCAAAGAAAAACTGAAGGAAAGTCTTCTAACACTACAAAGGAGCCGAAGGTAAGAACGCTGCCTGTGCATTACAATATTTAACAGAGCTCTGATGTCAGCTACTTGCTCTCTGAAAAAGGTTATAGTTGTGACCAAACAAGTATTTTTCAGTTTTTATATTTGTATTGGAGAAAAAAAAATCTGAAAACCTCTAAGGCCCACTTGACAACAGCATTGGTGCCATCTGTTCCACGCTCCAAAAACAAAGAAAACAAACATTTTGTCTTGAACCTAATTCATCTATCTGTTCCCCAGTACGTTCTCTGGTGATGCTACTACAGCTCCAGTTCTGTGAAGTAGCCACGTTCCTCTTCGGGAAGGTGACCTCCCTGTGAGCAGCAGATCATTGCTGAAGTCTTTCGGACCAGTGCCATTTGTGTGCAATTTCACCAAAGAACTGCAGGGGTTGCAGCCCTGTAATTAAGTGACCTACGTAATAATGCAGCTTGCCAAATAAATGAATGCATGAAAGCAGCAATGTGGTCATTTTGGGTATCACTTAGAAAGGGGATGTATATCTTCTCTTATAATTGTTGCAACGCTTTACCTTCTAGGAGAAAGCTTCCAATAATTCTGCTGCTGTCGCCTTTATACCACCTATTGATAGCAAATCAAGAAGGGCACGGCTGACTTTTGAAGACAGGTAATGCACAACTTGCGGGGGGTTTTGTTTCCTTTTTATTTTATTTTTTTAATACAATTAATGTTGGTAACGGGTTACGTTAGATTTTGTCTTCCTCCCTTTTTGACTCCTTGCCTAAAATGTCCCCCCCCCTTCTGTATCATTGAAGATTACTGAATTTATTTAATTTTGCTGTACAGGAATCATTCGGCTGACCATTATTTGCAAGAAGCAAAGAAGCTCAAGCACAATGCGGATGCCTTGGTAAAATACTATTGCAGTAATGCTAGATGCTTTATATGCAAATCGTTAAAAAAAAAAAAAAACACAGCAATATAAAACTTCTAATGGGAGAAGGTAAAGGGTAGCAGCCGCTATTGGGAATTTGGTTGAATTCGGGAAAATGTACAAATTCTGCCAAATGTTTAACTAGCGAAACTGTGTCAATCGAAATGAGGCTCATCTTTCACAACTGACACATAATCTTACACACATAACAGTATTTTTTGGCCAGAGGACATCTGTGTTCTTACTTTCCTAGTTATGCTTTGCAACTTGCATTGCTTGGGTAAAGTTTATTTTGCACATTACTTCTTGTTACTTTAATAGAACTGGTGGGCTGGCGCTAATAGATTTGTTTCTCTAAAGATTTGTTGCTTTGTTCTCTTAATCTAGTCTGACAGATTTGAGAAAGCAGTATACTACCTTGATGCCGTAGTTTCCTTCATAGAGTGTGGAAATGCATTGGAGAAAAGTGTTCAAGAATCCAAATCGCCCTTTCCTATGTACTCCGAGACTGTGGAGTTGATAAAGTGAGTGTTGCATTAATTTTATTCATTACCTTTCTATACCTGTATTTTTTTATTTGTATGCAAAATATGAAAATGCTTAGATTTTCTATGGACTTCCCCTTTGTGCAGTTGGTTGTGTGAGCTTTGGCTCTGCATCCCTTTCATTGTTTTCTTAGTAAATGTAATACCAGAAACAACCATTATATGACTGTGGTGCTCGCTATAGACCTGTGTCTACCTGTAACAGATTAGTAGGGGTTGGGACCAGCAATTATACATCATGTGGCCAGGAATCGGCTAACATTGGCTTGCATGTATCAAACATCCTGATTCATTTAGCCACTGATCAAATGATCATCAGGGTCTAATGATAGAAGTCGCTTTATTAGTGGATTTATTACTAGTCAGTTTATTTTGGAAGACAAGATGTTAAAGAGTAAATGTTACCTGATTGTTTTATACATTTTCATTGAGAGCCAAATCAATCGTCCTATCAATTTGCTGAAATAGCTGTCCTTTCTCCTTAGGTATACTATGAAACTTAAAAGTTCCTCAGCACCAGATGCCACAGCAGCTGATAAAAGACTAGGGGTTCTTTGGTAAGCTCCGATATAATTTTGTTTCTTAAACATTGTAGTTCAAAGAAGCCTTGTCCACATATATTTCCTTATGTTCTCTTTCTATCAAAGCAATCCTATTACACTGCAAGGTTATGTGGCCTGTCATAGGAACCCTCACTGTAACCATCCTGCCGATCAGTGCAATAATGGCTGGTCTTCACTCCTCCTTCCGTAGCATTATGCAGTATAATAGGACCATAAAGGGAAAATCCTATTTCAGCAAATACATTTTATTGTTTGTATAATGAAAAGCTATGCAACTTCTAAATATACTCTCAGTATTACTTTCGAACAGTTTTCCAGATCTCTGCTTGCTGTTCTTCTATAGAAAGCTTCATTGTTTATTTCCAGTGAACAGAATGGTTCATGGTCACACACAGATCAGCGGCTCATTATAACCCACAGCTCTGCATATTCTCTGATACTAGCAAACTTTGCATCTGTGTGACCATGGCCAGCTTTCTATCCACTGGAAGTAAACATAGAAGCTTTCTAAAGCAGGACAGCAAGCAGAGCTCTAGAAAACTGAAAGGAATTGATACAGAATGTATATTTGAAAACTGCATAGCTTTTCATTATACAAACATTAACACTAATTGGCTGAAATGAGAATAACCCTTTTAAGCCTTAAAGGGAACCTGTCACCAGGAGACCCATTTGTAGCACTCCCCCAGTCCCCACAGAGCATAGTACATACACTGCCAAAGTGTTTTTGTATAAAAAATAGGTTTTACAGGAAAAACCACCACCACCCTTTGGAAACTGCTCCTCCATGTGTCTTTTTCAAATATATGAATAATTCCCCACACTCGGGATTGGCTTTGGGTACAGTCACACGTTGCAGTCAAAACTGCATCGCAGTCAGCTTTGAGGTGGTTTTAGGTGCAGTTTTGTCAATTTAACAGGTGAAAGACATGAAATGAATGGGTGAATGACATTTGTGGAGCAGGTTTCCCCTTCAAAATCAAATTCACTCGTTCAGTTCATGTCTCTCACCTGTTAAATTGACAAAACCGCACCTAAACCACCTCAAAGCTGACTGCAATGCAGTTTTAACTGCAACGTGTGACTGCACCCTTTAGAGGAGCAGGGGGCGTTGCTAAGCCAAGTGATGGGTGTTTTCATATATTTAAAAAGGACACATGGAGGAGTGGTTTCCCAAGGGTGGGGGGGGTAACTGCTCCATTCCATCCACTCCCAGTGGACGAGTGCCTAGTCACACAGCAGATGCTAATGAAAGGTACAATATAACATATCTTTTTTTTTCTGTAAAACCAATTTTTAATACAAAAACGCTTTGGCAGACTATGTACTATGCTCTGTGGGGATTTGGGTGAGAGCTAAAAATGGGTCTCCTGGTGACAGGTTCCTTTTAAGGCTTGTCTTCGTCCATGTATACCTTACATGCAATTACTCAATATTCGATATTCTTTTGTTCTGTATTTTTAGCCTCCGATGCCAGTCCCTCCTGTACTTGAGATTGTTTAAACTGAAGAAAGAGAGTGCACTGAAGTATTCAAAAACCTTAACAGAGCACCTTAAAGTAAGTCTGCCCTTATCACTACTCACCAGGGAATATTCAGTATTACAAAGTCTCAGGTCTATGACCGCACATGAAAGTGCCTTCTTTTTTTTTTCCACTCAATGTAATATTGGAGGTAGCAATCCTAAGCTTTTCAAACATGATCTCCTATGTTGCTGTCCGCCATTGAAGTTCTCTTACAAAAGTGCATGAAATCCTTTCTTATTGTTTCAGAATTCTTACAATAATTCACAAGCGCCATCGCCGGGTATGGGAAGGTAAGAAAATTCTCCTTTTTTCCATTTATATTCCAATAAAAGATTGCACTGTTCACACTACAGTATTCTAACATGTGTTATATAGGAATCTAGCGTTCATTATAAACGTGTTAATATGTACATGATCCACCCTTATATAGTTAATTTATATCTCCCTGTTCTCTTTATTCAGTAAGTCTGTCAGCATGCCTTCTCCAGTGTCTCCAAAGCTGTCCCCTGGTAGTTCCAACAACTATACCTCCAGCGTGTCTAGTTCATCGGGTGGTACGTCATCTGTAACTATTCCACAGAGGATACATCAAATGGCTGCCAGCTATGTCCAGGTCACATCCAACTTTCTCTATGCCACTGAGATTTGGGACCAAGCCGAACAGCTCTGTAAAGAACAAAGTGGTATGCTCTCTTCAGCCTGTACTTGAATGTTGGAATCCTTTTGTATTTTTGGTTGGTTTCTGAAAGTTTCCTTTTTTTTTTTTTCCTTTTTCCTCAGAGTTTTTTACGGAACTGGATAAAGTAATGGGCCCCTTGATCTTTAACTCAAGCACCATGACCGAACTGGTACGCTATACCCGCCAAGGCCTGCATTGGTTGCGCTTAGATGCTGGTTTGAAACATTAAAGACCCAAGTAATGGGACCTGGCATATTTTCTTGCTGCCTCTAAATTTTTGTTTCCACAACACTGTGTCCTGTGTAGAAGGAAGACTGCCATAACATACTGTCTGGCTTGGCACTGAGGAGGAAGAGCTCTGCACAACTTTGTTTCAGCCATATCCATTTTAACACTTTCCTGATCGTCTTTCTGCAAGACACGCTGAAGCTTCACTTTTTATTTAAGAAAAGAAAACTTATTTAAACTATTTTTCATAGCATTATGAATGTTATTTTTATTTCCATCATTCTACACAGGAATCAATATTCCTGATATCATGCACGATAACTTTTTTAAACTATTTATTTTATAAAGCTTATTGCAAATGTTAAGAGTACAGGTAGGCGGAATCCTTACCTTGTCTATGGTCAAACCTTTGTCAGCTTTTGGGGTTACCTGCTCCCCACTTGTAGTCTGTAGTATGTTCAGACCACAAATCTGCAGTTTCTGATCATTGTGGGACGGAGTAAGTGATTGACAACCTGAATCCTGTCTTTTAATAGTAAAAGGGGTTGGGCAATTTTTTAATATATAGTCTATTGAATTGGCCTTTGGATTCTTTCTATGATGAAACATATGCATTTTCCTTTTTTATTTTTTAATGGTTTGTGGTCTTTGTTGCTTTATACTGTCTTACCGTGTTAGGAAAGAGAATAAACAGCAGTGCATTTTAGTGTAGGGAAAGGTACTTTTCATACGTGTGGTATACAACAGCTGTGAAAGGATCATGTTGTAACCAGAACAGAGCCCGCACATCTCCTAGAAGAGCTCATATAAGCAAGAGAAATGATATATATAAAACTATTAAAATATAGAAGTATTATGGGACTGAGTGACGGACTGTAGAGAGAAGCCACAATCAGTAGGATACATAGCTCGGGTGAGATACAATCCTCAGAATGGGTGATCAGGGTATGATTTCTTTTACATTAACCATGGCCGGCCTATAGTATTGAATCAGTTTAGATGTATTTCCCAGTATTGTTTGGTGCAAATTGTAGAATTATACAGAAGTGTAGCTGGTTTTCAGCCTCTGGCAGGGAACACAAGGTATAATGGGAAGCAAGGCTTCTCTGTATTAAGCCCATAAAATGGGCTAGAGGTGAGGTCCTACTTGATAAAACGTGCCCAAAAAATGTAGTATCCCCTGGTGCCAAGGAATAATAAGGTCTTCTAATTTTAGCTGCGTTTTAAAATTGTTTTTATTTGGTACAAATGATCTACACTTTTGTGAAATGGATGCATAATTCTCAGTATACAGTGTTTCTAGAAAGGCCTATGTTGTATCTCCCAGGGGACGTGTTCTGCCCACATTACTTTACCTTTCACATGAAGTTAAGTCCTTTTTACAGAGACCATTTTTAGCTTTAATACGAGAACACCCCCCACCCCCCGTTCACTCTTGTATTAGGTCTTTTCCATCAGGCTTCGACAGTCGAATAGCCTAGCATGTTGCAGTATTGTATCCGCTGTAAGAAATTGTACAGTGGTGGCGAACCTATGGCCAGAGGTTGCACTCGGAGCCCTCTCTGTGGGCACCCAGGACTTAAGGCCTCCTCCTGTAGTCCGGGGAAGCCCGGGACATGCTATGCTCTGTGCTATTTTAAAGTGACACATCTTGGGTTGCCTAGAACTACTTAACCATTGGAGCTTTTTCTCCAGGCCCCACAATTCTTCCTGTCCAATGGGAACCCAATGACACAAAATTACAATAATACACCAACTTTTTCCCACTTTTCCTTCTTTATTGAGCCCCTCAGGGCGCTGGTACAGTTGAAAGCTAATGAAAGTTAATGCTTAAATTACTGCCATGTTGGCACTTTACGGTGGGTTGTGGTTGTAGTTTGGTTACTTTGGTTCTAAAGGTTCACCACCACTGTTATAGTGTATGGCTCATGTAAAGATGGCATGTTCTAATGCTAATGTGAACAAAGCCATAGACTTGTATGTCAGCAATGCTTCAAATATTTTACTGTGTGCATTGTTTGATTACTACACTCTGAATTAACATGCGTGACCTTGGCCCAAGTGACTGGTTTATTTATGAAGATTGACAATAACCGTTGATGAATATCTAGAAGAATAATTCTTCCTCCAGTAAAGGGTTAATAATCGGGCTACTGTTTATGAGATAGCACAGCGCTATGTGCTATTGTCACTATAGGTTTTATGAATCCATTACAAGTGAAATTGGGTTTTCTGTGTGCAGAACAATGTTTTGTAAAGTAATTGAGCATAACAATTGCCTGATCCCACAGGACCAGGAAGAGCAGTGTCATTAGCTGGTGATTGGAGAAACCTCCCTCCAAATAACTGGGTCCACACATCCATGTCCACACATCCATGTCCACACATCCATGTCCACACATCCATGTCCACACATCCATGTCCGGTGATATAATATTTGGTTTACTGATGACACACACACACACACACACACCTATGTACGTGCGTGTGTGCACAAATATAATACACAATATTTGGTTGGGTTGTGCTGTTACAGTCTTAGAAAATCTGTCCCATCTGAAGTGTATTTTATAGGTCTTTTCAGCAATATGCCATTTTTGGCTGTGCACCCTAGTATATATTACCTGATGTGAGTTTGGCAGGGAGTATTGGGTGGGCCACCTTGCTGATTTCTCCCATTTAGTGTTTTCTTCCTTGGTGACTGTTCTCTTTGGGAGGGCTGCTAATAAAGTGCTTTCATCCAAAGTATCACAAGAAGGTGCATCTTCAGGTGCCCACACATAAATTCCTCAAAACTATTGGATTCCCAGCAACCATTTTAAAGCTGCCCTTAAGTAAGAAATGATCATTGTGTGGGCCCCTTGTAGATGAGAGCATAACACTGGCTGTGTATTTCGCCTTATGCCGCTGCCTCCTCTTGTGTGCCTTACCTCAGTATCTTTTCTAGAACTTGGACTGTTAGCAAGAGCCTTGTAAAACGTGTCCTGGTGTTAGCGGCCATTTTTGTATTATGTGAAGAGTTGTGCACTATATCAGGGGGCTCTCCATAAAGCAGCCACCCTTTTGGTACTGTTTCTGGTTACATCTCGGTGTTCTAGTGAGGTCAGGATAAGTTGCTGTCTCCGTAAAGGAAGTAAGAAAAGGAGTATTCTGTGTCACTCAGTATTAAGAAATGGGCTGTGCTACAAGTCTAGTTATTACAACATAATACGGCCATTCTAGTTTCTGGTTTTGAATCTTATAAATAAGTTGTGCTGCCCAGATGAACCAATGAGAACCCATACTGCGGGGGTCCTGTCAAATCTTTTGTATGATTGAAGTGGCAACATTGCTGTATTTTTCTGAGGATCTCCATCCCCTCCCATGTATACATGTCCTTGTGCTTGGTCATTGCACATCTCCAGCCCGAGGCAGTGTCTTGTGCCAATTGAAAAGATTAGCTGCTCCGTTTGGTAGATAGACAGTTGTGAGAGCACTAGTTGGCATATTGTGAATAAATCATCCATTTAATCTCATCTAAAATAGATTATTTTTTACGCAAGCAAATGACGTTCTTATGAAATCATGTCCTATTGGATTATACAGATTTATTTTGCTATCATAACATAGTCATATATCGTCAGATGTACAGATTGAGAAGAAGACTCGCGCATGTATGGAATTATCTCCAGAGTATAGACGTCCTATTGTGAGACAAGATGCCCCTCCTGCAAAGCGGCTGTCTGGTGAATCCATGACAGGACACATATGTCAAACATATATAGTAGAAGGGTAACCATTGTTAGAGGATTATTGTAAAATGATATTTGTTGTTTTATAGAATTGTTACTCCGATCATGGGCTTGTAACTTGGGCTAGGACTCCTCACATGCTTTTCTTAAATAAACTTAAGTTAGGACATACACCTTTAAAGAACACCAAGGATGTGAAATGGTTGAAAGTTTTTCTCTGAGGTCTAATTGTTGCTTTTCTTTTCTAACTGTAGTATGCAGTGTGTATAGTACTTTTTATATATGGTTGTAGCGTCTTGGTCGTGGTGCTCCTTACTAGAGGGAGCATGTCGCCAACCATAACCTTATTTATTCACAGAGCAGGGACCAGGCCGGGGCTTTACCGCCGTTCCTGCAGATTAATATTCAAGTGCAATGTTCTCCTTGTAGATTTGGGCTTAAATGATGTGTTATTTTATTCATTTTTGGTTTAGTTTTTTTTTTTGTTAGAGGGATACATTTATTTATACTTGTCCATACTCATGGAAGGGATTGCTGCATGTGTGGACAAAAGGGATTCTGAATTGCATCGGTAATGTGCTTGCCTGCATCGGTCCTTCCCATCATGACTGTGCTACCTGCATTGGTTTTAGTTTGTATATAATCCACCTAAAATACTGAAAACTGTTTCCAGCAGAAATTAATGTTCCACATGCAAAGCTGATGACCGCATGTGTTAAAGAACGGAAACTATTTAAGTGTTACAGATGCCACTTTTGCAGTAGACTTTGCGTTCCCCGGGATCTTAAGTACTTAAAGGAAATGACCACATTTAATACCATGTTGGTTTAGTTCCACAACGAGAGAGTGCATCCTGTCAAGGATGCATTTCAATATGGAGTAATAACACAAATTATTGCTGCCTGCAGTCACCACTAGAGGGAGCCTAGCTTCAATAATAAATCTGTATGCAGCAATCTCCTAAATCGGTGGTGGCGAACCTATGGCACGGGTGCCAGTGGTGGCATTTGGAGCCCTCTGTGGGCACCCAGGCCATCACCCAGCACATAAGTCACCATTTATGACTCAATACCTTCTCCTGCAGTCACGGGCAGCCCAGTACGTGCCATGTTCAGTGCTATTTTAAAGTGACTAGAAGTGCAGGAGGCGCAAGGAGGTGCTGATAGAGCTGATTATCATTGTAGACCCTTCTCCTGACCGGTGTATTATCCTGTTGAAGGACCTTAAAAGGAAACTACAATATTAATCCAAATTTCTCCTCCTTTCTACTGCCAATACGTTTGAAACCTGTGAGTTACTTTAGTTACTTTGAATTGGCATTTGGCACTTTTTTGTGAAAAATCTGTGGCTTTTGCTTGTAGTTTCAGCACTCGGTCCCTAAAAGGTTCGCCATCACTGTCCTAGATTATCTGGAGAAGCCATTTTAAATCAAAATTTTGTGATTGGTAAAGGGAAAAAAAACTGCTGGGCACTCTATTTAATTCTACTTTCCATATTTTTCACATTTTCTTCTAGAATTTGTTTACTTCAAAACGGTGAAGATATTTATCATTAACCAAAAAGTATTTCCAGATTTATATTCCTATGCTATGGGGAGATTTTATTTTTGGATCTTCACATCTGACTTTTCTAGAGGTCTGCATGTTGAAGACTTTGCATAGTCTGCCGGGCTTCTTACAATAATCTTCAGTGTAGACTACCTGACCACAGCTTAGGATTTAGGAGATTTGTTTTATCTTGTCTGGTTATAAAGTTCATGTAATGAGGACGAGTTTCAAGTAATTGGATCTCCTGAAAAAAATTTGCAATCTGGAAAACCTTTAGATTCTTTTAACTTTTTAGCATAATGTTGTAATAAGCTCTTCACATGCCCTCACGATTAGTGCATACTTGTCCCTCTGGAGCCCCTACCAGCCTCAGAGGGCAAGGAACGGAAATCCCATCCCCTCACACGTCCATGAACGAGTTTGGTAATATATATTGAACTTTGACCTAGCTTACTTGTCTTAAACCTGAGCTTTTGTGTCACCTGTTGCATTGGCAGTTTCGTGGTCCATTTACAGGACCTTATTGAATGGGAATTAGATGTCCACCATACCATTAGTAGGTTTTCTGATATGGGGCTCAGGCTGATAGAAGTCACAACTCCACAGACCCTATTAATGGGGTTGAATAGACCTAATGGTGAGCATGTGAGTTACCACTGTGACCTTCTACCGTAACTGACATGTCAAACTATGCAATTCTGGTTTGGGACTATGCGATTCTGTCTCCGTTTCTTGCGGTGGTCAAAGGACCAATAATTCTTAGTAATAAAATATGAAATATACAGTTTCCAGTTTTTAATAGACCGGGAAGTACAGATCACTGTAAACTGTAGAGGCTATCCCCATGGCCTCACTCCTGACCGGTGGGGGCATTTAGAGTTGGGCCCCTCTGATTTTAGAACCTAGAGATTTGATTATTTGAAAACCTTGAACAACCCCTTTAATATGATATATTAATGCACCTTATGATCTAAATGGAAAAGGTGAAGACCCTGTAACATATACAGCTAAAATCAAGGTATCTTTGTGGTGTACAAAGTCTTTAAAGGTACGTTGGCCTTTGAGACCTCTATACCTTCATGCCCCAGTGTTATTTCTGGTAGCGGGTTATTTTGGTGTTTGCTTTGGGATCTATTGGCGTGTACTACATCATATCTTCATGTGAAGGCCATAAAGCACTTGCCATCCTGCCCACGAGATGTCCATCCACACAGACACTTCCCTTCCACACAAGCCAACTTTGCGGTAGAGAGGCAGGAGTTTTCTTGGCGACACTGTAATCTCCTTGTAGTTCCTGACCCGTGTCCTCATGTATTGTAGAATGTCTCCCAATTCATGTCACATCAGGGCTTGGGAAGGTGTCTGTATTTATTAAGAGAAATCATTTTTATTGTTGAGATGTAGTATACATATTTTTATTTAGCAATTAATTTTTACCACTGGAAATGACATTTATTTAGTAAGGTACTCCAGATCAAAAATAAAAAATAAAATTAAAAAAAAAATAAAAGCTTTTATTAATAATCAAAATTTTGTACTGTGCTTCAATCCAAAATGTGTCATTTTTTTTAACCAAATCTTGAATTAAATGTTTATTTGTTGCAATACATTTTTAAATGACAAAATGTACTTTATGAGCTCAGATGTTCAATTTCTATTCGAGTTTGAGCTTTTCACATCACAAAGCTGTAATGTTAAGCAAAGTATACTTAACAAAAGTTTTTTTCCCCCCTCTCTCTTTCTCTCCCCCCCCCCCCCCCCATTCCCCCACGCCTGTATAGTATATGTATTTTGTGGTTTTTGAGAATATAGGAAGTTTAGAGTGTCCGAAGCATAAGTTTTACTGTGTATTTTTAAACAAATGTATGGCAATTCAGATACTTGGAGAAAAGGGTATTGCATTTCAATTTGTATAACAAAAAACAAAAATCTTTTTAATTGTCATTAAAATGCTTTGTAAAATGCAAACTGTAACTGGAGAAATGTTTAATAAATATCATAGATTTTCTGTATTGAAAAGTTTTGTCTTTTTGTTGCTGAAAAGTTCTGGTATTGTGGATTACATATGATGGGTATTAGCAGTGATTACTTTGGTACTTGTGGCCTTTCTTAGCTCAGAAATGAATAGTTCAAGTGATAAGATTAAACTTTAATATACTTCATTAAGAAAAGCAGCTGCTATTTCTTGTTTCTGCTTTCTCCTACAGTGAGCCGTATATCTTAGTCTTCTGAGGCACCTCCATTTTAGAGCAATGATTAACTCTTTCCATACCTGGAGACCATTTCCCTTGATTAATCTCTGAGGAGATTAGACTATTGAGGTCTGTAAAGAGTTGAGTAATTAGATACTTAATCAGGTTCCTCTATCGCTCAGCTATCAGTGGTATACAAGACCGAAATCTGATTTACACAAACTGCGTAAAGGTGTTTGCCCATTTAAGGAAATTTTCAAATTTTAATCCCGTAGTGATGTTTCCACAATAAATATCATTTTTAACCCCCTTACAATTTTACTAAGTTCTGTGCTGTGACATGCTGTGTGCTGACAATGTGCTTAGATTATCATAGTAAAGGGTTTATTTAAACTTTTATTTAACTTCTGAACGTTTTACTAGTACCTGACACAGAAAAACAGAGTTGAGACAGATCAGAGATGAGATCCTTGAGATGGATATAAAAGACCAGCTCTAACTAAACTAGAACAAACACTGTCACCTCTGCTATATGTCTCCCTCAGATAAAGACCTTATCTTGCTTGAAGTTTTTATTCTCTGCATGCTGCTTGCCAGCAGGAAGTGCCTGTGTTTGTGTGGGTCTTGTAGTGCAGGCAGAGAGCACTGCATCGTGCAGACAAGTGAAGAATCCAACCATAGTCTGGCTGTGTCTTCCACCCTCAGACCACTCTCATTGTGCCCCGCTACAAACTGGAGTGAGAGATGGAGGAGCTGAAGACGACAGTGATGTCAGCAAGTAAGGTAAATTTAAATTTTGGCTTGGGGAGGGGCGGTGAGGTAAAGTGTATTGGCCAAAGCAAGTGTATTAGTACAGTGTCTATACTGAGTTGCGCTCCCTGCTCTGTGCTAAGCCTTGTACTGTCCACCTCCTGAGAAGTGGATAGTGTGCTGCAAGATCTCTCCATCTGGAGCCAGGAGACTCACAGATGCCTCTGCCCAGGTCGGTCCCTACTCTGGTTTCCTGTTACTTAGGGTTTTTTTTACTTAGTTACTAAGGGCTTTTTTCTGTTTGTATTCTTAGGAGGTTGTTCAACCTAAACCTCCATCTAAAAAGTGTGGTATTTGCCAAAAATCACTATCCTCCTAAGAAGGCTTTGTGTACGAAATGCATTCAGAGTGTGGTTGCTGATTAGTCTCCATCCTTCATGTCCAGTCTTAAAGAGAACCTGTCAGGCAATTTAACCCCCAAAACTAAATATATTACATAAACTGCTATTAGAAAGCATTGCCTCTATCCCTTCATTGTCCCTCTACATGCCTATAAACTTGAGCAAAGAGGTCCTAAAGCTGTATGCAAATTACCCGAGAGAGGTCCAATGAATCATTATCATATTCAGCTGTCCATCTTATTCATGAGTGGGAGGCACAGCCACATCCCCAGTACTTGACTGACATTCTGTATAATGGTGTGAGGTATAATGGTGTGAGGTATAATGGTATAATGGCTCCTCCATGTGCTTCCCAGTGCTGTTACCCCCTGCAGCCTGAGTGTGTATAGGAGAGATACAACAGCTCCAGGATGCAGCCATGTGTATAGCAGAACATGTTGGGCGTGGAATAGCCTCGACGTGTAGCCTCGTGTCCGGCTACTCCACGCCCCAGTAGCTGCTTTATAAAATTTACATATTACGGCATTAAAGTTTTCAAAAAGATAGTGGGTATGTGAGGATTAGCTCTAAAAAGGGCTATCCTCACATCCACATGCACCTACCTCCCGTTGTACCTTTATAGGTAGAATCGTGGTGGTAGGTTCCCTTAAACTCCCATAGCACTTTGTTTTTTTCCTCAATAGTTTGAGGTCTCTCATTACTAGCTTAGTGAATACCTCAACTTGAGGACAGGCAGACAATGGGGGATGTGGATGACCTAGCCCCTCTCTCTGTATCTAAATCGCACTGTATTATATTCCCACCTCAATTATGTTGCTTCTTAAGAACTAGTTTCCGCAAGAAAAGTATAAATCCTTTACTTAACGCTTCACATTCATAATTTTCAGATTTTTTTGACTTGTAGATTTTTAGTTTGCCATTTTTGTTTTGCCTGGTAGTGCTCTCACTTGATGTACTAGCATCTCGTTGGAGATGGCCACACGAGGAGACTTGACAAGACATTGATGAGGATCTTGATCCAGATCTGAATCGCGATCTAAATTTTTCATACTGGTATCTCCACCTATACACTCTGCCCTCTTCATTAATGATATCTCTTTGGAACTTCAATGTTTTATTTGAGCATATCTCCTTTTCCAATGCTTCAAACTCCTTGTATAGGTCTTCGTTAAATTTTTCCGATGCCTCTGTTTTGAGAAAACCTCTAATCCTAATTTGGGTTTCATCAATATCTTTTTCTATCTTTGACAGGGAGGATTGATTGTCAAAGAGAAAGAAGGTAACCTCCAAAATATATACCAGGGTTTGGAAGGGAACTGTTCGGCAGATGATCCCAATATCTCCACAGCCTTGCAGCGCTGGAGACCTGGGTTCAAGTCCCAGGGTCAACATCTACAAAGAGTTTGATTTTGGTATCAAAGTTTCAGTCTGTGACTCTTCCTTCCTTCTGTGACAAACCGTCAAACTCAAAGGAAGAAGAGTTAAACTCAAAGTCATGAGAAGTCCCATTGGGTATCTTCACAATACTGAAGAATTTTGGAAGTCGGATCCTTTTTGTACAGTTCCAAGAAAGAAAAAGGCATCTATTGTAAAGTGGATTAGATTAGATCGAAACTTGTTTTCTTTCTAATCTGGATCCACCTATTAAAATTAAAGCTACATGGAAGAATCCTTGCACCTTTTTCAGGCATTACAGGCTGGATGTAGGTGACAACTCTGATCTCTCCTTTGGAAGAAAAGTATTGTCCACTGCTGTCCCTTTCTAAAATTTTGATATTACTCTGTCAGTGCAGTTGCGGAGGTGAATGGTAAAGATTAAAATGACTTTCTGTAATTGGATTTTCTATAACACTCACTACAGCAGTCTTCCTGTTTATTTCCTTACTCTTTCCATGTTGTTTCCTGTCCCGCTGGGGTGGTGAATCCCTCCCGTCAGTGCTGTTGTGAAGGTTATGGAAAATCCAATTACTGGTACCGTCAAACATCTTTCAAACCTAAATAATTTGCGTATGCATTCTAATGGCAAAGTCATTTGTATATTGGTAAAAATTGAATCTCCAATGGACTTCTAAAATATTTTAAATAAATACACTGGAGATCAAAATTCGAGAACAACATGGAAATTCCTAAATGTCAAGGTAATTGTGTAGTTCTATGTGAATATACCCGAACACTTTGATGCAAGTTATTGGTGTTAATCTTCTCCTGGTGCTAATTTTCTTAATTATCTGCAAACCCTCTTTAACTGTTGCTTAACTTTCCAGTTTTCACTGATGCCCCTTTCTTTAGAATCATGTAGCATTTAAGTTTTTGGCTGCTATTTTCCAATTATATATATTTACTTATAGTTCTGCAGGTTTAGAGCTCATTTCATGTTTTTAGTACAATATTCTCTCACCTGCCTTGTGTTATTCTAACCTGTGTACCACAGTCGTCTTTACTCCAAACTTCATTTACATAACAGTGCAGGCTTGGATTTCATTGATAAAATATTTAAGACGTCAACTCCAGGATACACAATAGGTAAGTGACTACATGCTCTGTCTGTAGACGTCTTAAAGGGGTATTCCAGGAATAAGCATAATTCATATACTAATGGGTACTCAAAATATAAGCTAATATGTAATTAGTTGTAATATAAAGTTTTGCTCCCCTTAGCAGAAAATGCTGCTGACATACAATGTAATGGAGAATTAAAATGCTACTGGCCCTTTAATCAGTCCGTCTCCACGCGGAGAAGACACAGGACAGAAGATGGCTGCTGGTCACATGTCCACATCACATGTCCTGCACCTGCCTGGTCAGGTCATGTGATCATCACTATGTTTGGCTGTAGTCTGTTGGTTGCAGTGCATCCAGTATGGCCAGTGTTGTGGTGAGACGTCATCTCAGTGAGGGAATGTGCAGGGATGGCAGTTACACATCATTACTATGGTAACAGAGCAGGACAGTCTGTTACATCATCACTGGGAGCAGAGCATAAGAGGGAGGAGCTGTTACTGAGAACTAAAGGCTAATGGGACTTGTAGTTTCCAGTGGCGGCCATCTTGGTGATAACTTTAGAGAGGCCATAAATTTTGTAAATCATAAAATCAAACTATTTAAGCTCCTTTTTGTGACTTATGACATTGCGTTTTGTAATCATTTATTTATATCATCATGGCTTTTTGAGTCAGACGTTCATATTCCCAGAATACCCCTTTAACTGTAACTCAGAAAAAACAGTCAAACTCCCTGCATGCAGGTTATAACAATGGCTATAGATGGATCTTCAATAGAGCTCCTGCTCCAGGGACCACGATGGACATAACACATAAAGTTGATGTGCTGTCAGCATGTCACCTGGGTTCCTCACCGTCCATGCTCCATATTTCACAGCTAGTGGGGGGGGGGGGGGGAATTGGTTTTAAAGGTGAGGGGATATATAGGATGAGTTAAAGGAAATTTACCTTCAAAGTCCATCAAGATAAACCAAGGACACTTACTCATAGATCTAGGTACCGTGACTTCTAAAATCATTAGACATTAAATCATAAAAATCATTATAGACTTTTTAAATTATGCTAATAAGCCTGAGGGCTACCCTATCCCCTCTGTGATCTGGCTTTACAGGCTGTTATACTGTCACACCCTCAACCCCTGCTCACTAAGCAAGTGCAGTGTGCAGGAAGTGCTCACAGCACAAGTGCTATGGGAGCATGGGGGAAGGTGAGACAATGTAACAGCCTGGGAATCCAGATCACAGAGGGGCCAGGGTAACCCCAAACTCAGAATTTTCAAAATTTATTTAGAAGGAAGGACGTCATGGATAACAAATGACCACAATTGCAATACCTGCATCTGTGAGTAATTGTCCCTGGTTGACCTGCTTAATTTGGATGGTAGATTTCCTTAAAATGGAGAATGTGACATGTGTAGTTTTACAATTGAGATCTGAATACATAGTCTACATTTATTGCATGAAAAACTAAAATGTTGCAAACACTTGAACAGCCTACAAGATAATGTCTCAGGGACAACCATAGCAAAGTTCAAGGGAAGTCCCTTTACATTCCGGCTTTAGATTTAGGATTCCTGACATGAGAATGACCTGCTAGGTAGGGGTCAACAACCTGGAGTAGTCTATATGAAGAGTAAAGTGTATTAAATTAATAATAAACATGGAATGTCATAATTGACTTCTCAAGGGTTAAGATGTTAAAGGTCTTGTTTTATCTTCCTTTTGGTTTTAATGACCTGTTGCCTGCACGCGACTATTCCTGTTTCATGTTTCACCTGATGAATGTGTACGTGCTGTTCTGTACGTGCTGTTCTGTACTGTACGTGCTAGTGTCACTATTTTGACCTGATCGGTTGAGAAATAATAAGCAAAAAGCCATACACAACCATTTAGCCACGTCTTCTCTAATCTCAAAGTCTACAATATTGAGAATGTGCCTAATGCATTTCTGTCCTCCCAGCTATTAGATAGCAGACACTGAAAGTTATTCTAGTTCAGTCAATAGAATGTAAAACACCCACAGTCAGTGGCCGTCTGGCTGATGTGAACACACTTGTAGTTACATGGTTGGCACAGGGACCCTCCATGTGTTGTCACACCTTATCACTGTTTTTTACCATCACATAGTTTTGATATGTACTTATTTAAAGGGAACGTGTCACCTATTTTAACCCCACTTAACTAGCAGCACCCTCAGGAAGAGTATGATAAATTCTTTTCTGGAATACCCTATTATATGAGACATCTCGCCTGTTTACCTATAAGAGATTTATAAGAAAGTCATGAGCAAATAAACCGAAAACAGAGATGAGTCAGGCTCAGAGGCTTGTGGTATCAGATACATTACCGACCTCCGGTAATGTAGTTTAACCCCTTAACGCTCTGCGCCGTAGCTCTACGGCGCAGAGGTATAAGGGATGTATGAAGAGGGCTCACGGGCTGAGTCCTCTTCATACAAAGGTGGGGGTTTTTGCATTTTGCAGAAAACCCCCACCGCTTAATAACCTCCGTTGCCGCCGGCAGCATTTAAAAGACAGCGGCGCGCGGGCACCGCCATCTTTGTTACGATCGCCGCGCCCCCGAACGTCATCGGGGGGCGGTGATCGGTTGCCATGGTAGGCTCGGGTCTTCGTTTGACCCAAAGCTATCTGGCTTCTGCAGAATGTGCTGCACAAATGCCATATATTGCAATACAGAAGTATTGCAGTATATGGTAGCAGCGATCTGACAATCTAGGGTTACTGTACCCTAGATGGTCTAAAAAATAGTGGAAAAAAAAAAGAAAAAAAACGTTTAAAAAAATAAAAAAAATTAATAAAATATTAAAAATTCAAATCACCCCCCTTTCCCTAGAACTGATATAAAACATAATAAACAGTAAAAATCACAAACACATTAGGTATCACCGCGTCCCAAAATGCCCGATCTATCAAAATATAAAAACGGTTACGGCCGGCGGTGACCTCCAAGACGGGAAATGGCGCCCAAATGTCCGAAACGCAACTTTTACACCTTTTTACATCGCATAAAAATTGGAATAAAAAATGATCAAAATGTCGCACAGACCTCAAAATGGTAGCAATGAAATGTCGGCTCATTTAGCAAAAAATGACCCCTCACACATCTCCATGCGCCAAAGTATGAAAAAGTTATTAGCTTCAGAAGATGGCAAAATTTTTTTTCTTTTTTGTACACATTGGTTTCATTTTTGAAAATGTATTAAAACACAATAAAACCTATATAAATTTGGTATCACCGCGATCGCACCGAACTGAAGAATAAAGTAGGCATGTTATTTGGAGCGAAGAGTGAAAGTCGTAAAAACTGAGCCCACAAGAACAATTTTTCCACATTTGGAATTTTTTTTCAGCTTCGCAGTACACGGCATGTTAAAATAAATTACGGGAAAGTAAAATTTGTTACGCACAAAATAAGCCCTTACACAGGTCTGTACATGTAAAAATGAAAAGGTTATGGATTTTTGAAGGTGGAGAGCGAGAAATGAGCGAAAAAAAACCTGCGTCCTTAAGGGGTTAATCCTGTATTTTTTTTCTGATATTTCATCTGTGATTGTCCCAAATTCTATATAGCTCATGGAATTAGACTAACAATATATCATAGGTCTCTAGATATACAGTGGCTACAGAAAGTATCCAGACCCTGTAAATTGTTCACTCTTTGTTTCATTGCACCCAATTGGTAAGATCAAAAAAAGTTCTTTTTTTTTTGTTTATTAATGTGCACTCTGCCCCCCACCTTGACAGAAAAGAAACAGAAATGTAGATATTTTTACTAATTTATTAACCTCTTCAGGTCTAAACCATTTTAGGGCCTTTGGAACAGGCCTGATTTTTTAAAATCTGCCCTGTGTCACTATAAGTGGTTATAGCTTTGGAACGCTATGTAATATCCAGGGGATTTTGATGATATATTTTGTATTTAGTTATGAAAAAAAATGGAAATTTGGCAAAAATTTCTAAAAATTATTCATGTTCAAAGTTCGAAATTTTCTGCTTTTTTTTTAAGGAAGATAGTCACAGCACCCAAGTTACTTTATAACTAACATTTTCCAAATGTCTGCTTTATATTGGCATGGGTTTTTATGCATCCCATCTCTTTTCTAAATTGTTAGGAGGTGTCATAACAAGGGGAAAGATAGGAAATGTCCTATCTATTCCCCATGTACAGAGCAGTACGGTCGCGCACATCTGCTTGCAGCCATACATACGTGTCCCTGATTGTCGTGTGAATGCAGCCTAGGAAATGTGTTAACAGATTACATGTTTAACAGGGGTTAAAACAAAATGGAGATGTAATTTACAAGCTGAAATTCTTTTAAGACAATACATTAATACTCTGTGACAAAAATGTAACCGTCACAGAGTATTAAATGACGAAAAACTCCACAAAGTTTGATACCCAATTTCTCCCGAGTCCTCAGGATGCACCATATGTGGTGGTGACTATTGTATGGGCGCACGGCCGGGCAAAGTACTCTTTCATTGTAGTGGTTAAAACAATTAATTCTTGTTTATGATTTTTAGATAGTTTTCCCCCCGGGCGTTCACCGTACCATAAAAATAATGTATTATTCATTATTCTATGGGTCATCACAATTACAGTAATACCCCATTTATATGGCTTTTTTATGGTTAACTTGTTTCGCAGAATATAGAACTTATTTTGTGAGAAAATTGATTATTTTTGCATCGCCATATATTAATGGGCAGAACATTTACAAAGATGTGCAGGACAAGCTGTACCTTTTCTTAGTATCATGTTGGGGTAAATGTTACTTTTTAATCACTTTTTATGCCGTTTTTATGATCTGAAAATGTTAACATTTTTGTGAATTTTTTTTACGACATTCACCGTACAGGTTAAGTGCCAAATTTTATTTTATTGTACGGGTTGTTGTTACAGAGGTGGTGATAACCAATATGTTGCGTTTTTTTGGTGATTATCACTTTTTTAGGTTGTATCTGACTACTGTACTAAATAAGGGACTTCAGGGAACTCATACTTTTTAATAATTTTTTTTATTGCACTTTTTTTTTACTTTTTTTAGTGTTTTATTTTGTCCCAGGGTGGGACATGAACAAGTGATCATTTGATCACTTGTTTATTGTAATCTACTGCACTACTAATGTATTGAAGCATATTACATAGTCAGCCTATGCATTCTGCATAGGGTGACATTAGCACTGTTGGTTCCTGCAGAATCTAGCAGATATTTACTGCAATGCACTATAGACGTTGTGGTCACTATGACTGCTGCGTCTATAGGGTTAAACAGGTTGTTTATCCTGCGGTGATCGCGTAGGCACCGCTCAGCAGGAAGGGGTTAAACAAAATAAACTGATTACAATATACAATAAATACTGCACCACAATTTCAGACTTATCATACATCATATATCTTATGGCAAGATGCCATAAGAAGTGGGATCGCACATTTATTCAGTAGTATACCAAAAAGTTCAATCGTCGTCTCATCAGACCATAGAATCTTATTTCTTATATTTATTATATATTATAATATTATTATAATATCATTATTTCTTATAGAGTCGTTCATGTGTTTCTTTGCAAACTGTATGCAGGTTTCATATGTCTTACACTGAGGAGAGTCTTCTGTTGGCAAACTCTGCCATAAAGCCCCGACTGGTGGAGGACTGCAGTGGTAGTTAAATTTGTGGTACTTTCTCCCATCTCCATACAGCACCTCAGGAGCTCAGCCACAGTGATCTTCGGGTTCTTCTTTATCTCTCCCACTAAGGCTCTTCGACCATGATAGCTTAGTTTGGCTGGACGGCCAGGTCGTGGAAGAATTGAAGTTATCCCAAAAATCTTCCACAGGCCACAGTGCTCTTAGCATGCCTCAGAAATTCTTTTGTAACCTTGGCCAGACCTGTGCCCTGCCACAATTCTGTCTCTGGGCTATTTGGGCAGTTCCTTAGACCTCATGATTCTCATGCGTTCTGACATGCACTGTGAGGCCTTATATAGACAGGTGCGTACCTTTCCTAATCAAGTCCAATCAGCTGGACTCCAATGAAAGAGTAGAACCATCTCAAGGAGAATCAGAAGGAAATGGACAGCATGTGAGTTCAATATGAGTGTCACAAGGAAGGGTCTGGATACTTATGGCCATGTCATATTTCAGTTTTTCTTGTTTAATAAATTAGCTAAAACATCTATATTTCTGTAGGTAAAGATAAGGAGCAGAGTGTACATTAATGAGCAAAAATAGAATGTTTTTGATTTAAACAATTGGCTGCAATGAAACAAAAAGTAAGCAATGTCTGCTGGTAAAGGATTACCAGTCCTCCCTATATCACCTAAAATTAGTTGCAAGTGAGGCAATGTACCTTAATTGCATCCATTTTTCTGGTATGGAAATTAGTTTACTTGACTCTTTTATTCAAAATATAACTCTCTTTTTTTCTCCGGAGCTGCCAGTGAACCAGTCCCCCTTATTTTGTCTGAAAGTTCAGTGTCTCTTCAGTTCACTGCCCTGCCTCCTTGTACAATCTGCCAATATTCAAATACAGACATTTAAAGCTCTATTTACTTATAGGATATATTGTGTTCATTTCTTTACATGGTGCCTTGTGTTACATTCATGTCATATGACTAGGGTGATGTCATCTAAGGTCCTATACTCTTTACATTTGCAAAATGTACCCCATATATGTATCTGATCCTATGAAATCACAGCAAGCACAGAAACCCACACAAACACAGAGAGAACATACAAACTCTTTTCAGATGTTGACCCTGGTATACTGTGATTTCCTGTGATCAGATACATACATGGGGTGCATTTGCAAATATAAAGAGTATACACAAGTGTGGGGAAGGGCATTCAGGGGCCTTAATATTCCTAGTGGTGCCCCTGGTGGCCAGTACTTCTCCTACGTCTCGAAGTAAGTGATAGTGCTGGCACGTATTTGCAGGCTTGTTCATGCATGCGTCCTGTAAGTTAAAGGAACACCACAGATCCCAGTGAGCTGCAACAGGGAAGGGAAAGGATGTATCAGAACATTAGTATCTGGTTTTGATGTCCGGTATAAGCTTTGTTATTGCTTCCACAAACCGACAGATTTCCTTAAGTTATCTCCTTACATGATATATAGATATATACATGGATCAGCTAGATGATCCTCTGTAATCACACTATAATGGGTCTAGATGTGTTTAGAAGTGTCCACTTCTTTCTCACTAGCTACAAATAGTATGAATGAATCTATATTTATAAATCGGGCATTTTGGTATGTGGAGATACCTAACATGTTTATGTATGTTTTGTATGGAAAGGTTATTTGACTTTTTTCCTTCAATTTTTTTAGCCCCCTATTGCCCAAATGAAAAAAAAAAAAAAGAATGTCCCACATGCAAAAAGATATGTCTTAATTGACTAGTGGTCATAATTGACTAGTAGTAAGCTACTGAAAAAAAAGGTGAGCAACAAAATATGGACATTGATCTGTTGGTTTTGAAAGGAGGAATCAGGCTAATATGTGTCCCAATAAAGCTACTTGGAAGCTTAGCTCAAGTTCACAGTTGTGTTATAATGTTTTATATCTTTTTTAGACTAAAGCCAGGACCCTACTTGTTATTATCACTGCTGAATACATTCCACAATGATGCAGACTATGGAGAGACCAGCTATAGTTTTTTAGAGGTAAATTTCCAACAAATACTGTATTGAGCAGCTACAGTTTCTAAATCCTCAAGGCAAATAATTTGATGTTATAGGTTCTCAACCTAGCACGTGGATGGGATATACACAATGTTAGTTGGTTCCAGCAATCCCCCTGTGGCTAACCTGCAGTCATTTTGCTCTATGTGTAAAAAAAATCCCCATAAAATTTTTCATAGATCCCTTGACTTTGAGGCAGCTCGTAGTGCGACTTAAAGAGAACCGTTCAGGGTGATTTGGGACCTTAAACTAAATACAGGTCCATCATTTTTCCACTGCAAAGAAAACACTCTACAAGGAGAAGTAATGCTCAAAAATACTATAATATATAAGAAATAAATATATAAAACATGAGTGCAAGTTTTCACAGATAAGCCCAAAGGCAAATAAATACATTGTCAGTAGAAAGGTTTTCTTTATCTGTAAATATGAAGGGGAAAGCTGATCAGTCTTCCCGTCTTCCATCAATCTGCATACGTTTTTAAGCAGCATCTCTGGTTCCTGGAAGTAGATATTATAAATTAACATTGCATTTAATGATTTCTTTCATAATCATTAGTTTTTGCTCATGTGCCATGAAGACCTCTGGCACCTTCATCCTAAAAACAGGTGTTGCTGGCCAGAATCAGGGGCATAGCTAGGAGGACTAGGCCCCATAGTAGACTGCTGTATGGGACCTCCCTTGCCCCTTAAAAAAATAAAAATAAAAATAAAATATATATATATTTGTTTACTCACACATGAGTTACAATAACACAGTGTATACACATCATATATATACATACATACAACATATACATACAGCTCTATATACATCCATGCATCATATATACAGATATACAGCATATTCACATCACATATACACACACATATACAGTATATACATACCACACACATATACAGCATATTCACATACACAGACAAAACCCCAGATGCTGAGGCCCCATTATACTGCAAGCCCCATATCAGCTGCTATGGCTGCTACCCTTGTAGGTACAACCCTGGCCAGAATGATGACAGCAAAATTTGTTCTCCACACCTTTACATGTATTGCAAAGGTTGTGAATATAAAGAGTATTATTACCCAGTTACAGACAAAAAGTGCAATAGGCCACAAGGATAGTACCACATGTCAAAACAGCACGCTCTACAGAACCAAGAGAAAAGTGTGACGTGTTATAGGTACTTAAATAATGCTGCCAATAAATCAATAAAGAATACATTTGTTGGTAATATTAGCCAAACCTTTAAAAATGGCTAATATTGTTATAGGAATTTCCATAATAAAAATTAACAAATTTATTCTTTATTGATTTATTGGCAGTTTTATTTAATTGCCTATGGTATAACACGTCACACTTTTCTCTTGGTTTTGTAGAGTTTTATTACCCAGTGATGATAATATAGAATATTCTTGAAGGTTTAGGATCCTGTAAGATTCAGGAAACGGTTGTGGGTAGACACTGAGAAGGCTGTTGTGCAAGAGCTGAGTATAGTGCCACAACATGAAATATTATACACACATAAGATAAGTGACTCACACACTTGGACATACACATTCCACACTTAAGATCCATAAACATAGTGCAAGCCTTAGAGAAGTCCAGGACACACATGGAGCACACAAATAACTGAAAAGCGCCCATACACATCAGTCTCATCATAAAACACACATATGGATAATGAATATGTCACAAGGTAGATAAAAAAAAATATTTTGGAGTAACTTGCACCAAGGTAATATGATTATTCCTGAAGAGGATTGGTAATAACTGATTACTCGTATTTTTTTGTAATCTCTATTATATTTGTAGCGTACGATCATTCCTTACCTGCAGAGTCTCGTAAGACATTCGTTGTCGTCTCTACAAGATGCACCTAAAGGACGCATGGACAGTATTCTCCAGAAGGGGGTCATTCTCTTCACTCTGACTGGCAATTTGGGGCAGTCTTTATCTATGGGAACTGCTTCTACCTGAGGAGACATATGTAATGACAATATATAGATAATCCATATTTCACTGCACATTTTCATTAATATACATTTTTAATGGATTTTTGGTAGGGTATGACAAACCTTTAAACTAGTTATCCCACCATACAGACTAGTGCAAGACTAACTGTTGGCATCTCCAGAATCTCCAGAATTCTCCAGTGACAGATGAACATAGCTGGAGGTAGCCAGAAACTATTACTCGGTGTGTCCCATAGAGATGAATGGAGCACATTCCAGGCAAAGAGGAGAAGTACCCCCATTCATTAGTGTCTACGGTACAGCTATTCACTGTGAAAAGATCACCAGAGATGATCTTACATTTATTAATATTAAATTAATAATTTTACCTGGAGGGAATAAAGTCTACTTTTCAGTATTGAAAGTATTGATGACTGTTCTCTCGATAAGAAGTCTACTCCCCTTATCCAAACCAAATTTCATATGCTAAATTTTTAGGATCCACCATCATTTATACATACTGAGAAGACTGTGTACTAAATATGAAGAATTTGCTCTAATGCTCAATATGAACACCATAACAATTCTTAGCAACTTCCCATTCTGAATATGCTGATTTCTGGCAATTTATAGAATTTATAAAATGCATTTACAACCTTGGGTTGTCCTACACTAGCTGTACTATTTGCTAGGAATGTGAAGCAACAATATCTACATTCCAGACTTCCTAGACTCACCTGCAGTATCAATAAGATACAAAGCACAAAGATAGCTGTCCAGTTCCTAAGCTGTAGACGCATATTGCTAGATGATTCTTCAAGGCCAGGAGCTGCAATGAGGAAGCATCTTGCTTCCTGCCTGTGACTTTATAGACCAAGGTCGGGACTGATTGCACCATTATATCCAAAAAGACCAAAGTGCAGTAGTTACATTTAATAAGTTAATGACTACCAACACGTTCTAATAACACAACCAGCATTACTCAACGTCTTCTGGAATTTAGTTGGTGTCATGGCAATCTAACCTTTATCCTACTGGCTTAGGAAAGCTATAACCATTGAGGTTTATGGTGGACTTTGAAAGATGCTTGATACTAGACACTTGGGTTTTGTTCAATTGCTAAAATCAACATTTTTAAGCAGTTTAGTATAAGAAAAGCTAAGAACACCCATGCTAGAGTAATGGTCTATTGTGCAGAGTTTGAGGGAAGGCCAAGACTGGAACCAAAAAGAAGGAAAAATATAAGGGAAAAATAGTTGATTTGAGCTTCAGCCTATGGGTCTATAAATAATTTACTGTCAGAATAGAAAGCTAAAAATATCTTTAATTATGTATCTTAAATGTACCTTAAAAAGTAGTCATAGGATTAATAAAATCAAGCTTTACCAGGTGGGCAAAAGAGACCTAACTGTATTGCCCTATATCTCACAGTTATTTTACTGTAGAGTCAGGGATTCATACATACCAGGCCAGAGGTAGGAAACCAATGGCTCCCGAGCCTGCATGTGGCTGCATGTGGCTCACAGATGATTCTTTAGTAAATAGGGTTCGGCAGGGTCGGCTCCAGGTTTCAGTAGGCCCCTGGGCGACAGAGTAGTGAACTCACATGGCGGCATAAAAAATTCAGAAACTAAAACAATCTCCTGTTCCTACACCCTATTTTATTATCCCAAACATCTCCTTCAAGGTTATTTTGTATATTGCCCCCTAACCCCCTATGGATTCATTAGATACAGCCCGGCTCAAGCCCATAGATTTCGTATGGACAGCCTTATGTGTGTGCTGGCACCGTCCCTGTCTGCATCTAAGACACACACAGCACTGATCACTAGACACAGGCAGTAGTGTTACCACTGCCTATGTCCTTTTTGCGACCCATCCATCATCACCGTAGTTGCTCATGCAATGGCGTCTGGGTCACAGAGAGAAGTCTCTATGACCCTGGCTCCATTGTCTAAGCAAGGAACGGCGGCATCTGGGTCATAGAGCACATGGAGGGACGAGGAACTGGCTGCAGGGAGTGCAGGTAGGTGAGTATTAATTAGTTTATTTTTGTGTGGCCACCTACCTACTGAGGGACTTGTGCTATGGCTATCTATTTATTGGGAGCGTGTGTATTTTAAATATTCCATTTTAAAATATATGGCGTTCATTTCTCTCACAGCCAAAAAGGTTCCCCACTCCTGCACCAGGCTACAGCACATTATCTGAACTAATATTACACCACACTATCAGGACGACACCTAATGCACTTCTGCAACACTTTTGTGTGCTGAACTTGTCCTGTATCACTTGTCCTTGCCAAATATTTTATAGTGACGCCCCACCAGTTGAACATGAGGAGCTTAATGTACTAGGCCCAAGGTCAGGTGTTATCCTGGGCCCAGAGAAGTCACTATGCATCTTGTTCCCCTGTAGATCTTGCAACAACTCCATTCATGATATTAGCAATAATACAGATTTGGTAATGGCATCAAGGGTTAATGTTAAACCAGGCTCTGATGTAAAATAAAAAGATACAATTTGAAGGAGAACAACCATTTAGAATAACAAAAAACAAACCAGACATACTCCCCTGTGCTCCTCTTCATTTCAATCTGCGTGGACAATATGTCTGGCGCTCCAGGCTGCTAACTATGCATGTCCTCACCAATGGGGAATAGTATGTTTTTATGTGTAACCTATCTAATATGTCGCACTTTGTGCGAAACCAGCTCACCCTTCTAACCGCTTTGTTTCTGATTACATGCAGCTGCTCGTAGATCCATGTAGAAGTTTCAACACACAACTAACCATAAAACAGGATCTCGGCACAAATCTGCAGGATCAAATGTTGCTGTAAAATCTTTTTTATCAAGTCGTAGAAAGTGGACACGTATCCATAGAGAACAACACAAGGATGTGTTTCAGCTTCTACGCCTTATTCATAGTGTAAAAATTGTTACGAACAAACACTATTTAAAATGTCCCGCCCCGGATTACATGATCATGACCCCCAACATCAATCTCAATTTTCTTCTCGATTATAAAGTAAAATCCAAAAAGCTTCTCTCTGACAGAGAAACCTGTTAAAATTCTCACCACTTGGCATTGGGTGCTCCAGTTTTACCCCTTGAATTTTTAAACGGTCTGAATTCCCCTGATGTTTTGTTATATATAAAAGTTTAATTTCTGTGCTCGCCTCGGCAGCACATATACTAAAATTGGAACGATACAGAGAAGATTAGCATGGCCTCTGCGCAAGGATGACACGCAAATTCGTGAAGCGTTCCATATTTTCCACCTGCCAGATGGCTTCTGTATTTTCAGATTCGTGACTATGTCTCTTCACTTGGAAAGGTAGAACAATTCTTGACCAATACCCCATTTGAAGATATTTGCCTTTCAACCACTGCACCTCCACACGCGATCTCCTTGGTCTATTCCATGCTGACATGGTTGGATATGGCGGATGCCCGCCCGGATTGTGCAGGCGCCTGGGAGAGAGAACTTAATAAATCCTTCACTCCTGCACAATGGCAAAAAGCGTTAATCTTGACGCATAAGTCATCCATTTCCTGTCGTATCCAGGAACTGAACTACAATATTTTGACCCAATGGTACAGGACTCCAGTGAGGTTACATAAAATGTTCCCCTCTGTCCCGGACACCTATTGGCGTTGTGGAACGGGAGTGGGCTCCATGCTTCACATTTGGTGGGAGTGTGGTCCTATCCGGGATCTCTGGCGGGCTGTCTTTGACCTCTACAACTGTATTTACAAGGGGAACATTGCTCCAACCCCCGAGGTGGCGCTTCTATCCATGTATTCTGGAACTATCGCTAAATACAAAAAAAGAGCATTACGCCACTTCCTTATGGCTACACAACAAATAATCCCCAGGCTCTGGAGATCGCCCGAGACACCCACCAGGTTGCAGTGGATAGAAGCGCTAGACGTAATTAAACAAATGGAAGAATTGAAGGCGAGCGATGAGGGCAGATATGAACAATTCAACAATATATGGTCTGTTTGGATCGATTATCGAGACACCCCTGCCTTGCATGATTGGTTAACCTCAGGTAGCAGTGTACATGATCCATAAACATAGGTTTAGGGCAGAAAATGCGGTTCACTCCCCCCCCCCTTCCCCCTTTTTCCTTCCTCCAACCCTTATTCCTTGTATGTGTTGTCTTGTCTTATGTTTTACACCCATTTTCATGTTTTTCAATTACCTTTGACAGGCCGTATGGTCGTTTTGACAATTGTTGTTGATGTTCTTAAAAAGTTTACCCTTTTCGTCAAATGCGATGTATACCACTATAAAAGTACATATGTACCAATAATGTAAATGTATACGTATTTCTACATGTTGCAAACCAAACAATATATCGCTACGTTTTGTATCAAGATGTAACAGTCAATAAAGTTTGATGTTGAACCATAAAAGTTTAATTTCTAAAGGAGAATTGAAGTTGGAAGACCACCTTAAATTCTGATCCAAAAACTGTGTCAGCATGTCATAAAATGTTCTATTACAGGTCTCATTTAGTGTACAAAGTACATTGTTGCGAGCATAGGCTCAAATAAGACCAGGGTTGTAACTATGATAGGCAGGGCCTTATAGCAGACTTCTGAATAGGGCCCCCCTACCCCCTCAGAAAATATACATATTTGTGTACTCAGACATTTATACACTTATGCGCACACATTTATGCACTGACACAGTATATACATTTATACACTTACAATCATTTATAGCAAAAGCCCAATCCTCAGCATTCCATGTGGGCAATGAACAATCCATACCTGTTGAATCTCAGTGATTGCAGAGGATCCCAATTCCTCTGGCAGTGGGGAATGTCAAATCTTGCACAATAAGATAGAAGGAATCCAGCAAGGTTAAAAAATTTTCACTCTTTTATTGTAAATCCATATTAAAATTAAAGTGCTCTATACAAGGTGCTAGTATCTATACAAAACAGTTGCTGTTTTGTATGGATCCTAGCACTTTGTATTGAGCACTTTAAATTACAACTGTAGAGCATAAAAACTTGTTTTACCTTGTCCCCCAGGCTAATCTCCAATTGCCATGCTTTCTGGTTGCCATGGGAAACCGTATAGTACAGTTAGAGCCGACAGGAGGCTTGTTGAGAGAGACTGTAGGACCTGTAGTGATGTCAGAAGCATGTGACTCATCACATGCTTCAGGTCGGCCTATTACAAACAAGCTGTCCTGCATCATTTGAAAGTACTTAGTGGGATGGAAAGGAGCTTTAGTAATTTCACAAGCATGTGACTCATCACATGCTTCAGATTGGCCAATTACAAACATGCTATCCTTTATCGGCTTCATTGCCCTGAGCTAATGTCACAACCTGGAAGTGCCCACCCACATCAGGAGTAGCTGAATCTGAATCTAATGAATAATAATAATAATCTTGATTTATATAGCGCCATCAAATTCTGTAGCACTTAACAGATTCTGAGGAACATATACAAATAAAATCAGACATTACAGAGTGATGGCAAGAGCTTACAGTCTATGAGGATGAAGGGGTGACACAAGAGTTATAAGAATAATAAATTTACCAGATATATTTCAGGCTAGGAAGAATCCAGCAGCATGATACAGGTATCATTGGAATTGTTATCAAAGTCTGTCTACAGCTGTATTTTTTATCAGTAACTTTACAGTTATACTTTAATTTTATTATGGATTGAGAAGAACAGAGCAAAGAATTTTTACCTTGTTAAATTCCTTCAATCTTATTGTGCATGATTTAAAGAGAACCCGTCAGGCAAAATAACCCCCCTAAACTAAATATATTTTCATAAACTGCCATTAGAGAGCATTGCCTCTATCCCTTCATTGTCCCTCTACATGCCTGTAAACCTAAGCAATGAGGTCCTAAAGCTGTATGCAAATGACCTGTGAAATGTCCAATGAAGCATTAGCATATTCAAGCTGTCCACTCTATTCATGAGTGGGAGGCACAGCCACACCCCCAGTGCATGACTGACAGCCTGTATAATGATGTGAGCCTGTATAATGATGTGCTTCCTGGTGCTGGTGGCCACGCCCCCTGCAGCCTGTGTGTGCATGTGTGTGTGTGTATAGGAGAGATACAGCAGCTCCAGACAGCCATGTTACAGCAGAACATGTCAGATTCATGTGTAGCTGATGTCTGTGTCTCTCACCTGTATATTAGGAGGAGGCATGCAGGACACACACTAGCCATGCTTTACTATACATTACACACAGACATGAGCAGGGGGAGGAGAGGGGAGGGGTAACAGGGATGACATCACTGCCTCTGACCACGTGACCAGCCTCATTTACATAATAAAGAATAGATGATTTTACAATGATTAATGTATGAAATAACTAGATAAAGGCTGGGATGGGATCCTTGTGAGCTGCTCCAACAGGTAGAGGTGACAGGACAAGTGGCAGAGACCTGATGACAGGTGTCCTTTAAACACTTACACAGATCTGTAGCTGCAGACCACATGGGGAAAGAACACAGCAGGAATTAGAGATGCGAGAAGCCTAGTCCTGTCCTCTCTCTACCCTGACATTTGTTATTTGAGCTGCTGAATCATGCTGCATACTGTGCACTCCTATATACATATTATGCTGTACAATGTGCAGCATATTATGTATATAGTGGTGCAAATTCTCCATTCTTTAGTGCCTCAGTTTGCATGCCGGGCCCCATGACACTCTGGGCTCCAATGTAGTTATGCGCCTGAATAACACTAACTATAACTAACATGACCTACATAACCCCTGGAAATCCAGACTGCACTGATGTTATCTCAATACAAGTATACCACGTGCCAAAAAGATATACAATGACCTAAAATAATTGCTGCATCATCGTAATGATATTTCAGTCTCCACCTTTGTAACTTTGTAAAAGGTTACAGACTATAAAATGTATTATACTAATATATTGCATGATTTTAAGAAAGCTATTTAACTATGCACAATTTGATAATAAAAAAAAGAATAATTTAGAGGTTTCGTTAATGATGCCTTGTATATACCTGATAAGCCAATTATGAGCTAGCTGCCATCTTGATTTTTCTTTACCTTTGATATGGTTCCCCTAATACAACCTATATTTTCTATAATACACACTGCTTTGAGTAGGTAAAGGACTTGGAGGCTCATAATACTGTACAGTCCCTGTTACGTACAGGAGAGGTTATGTAGGTTTGTTCTTAAGTTGATTCTGGGGTGCTCCCAAATATTATAGGATATATATATATATATATATATATATATATATATATATATATACAGTGCCTACAAGTAGTATTCCACCCCCTGCAGATTTAGCAGGTTTCATAAGAAGCAAATAAGTTAGAGCCTTCAAACTTCAAACAAGAGCAGGATTTATTAACAGATGCATAAATCTTACAAACCAAAAAGTTATGTTGCTCAGTTAAATTTTAATAAATTTTAAACATAAAAGTGTGGGTCAATTATTATTCAACCCCTAGGTTTAATATTTTGTGGAATAACCCTTGTTTGCAATTACAGCTAATAATCGTCTTTTATAAGACCTGATCAGGCCGGCACAGATCTCTGGAGTTATCTTGGCCCACTCCTCCATGCAGATCTTCTCCAAGTTATCTAGGTTCTTTGGGTGTCTCATGTGGACTTTAATCTTGAGCTCCTTCCACAAGTTTTCAATTGGGTTAAGGTCAGGAGACTGACTAGGCCACTGCAACACCTTGATTGCTTCCCTCTTGAATCAGGCCTTGGTTTTCTTGGCTGTGTGCTTTGGGTCGTTGTCTTGTTGGAAGATGAAATGACAACGCATCTTAAGATCCTTGATGGAGGAGCGGAGGTTCTTGGCCAAAATCTCCAAGTAGGCCGTGATATCCATCTTCCCATGGATGCGGACCAGATGGCCAGGCCCCTTGGCTGAGAAGCAGCCCCACAGCATGATGCTGCCACCACCATGTTTGATTGTAGGGATGGTATTCTTGGGGTCGTATGAAGTGCCATCCAGTTTACAAACGTAACGTGTGTGGTTGGCACCAAAGATCTCGATCTTGGTCTCATCAGACCAGAGAACCTTGAACCAGTCTGTCTCAGAGTCCTCCATGTGATCATGAGCAAACTGTAAACGAGCCTTGACATGATGCTTTGAAAGTAAAGGTACCTTACGTGCTCGCCTGGAACGGAGACCATTGCGGTGGAGTACGTTACTTATGGTATTGACTGAAACCAATGTCCCCACTGCCATGAGATCTTCCCGGAGCTCCTTCCTTGTTGTCCTTGGGTTAGCTTTGACTCTTCTGACAAGCCTGGCCTCGGCATGGGAGGAAACTTTCAAAGGCTGTCCAGGCCGTGGAAGGTTAACAGTAGTTCCATAAGCCATCCACTTCCGGATGATGCTCCCAACAGTGGAGACAGGTAGGCCCAACTCCTTGGAAAGGGTTTTGTATCCCCTGGCCAGCCTTGTGACCCTCCACGATCTTGTCTCTAATGGCCTTGGAATGCTCCTTTGTCTTTCCCATGTTGACCATGTATGAGGCTGGTCATAAGTTTGGGGAGGGTCTTAAATAGTCAGAAAAGGCTGGAAAAACAGATAATTAATCCAAACATGTGAAGCTCATTGTTCTTTGTGCCTGAACTACTTCTTAATTCTTTAGGGGAACCAAACAGAATTCTGATGGTTTGAGGGGTTGAATAATAATTGACCCACACTTTTATGTTTAAAATTTATTAAAATTTAACTGAGCAACATAACTTTTTGGTTTGTAAGATTTATGCATCTGTTAATAAATCCTGCTCTTGTTTGAAGTTTGAAGGCTCTAACTTATTTGCTTCTTAGCAAACCTGCTAAATCTGCAGGGGGTTGAATACTACTTGTAGGCACTGTATATATATAATATGGTCAAATAAAGATGCAAGTTCATTAAGTCAAAAAAGGGGAGTCAATGAATGGGGTTTATTTTACAACTGGCAAATCCTACCACATCCACCAGAATCCTGGGCAACTTACTAGTGATATAGGAACTTTAAGCGCCCTGAAAAAGGGATGTGGGATGTAGTAACTACATCACAAAAAAGGTCCTGTTACCCTCCCAAGAGAGTTGCAGTTTATGAAAAGCATACTGTATTTGGTCTAGTTCTTCATGTGCCAGCCTCCTTGCCATGACCCATTACCCCTTCTGAGGTTCCCATGAACCCTCAGGTGACAAGGTTAGCACAAAGCATCTCCTGAAGCTTTCATAAAGAACTCCAAAGCTTGAATGAGCAGTAAGACTGTCATGGCTGCCACCTAAGTCACACCCTTTATGATGTCATGGACCCAGTTTCCAAGGAACTTTACTGTGACACATGTAGTGTTCTATTTTATGCAAATCAGCCTCACTTTTATTTATGATGGTAGACATTTTTGTACTGCCTCCAGTAGAAAAAAATAAAAAAGTGAGGCTAATTTGTCTAAACCATCAAATGTTTGCAACCATTTGCTGCCTATTATCCAATGTTGTTCCTGAAGAAGGCAAAAACAAAATAATGCTGTTGCTATTTTTGGCCTACAGTTAAAAAAAAAAAAACATTCATTCTCATAACTCTATATATGGTAGTACAATAAATCCCTGGATCATTGACTCTCTGGATCCCTTGCTTTTCTTTATAATAACTAGTAAAGCTAGGTGTCTGCAGCCCATTTAATAAGAATTACATGGATTGACTGAGTACTCATATTGGGGTTGATTCATCAGAAGTGTCTGAGAGTGGAACTGGTTTAGTTGCCTATGGCAACCAATCAGAGCTCAGCTTTCATTTTCCCACATCTTTTTAAAAAATGGAAGCTAAGTTCTGATTGGTTTCCATGGCCAACAGTTTTACCTCAGAGACTTTCGATAAATCTCCCCTAATTGTCTTTTATTAGGAACCCTAATTCAGGAAAAGAAATGAGTGAACATGACTTATTTTCCTGAGCAATCCATCACTGCACCTCCTGCAGGACTCCTGGTCTATATGGTGGCACATTGTAGCCAATCTGTAGCGATGCGCCTGTAGATATGGCACATAAACCCTCAATAGCTAACTGACCCCATAACTGGATCAACTGTGAAAAACAAGGTACATAATAATGATTTTGTTATTTTCTTACATTTGGGGAACAATACATAAAATATGGTAAATTGGAAAACCCATTTATTGTAGCTGGAAATGGAAAATGTAGAAATCTCTTTGCACTAAGCCCCCAGCAGAAGAGGGTTTTAGTGTAGGGTAGGGTTATCCCTGCCATTTTTAGCATGAGGCAGGTTGCATGGTGTGAACCTTCCTTAGATTAAACAAACTTATGTTTTTTGCAAACCTTTGTGGGACATAAAGAGAGACTTGCACCATCACACTTAAGATTCTTTTTGTTTTTTTTAAGTATTTATTTATTCAAATTTTTCAAAATTTGTAACAATTATAATAAACCAAAACCGATCAACAAGACAGCCGGCTACGTCTTATTTTTCAACACATTACAGCATTAAAGTCATATAGCAATGATCAGTATAGTACATCTTCAGTAAGGAGGTTCAGTATGCAGGTTCTGTTTCAGGAAGGACATCAGATTGTAACCAGTCTACTTATTGTAACACAATTAATCTTGACACTAGACAATCAGACACTCACACAAACATACCAATACACTCCTCCTTTGTTATAGGAGTATATGGAAATCAGAGAGAATTATAAAGCAGTATGGGGATTCACAAACCATCTGGACCTGATACGCTCAAATATCTGGTGGGACTGTTGACATATTACAAATGGTAGTGAGGAAGGACTCTGTTAATAAGTAACATCATCACCACTTTCCAGGTATAGTATAGAGCAGTGGTGGCGAACCTATGGCACTGGTGCCAGAGGTGGCACTGGGAGTCCTCTCTGTGGGCACCCGGGCCATCACCCCAGCATGAAGTTCACCAGACAGGACTCAAAGAATCTGCCTGCAGAATCTTCCTACAATGATAGATGAATTTGCCCTCCTCCTTTCAACTGGGTTGGTGTCTTTAGGAGGCTGAAGGATTGAAAGTTGTCAAAGAACAAGGAGAAATAAATTACTGCGTAAATTGCTGTGCTGGCACTTTGCAATAAATAAGTGGCTTTTGGTTGAAGTTTGGGCACTCCGGCTCTAAAAGGTTAGCCATCACTGGTATAGAGTGAACCTGAAAGGATTTTATCATAGTGACCATTGATTACCTCATTCATGATGCCAAAGGAGACATACTATGGGAGACATTAAGCGTGGGAACTCAAAATGTTGATTAAGAAACTCCAGAACTTCAGAAAATATTAATCTTAGGGCAGGCCCAGACATATTGCGAGAAGGATCCTACTTCAGCCTAAGGGTGAAGACACACATGGCGTTTTTAGGCCGTTTTTAGTTAGTGCGTTTTCACATCGTTAAAAAACGCATGCGTTTTTGGAAAACGCATGCATTTTTGACAGGTTTGACCAATTATCTAAATTCAAACTGGTCAAAAACTGGTTTTTAACGATGTGAAAACGCACTAAAAACTAAAAACGGCCCAAAAACGGCCTAAAAACGCCATGTGTGTCTTCACCCTAACAGCGGACACATAAATCATTGGGCATTACTGCCATGTAAAAAATTTTTGCAGGGGTGAAATACACCCGGTGGAGAAATTTAGACTGGATTAGGAAGACCCTTGCACTCACCACAGATGTAAAATAGGATAGTTCAACCTTCCTCTAGTCATCATCCGACAGGTCAATTCAAGGGCCTTATCGAATGGTCTAGATCTCTGTTCCTGCAGCAGAGCATAGACCTGGGTGAGTGGTTTAGAGGGGTCCGGAGTGCTCATCAGATAGAAACTAGCAGTGATGGGTATGGCATGTCTTTCTCTTAACTCATTAAAGCCAAGTAGTTCTGCATCCGTAGATAGGAGCTGAGCGATGAACTTTATGCTTGCTGGCCCCCCCACATCGTCGATTCCAGAAGAGAGAGAGCCATCAGATGAGACTCAGTAGCAGTTATCAGGGGATCAATATTTAATTCCGTATAGGTCTGAAGCTTGTGTGATACCTGGACCCCTAAGTACTTGAAATTGGACACCACCTGAACTGGGACTGGATGAATGCTTCAAAAGGCCAATGGACAATCGCAGTAATTCACTGTAAATATTATTTTTATTTTATACCAAAAGGATAAATTATTTAAAAGAAAACAGAAAAACATCTTTAAGGAGTTTGCAGTATTCACGCCATATGCCATACGCTCATAACCTGAGGGCAATGGCACAAAAATACCTCAAGTCCTAGAGTTGATGAGTCACTAACACCTTTTAACACTGTGACATCTTATCTTGTGTTAAGGTTATCTTATCTTATGTTTACACACTTCTCCCTTCTTGGACCTTGTAAAAAATACTAAAATATGGAGCTTGGTATGAAGGTTTATATTGTCTCCAATCTCTTTGCTGACGTATTTAAGTGACCATCAGCATTCAATTCAATTCTAAATCAAAGTGTCAAGACCCATTTGTTACTAAACCAACCTCCCCTTCTTTAAATCACCATTTATTTATTATTTATTTATTATAATTATTATGTATTTCTTACATTTAAATAGTGACACAAAAAAACAACTATTTGCAATGGATGTGGTTGAAACCTCATAATTATGAAAAAGGTTCACATAATTTTGTCCATATTGTGTACTTGATGACTCTGCCAGGTCATACACTATTAGATTTCCTCTATTGTGTAAGGTAGTCTGCAAGAACAACTGGTTAGCATGCAATGTTGTCATTAATATAAGAAACATATCATTGCTCACATTATACACACCACATATTATTCATCAGTCAGGTCACAGACCAAAGGTAATTGGGGGAGGGATGATGCAATGTAACTTGAAACAGGTCAGTATGTCCAGTTTTGTTAGTACTTTGGACAAGACAGAAGGTTTCATACACTGTAGTCTAGTGATCATCACAGAAAAGTGACAACACTTTATTTATTCTCAAAATTTGCAAAATTGTGATTTATGTCTCATTGATTTCATTTGTAACATTAATAATACGTTTTCCAATTGCTCAGACATAGCATGTAGACTCCATTATGCGTCTTCTAGATGAAATCAGCATTACAATCACAAAGTGTATTACCGTACTTTACAATATTACAATAAAGTACATAACAGAACATTACAACGTTACAGTAAAGTCACTAAGTACATTTTAAGAGGATGGAATTTGTGAGTCATTGGAATCCATAGCTGTAATGGCCTATACTAACGGCACGCTGTCAACGTTTTGGTCCCTGGAAATAACACAGAGAGCAGAGATAGAAGTACAGCTCCATTTTCTATATTGTGGGTTAGATTCAGTCCACATGACAAACCCCCATCAATTTAAAAATCATTTAACCCCCTAAGGGCCCAGCCATTTTGTAGCTTAAGGCTCAGCCCCATTTTATGGTACTTGCGTCCCATTATACGGTTATAACTTTTGAACACTGTTACTTATCAAAGCGATTGAGTCTGTTCTTTCCCCACATGTTGTACTTCATTTTAGTGGTAAATGTTGGCTGATAAGTTTTGCGTTTATTTACAAAGAAAAAATGATTAATTTTTTGAAAAAATTACCATTTTCAATATTCCAAATCATCGCATTTTCAGGCAGATAGATTTACCACCTAAATAAGTTGCTGGATAACATTTCCCATATGTCTACTTTACATTTTCATCATTTTTGAAATGTCTGTATAATATATTTTGATGTCACGCGGCTTACAAATAGAATATCGATTTTAGGGATAAATACTGTTTTGAATGAAATTTTACATATTTAACATCAAAACCCCCGTATATAACCAACCCATTTTCAAATCTGCACCCCTCAAACTATCAGAAACAGCTTTTAGGAAGATTGTTAACCCCTTGAGATCTTCATTGTAATTACATCAAAATGGAGGTGAAATTTAGAATGGTCCAATTTTGTCAGCTATATGTTCATTTAGCCCTAAAATGTACACATTTCCAAAAGATAAAGGAAACTCATCTTAACATTTGTTATGTACTTTCTCTTGAGTACAGAGAAAAGTGCACATAAACACACACACATATACATGTGGCCATTACTTGTTTTATGGGAATGCGGCATTTTATGGCATTTTTTTTTGCAGTATGAGATGCTTCTTCCAGTGTTACCATTTTTGGGTTGGTATCCCCTATTGTTGAAAATTCAGGAACTTTTTCTTTGAGAACAAGAGTAGAAAAGCATCAATTCTGTACTGGATGTTTTACTTTGTTTTGGTGTTCACAGTATAGCCTCATAATCAATTTATTTTATGGGTCAATATGATCACTGGCATACCATACTTGAATATTTTTTCTTATGTTTTACTAAATTTGCTAAATAAAACCCTAATGTGGGGAAAAATAATTTTTGCATTGCGGTCTTCCAAGTGGCATAACATTTTTACTTTTTTGGCTACCAAGCTGGTTGATTGTTTTGTTGCGGGACATGTTGTACTTTGCAACTGTATCATTCTGGAGTAGATATGTTTTTTTATAGCATTTTTTATGGGATTAAATAAGTAAAAATCATAATTTTTGGCAGGTGTGACAGTTTTAACGGCATCATTGTGCGGGTTCAATAATAATTTACTTTTATTCTACAGGTTGTTATGGACTTGTTGATACTATATATGTGGGGTTTGTGTTATGATTTAGACTTTTTTGAGCATTATATGTCTCTTTATATGTTATGGGGCTTATGGGCATTTTTTTATTCAATAAAAAATAAATTAATAATTTTTTTTAAACACTTTTTTATAAGTTCTACCATGGGACATGAACAAGCAATCATCTGATTGCTTGGCCATGATAATACTCTGCAATACTGATGTATTGCAGGGAATTAGCTCTGTCAGCCTATGCACATGCATAGGCTGACACTATACCTTTAAGATGAAGTCATAGATGAGGCAGCCCTGAGGTTGCCAGGGGAACAATCGGCGCCCCCGAAATCGGGCGGCATCATGGGGGAAAGACCCCCAGAAGGCAGTTTAAATGCCACGGAGCCCTCTAACCGCAGGTGTTACACTGGGGTGTTGGCTATTAGTTACAGCCAGCACTTTGTGTATCCCGATGCCAGTGTGGGATCTCGAGCTGAACCGGCATAAACTCTTCGTCCGATATATCTGAGCTGTGGGCCAAAGGGTTAACAAGCATAGGTCAAATTTATAACATTACATCTATAAAATGGAAAACTACTTTACCATTTAAGAACTACTAGTATTTTGTGAAGCAGTTTAATACCTTCTGGATCGTGTTTCTTTCATGGCCCAGGCTGGTGGCATCATCCAGGAACTCAACTTTGAAGAGAGACGTAAATTGGTTGTATAAAGTAATGGAGGCAGAGAGCTCATCATTGAAGTCCACCTTACCACCCCTCTGAATTCCTCCTCCCCTGTGATTGACATCTTAAGCCACACTTAGTGATGTGTCTGAGGGCATTCGGAGGTGAAGAGAGCTTGACTTCAGTGTTAAACTCTCATCCTCCTTGACTTCATAAAACCACGTTTGACAGCATGCTGGTAATGGTTTATTTGTCCAATTTCTGCTGACAGGTTCCCCTTAATAAAAATAACACCATAATATTACATGCAATTAATACAATATCTGGAAACGCTTACATTATCTTTCATCAACCTTTACAGCATATATATTGTATATATCAGATATGTAGCAGTGAATGTAACATACAGAATGTTGGCAGTACCAAACTGAAATTAAAAGTATATGTAGCTAAACAAATTTTATGTATTTATGTACACTCACCAGCCACTTTATTAGGTACACCTGTCCAACTGCTCGTTAACACAATTTCTAATCAGCCGATCACATGGCAGCAACTCAGTGCATTTAGGCATGTAGACTTGGTCAAGACAATCTCCTGCAGTTCAAACCGAGCATCAGTATGGGGAAGAAAAGTGATTTGTGGCCTTTGAACGTGGCATGGTTGTTGGTGCCAGAAGGGCTGGTCTGAGTATTTCAGAAACTGCTGATCTACTGGGATTTTCACGCACAACCATCTCTAGGGTTTACAGAGAATGGCCCGAAAAAGAAAAAACATCCAGTGAGCGGCAGTTCTGTGGGCGGAAATGCCTTGTTGATGCCAGAGGTCTGAGGAGAATGGGCAGACTGGTTCGAGCTGATAGAAAGGCAACAGTGACTCAAATCGCCATCCGTTACAACCAAGGTAGGCAGAAGAGCATCTCTGAACGCACAGCATGTCGAACTTTGGGGCAGATGGGCTACAGCAGCAGAAGACCACACCGGGTGCCACTCCTTTCAGCTAAGAACAGGAAACTGAGGCTACAATTTGCACAAGCTCATCGAAATTGGACAGTAGAAGACTGGAAAAACGTCTGATGAGTCTTGATTTCTGCTGCGACATTCGGATGGTAGGGTCAGAATTTGGCGTCAACAACATGAAAGCATGGATCCATCCTGCCTTGTATCAACTGTTCAGGCTGGTGGTGGTGGTGTCAAGGTGTGGGGAATATTTTCTTGGCACTCTTTGGGCCCCTTGGTACCAATTGAGCATTGTTGCTGACCATGTCCATCCCTTTATGACCACAATGTACCCAACATCTGATGGCTACTTTCAGCAGGATAATGCGCCATGTCATAATGCTGGAAGCATCTCAGACTGGTTTCTTGAACATGACAATGAGTTCACTGTACTCAAATGGCCTCCACAGTCACCAGATCTCAATCCAATAGAGCATCTTTGGGATGTGGTGGAACGGGAGATTCGCATCATGGAGGTGCAGCCGACAAATCTGCGGCAACTGTGTGATGCCATCATGTCAATATGGACCAAAATCTCTGAGGAATGCTTCCAGCACCTTGTTGAGTCTATGCCACGAAGAATTGAGGGAGTTCAAAAGGCAAAAGGGGGTCCAACCCGTTACTAGCATGGTGTACCTAATAAAGTGGCCGGTGAGTGTATATGCGCCGAGCACAGACCACGGTGCGGGGAAGCTACTTCGGATATAAAAGATTAATAAAGTGTTTAAATGCCTTAAAACCGTTTAAGAACATAGCGAAGATAAGCGCCGGCACTAGCTCACCATGAGCTGGTGCACAGCATTTGCTGCTTAGGAGCACCATCGGAAGTGGTAGGTTTCCGTTAAGCTAAATTCAACATAATAATAATCCATGTTGAAGCGAGTTCCACGGGTCTACAGTCTCATACTGTACACTGTATAATTCAGTGCTTACTAAACTGCAGTCTACTGATTGCCTCTGATCTATGAAGTTCATCTGGGCCTTGGTAGGTCCAGGAAAAGCCACCATCACAAAAATAAACCAACCAAAAAAATGTTTCTTGTACCAAAAGTAGAATAAAACCATCCTCGAGATTACATGAACTATACAAAAATTATAAGATAAAGACACAAGGAAGGATAAAGAATTTTATTATGTGAAAGTCAGCTTTTATGCTGCAATAAATAATCCTTTTCACACAATGCAGCATTGCCAGAGTCTTAGACTTTGCGAGAGGATGGACATACTGAAGGTTTCACTGGTCATTTTCATACAAGGACACATCCTTCCTCTTGAGTCTGTCGTGTTCATGGGTTCCCCAGTTGTAGACCAAGTATGCCAACGCAAAGGCTGCAAAATACAAAGGTCAGACGTTACATAATTCTGTTATAATGCAACTTCATTACAGCTTACACACAGATCAGGTAGGAGGTGGTTAAAAAAAACAAATGCATGTATTTGGTTTTGAATGTCATTTTAGAGAGATCCCTGCACGCATTTTCTCATATGGATGTCTGAAGAATCCTGTACATATTAGATGCCTGGCTAGATCTGGGCTGCCAGAATGTGCTTTACTTCCACATAGTTCAGCTCTGTGACCATGGGCACTAGATCCCTATACTGTTAGTGACCTGGCAGAACTGGAGGGGTCAGTACAGTTTTATGAAACTCTTGTTTGCATTCAGTGGACTTACTAATCTCATGATGTATTTTGTAACAAAATATTAAGGTCAGAGATAGATAAAATATAATAATTAACAGTGAAGCTCCTGTATGCCAACTTTAAAAGACCAACATTTTTGTCTCTTAAATCTTTCCAAGCAAGTGGTCATACAATCTGATCATGGCAGGACCATTTCCATAATTGATGGGGGGGGGGGGGGGTAAGACAGGGTTTCCCTTGTCAGAGCTATTTGGGACAACAACCCACCCACACGACCTTATAGACCGGTGGTTTATCGTCCTTTTTCAAATGGGCGCTGGAAAAAGTAAAAAAATATTTTTACTTACCTTGTTCCAGTGCTCCCCGTGCCACTTCACAGTTATTGTGCAATGAAGCCAGGGTGTACTGCCCTGGTACAGGGAGCACTAGAGATGGACCCATCTCTACGCAAGTAAAAAGTTTTTTTTTTTTTTTTTTAATAGTGCCCACGGAGGGACTTGGTACAGGGTAAAAATTGCCCTGACAGATGCTCATAGAGGTGAACTTTTTGTACCTTTTTTGTAATTTACAGTAATTTGTACCAAATGGAGTGTGTACATTCATGAGGGAGTGGAGTTTGAATGGGCCCTGCATATACTCAGGTTACACTGTGCTACTACATTTACTATAGTAAAACAATGGCTCTTCCCTGTATGATAAGACCAGTACTATAGAAGATGAATTATAAATGGGAGGAGGGGGGGGGGGGTCTGGTACAGATTTTGTACTGGGGCACAGTGCTTTTAAGTTGTGTCTCTTGTCTCAAAAAAAAAAAAAGCAGATTTGCAGATCTTCCAACTGTTAGGTCGAAGCTGTGACCTTATACTCATGGGATATAGGAGCACAACTTTGTACCCATAACCCTATTGTGTGTCTACCACTACCTACCAGTCTCCACTACAAAAATAATGAAAGCAAAGGCAAATTAACTATGTTACTCTTAAGAAGATTAATATTAGTGGTCACCGAATACGTTTGCACTATATAACATAGTAACTAGGAACAAAACTTACGTGGTCCTATGGTCAGGATGTTGGATGAGAACCTTCTCCACACATTGGGAAGCCCTTTAGAGAGGACATTAGCAAAAGCTCTTTGTTCAAATGGAGATAGCGTGAAGGTGATAATATGCCGAACCTTGGCAAGGTTTCCAAAGTGTAGCCCACCCATGGTATACTTTCTGAAAACGAGAGGATAGAAATAGAAATATTTAACATAACATGGTGAGATTTCTTCAAAGTGTACCAGGAGAATGGACATGAACATGATTAATGTCTGAATGTCAGCTTGCTACAAAAAGAATGCTACAGAGAAATCAAAATCATTTAAATTCCTTAAAGGGGTCATCCAGTCCTCTGCCGTTTTTGATGCTCTTGCCGCCCTTCCAAAAAGGCCTAACCCATGCAACAATTTTGCTACAAGACACTACTGATCTCTATGTTATCCACCCACAATCTGCGAGAAGGAACTCAGAAATGTATGTGGAATGGTCATCTCCAGACTTCTAACTTGCTAAATTAGAGACACATGCTTGTAAAACACTGAAGGGATTTTACATGAATCTGAAAACCCCCCCAAGGGTCCAATGTACTAAAAACACAAACAAACTTACCAAGCTCCAGATCTTGCATCACTTATACTTCTGGTTTTGGACCCTGCAGCCAATCATAAGTCACAGGGGTTCACAGGACCCACTTCATGCAATAACTGGCCTCGTCAGAAGCAGAGACAACACGAAGTGACATACCCTCTAAACCAGAAATTACATCCAATGTCGAAGCAGGCCAGTCATTGAATGTAGCAGGCCTCGTGACCTCCTTGAACTTCTGGTTAGGTGCAGGGCCTAAAGGGAGTAGTGGAGTGACACAGGAACCATTATATATTTTCATCCTTACCCAGACCTCTAGCCGTGGCAGGAGGAGGTCCACATTTATGGAAAACCTCTGTAATGCTTTATATAAAATCTACCAGCAAAATCCATCATAATAAACCAGGAACACTTACTCATAGATGCAGGCACCGCGACTGTGGTAATCTTATATTTGTTATCAATTACCTCCTTTTTCCCCAAAATTAACTTTTCAAATTATGCTAAGGAGACTGAAGGGCTCTGGAGGGTGTTTCCCTCAGGGATGTCTTTTCACTGGTTGTAACAATGATCAGGTCTCATTTCACTGCTTATTGTAAATCTGCAGAGCCCTCGGGCTCATTAGCATAATCTTACATGTTTGTTTTAGAAGGAAGGAGAACACGGATAACAAATACTAGAAGATTAACACAGTCATGGTGCCTGGATCTATGAGTAAGTGTCCATGGTTTATCTTGATGGATTATGATGGTAGATTTACTTTAAAGGGCAACTACCAGCAAAAGGAAAGCCTGTATGCAAATGAGCCTGAGGGTCTCCAGGTTCCATTAACACCTATGTAAGTAAGTGATAAATTTCAGAAAAGCACAGGTCTGGTAACCCCAATCTTCAGCTTCAGGCCTGGCAAGCACCGGTGCTACATACATGTGACTAGTCACCTGTATGCGGTTGTGGTCCATTAAAATGAACCGTGTTGGTATCTGCAATATAAAGTACAACTGCTGAACAATACACAGTAAAGTGACAGCAATACTTATCCTGGACCACCCCTTTAAGTAACAGACTGCTAGTGTTGGGACATGACAAGGCCAAATTACTTAGACTGGCTGCGGACGGTCTGAGAAAGCTGCAGCACATATAATATGTAACAAATATGGAGCATTGCAGATAACTGTAATAAATCCATGGACCAGTGAGTTACACACATGTATGTGTGCTTACAGGTCAGGAGGGGGCATCCTAGCCCTGCAGGAATTAGTGTGGGGACAGTGCAGCCTCCCCTGTAATATGCAGCATTGCTATGGCGGAGACCTTGGTGGTTATAAGGTCACACACTGGCAGCACAGACACTGCCATGACCGGGGCAGCGACGCCCCACACATCAGCACAGACAACAACCCGCTCCACCGGGGAGACAGTGCACGACCCCCGCCACATCTCCGCCCTCACCTTGTCGCCCTGCGCTTCAATGCCGCTCAGGTCACCCGGCAACTTCCGGCGCTTATTTCCTCTTCCGGGCCCTGGAATACTACAATCACGTGATTCTGTAGTGACACGTGAGCGCCATCTGCTGGCAGGATCCGCGATAAGTTTAGTTTCTGCGCTTTTTCCTGTGCACAACTAGTGTCGGGTACAGGGATAGCAGAATTTTGCAGTTTTGATCGATTTGCTGTGAAATATAAAAAAAGAATTCCAGACAGGTTGTAAGAGTGTAGTAAACGATATAGAAAGCTATATACGTACAGTAATGTTTATAATCAAATGTTTCATATCACAAGCCCCGCCCTTCTCACAACCCTAATCCCAACCCCCTGCCCCCAATTTAGGCACGTACTATACCTTCTCTTCATACACATTTCCATACATTATGGGCCAGATGCAGGGGCGTATCTACAGTGATAGCAGCCATAGCAGCTGCTATGGGACCCACAGTGTCAGGGGCCCCATCATCTAACCTGACAAACTAAAAAGTCGAGGATGTGCACCATTATGTACATATTATGCTGCACATTGTACATATATGCAATGTATATATGCTGTATGTGTATGAGAAAACGCATTTGAAAGCGCCAAATGGCCTGTCGCCTCGGCGAGGCAGCTCCTCACTTTGTCCTGTTACTTCTGCCACAATAAATAAGTGTATTGAACATGTCTCCGGTAAGTACCACATTTCTTCCGATCACGGGGATGATCCCTGCCTATGGCAGCACGTGGGGGCCAAAATCTTTGCCCCGATCGTTGCTCCCTGACACGTCAACGGGGAGCAGCGATTGATTGGGTCTTCGTCAGACCCGAGGCTGTCTGGTTTCTGCAGTTTAGTTACAATGAGCCGTTCTACCAAATTATAAAACTATTTATTGCCGTTGGTGAACGGAAAATAGCGCCCAAATGTCTGAAAAGCTATTTTTACACCATTTTACATCACATAAAATGTTGCATAGTCCTCAAAATGGTAGCAATGAAAACGACGGCTCATTTCGCAAAAAAAATTACACCTCATACAGCTCCGTGCACCAAAGTATGAAAAAGTTATTAGCGGCAGAAGATGGCAAAATGTTTTTTTGTACACATTCATTTAATCTCTAAAAATGTATTAAAACACAATAAAACCTCTACAAATTTGGTATTATTGCGATGGTACCGAGCCAAAACTCAGCCCACAAGAAAGTGACACAAATGTGTTATTTGCCAATGTTACCACATTTGGAACAGTTTTCTAGCTTCCCAGTACAAGGCATGGAATAATAAATAATCTCAATGAGAAGTTAAATTTGTTACGCAGAAAATAAGACTTCACATAGCTCTGTAATCGAGAAAATAAAAAAGTTATGGATTTTTGAAGGTATAGAGTGAGAAATGAGCGAAAACTTATGAACTTATGTATCACTTTCTTTGCTTATTTTTGCAACTTTTCAGGGCGCGTTCACACGTTGCGTTTTGGTCGTGTTTTCATTGCGTTTGAAACGCATATACAACAGCTGATGAGAGGTGATTTGCCTAATTACATTAACATTTAACAAAACACATGCGTTAACGCAATGTTATTGTATGCGTTAACATCGCGTTTACGATGCGTTTTGTAAACGGAAACGTTAACAGTGATGTAATTAGGCAAATAACCTCTCCTCAGCTGTTGTATATGCGTTTCTAACGCAATGAAAATGCTGGTCAAAATGCAACGTGTGAACGCGCCCTCAGGGCGCGTTCACACGTTGCGTTTTGGTTGCGTTTTCATTGCGTTTGGAACGCATATACAACAGCTGATGTGAGGTAATTTGCCTAATTGCATTACCGTTTACGTTTGTAAACGCAATGTTAACGCATGCGTTAACAAAACGCATGCGTTAACGCTTTGTTAACGCATGCGTTAACATCGCGTTTACGATGCGTTTTGTTAACACATGCGTTAACAGTGATGAAATTAGGCAAATCACCCCTCCTCAGCTGTTGTATATGCGTTTCAAACGCAATGAAAACGCAGGTCAAAACGCAACGTGTGAATGCGCCCTCAGGCGCAAATATGCAACTGATTCAGGACAGGTGCAAAGGAAGGATTTTTTATGGAGATGCTTTAAATGTTTTAAATTTTGCACTGTAATCTGTTTTTTGAAAATTCAGAAATCTTTTCATTTACATTTTTTTAATTTATTGGTTACTTCTAAGGCCGGCGCCACACAGGGCGCTTTGTCTGCGCTTGCAAACACAAACGCAGACAAAGTCGCGCCCACCGGGGCGGGCCTCGGCCCGATCGCATCGGCGTTTCTATGGAAACGCCTGCGATCGGGAACGAGCCGCCGGTGTTTCGCGTTAAATTAACACAAAACACCGGCGGCTCGTTCCCGATCGCAGGCGTTTCCATAGAAACGCCGATGCGATCGGGCCGAGGCCCGCCCCGGTGGGCGCGACTTTGTCTGCGTTTGCGTTTGCAAACGCAGACAAAAGCGCCACGTGTGGCGCCGGCTTAAGGGTGCGGTCACACGTTGCATATTGATTGTGTTTTGAAATACACTACAACAGCTGAGGAGAGGTGATTTGCCTTATTACATTAGTGTTAACATTTGCATTTACAAGATACAACATAAACGTGACGTTAACGCATGTGTTAAAATCGTGTTTACTATGCATTTGTAATTGCACATGTTAACAGCGATAAAATTAGGCAAATCACCTCTCCTCAGCTGTTGTGGTGTATTTCAAAACACAATCAATATGCAATGTGTGACCGCACCCATAACACGACCTGTGACCGCAGCCTCATATATCGTCATCTCCCTGGGGTGTGACTACAGTGCTTAAAAATGCAGGACACAGCCTCAAATACAAATTTAACAGTAGTGTCCACTCCTGCATATAACCCCTCACGTGGCTTGTGTCCATGTGGATTTGAGACATTTGCAACAAAAAGTCTCAAAAAGAAGCAAAAATTTGTGCCTGCCAGGATAGGAAAAACTATCAAATGTATCACAGGAAAAAAGACATGATCATACAAAAGGCTCTAAAAAGAGCTGCCGAACGTCTCAGGCCGCAGTCACACCTACCGCTAGGCGTCCATCATAACGCGACACTAGTGCACAGGGGGAGGTCCTCGGGCCGAACGCACATGCGTTTCCGGGGAAACGCATGCGATTGTTGTTCTGGAAACGCATGTGTGTTCGCGGCCGAGGACCTCCCCCTGTGCACTAGCGTCGCGTTATGAACGGACGCCTAGCGGTACGTGTGACCGCGGCCTCAAAAATTCTCCAAAGAAAAAATAAACTATGATACATGTCACCCATTGTACTTCATTTCTGTGGTAAATTTTGGTTGATATGTTTTATATTTATTTATTAAAAAAAACTAAAATCGAAATAATCTCCTTTCTGACGTAAAGTTGTACCTCCCAAATTAGTTACTAACTAACATTACCTATATATCAGCTTTATGTTTTTACTATTTGTAAAACGCGTTCGGGCCGAGGACCTCCCCCTGTGCGCTAGCGTCGCCTTATGAACGGACGTCTAGCGGTACGTGTGACCGCGGCCTAAGAAGGGACCTTTCTGAGCCTTGGTTCAGCCAATTCAGTATTTTAAGAAGTGCCTGTGTATGCCTTATAGAGGAACAGGAGTTCTACTGCCTGATTTATCTATGTCACCTTCTGTTTGGAAACCTTTTGCCATCTGATGTCTCTCTCGCCTTCTACTGTATATGTAATGTGCCTTCACCTTGTGGATGATTGTAATTCCTTGCTTGTAACTTGAAATCTCTGTGTTTTGTCTGCCCCAACCTCCATCACAGGCCCTCACAAACACAACATCAGCCAAGGACCATTACCACAGAGCTACCTACCCATCAATATCACCATTGCAGGTGTTAGCAGCGGGCGCATAAAACAGCAGTACTCTGCAAGTAAGCCCCCTCCATACAAGGCCTACGCATCATGAAAAGGGTCATAGTGAAATTCTTTCCCTTAAAACAAATAGTCATGTACCTGTTTAAGAAACCATAATACTCAGACAAGGAAAGACCCGTCTTAACCCCCAACATTATATTGCACACAAAGTAGTTCTTACCTGTAATATCCATCGAAACTGACAATCTAATGCATAAGATTAAGTTTAAACAAACATTGGGGCACATTTACTTTTTCACATTTACAGGGTCACTGAAAGTGCATTTTCTGTCTATAATGTATTATCTTTATGGTGTGTTTGTAACAAACATAAGTGTTGTTTCCAAAGACACATACTGTATACATACTTCTTTCTTTATTTTTCTAGGTCCACTCTTTTTTTTCAACATCAATCACCTGTGTGATTTTGGCTGTGCCCTCCATACTCACCTTTTCAACTTAAAGGCTGCTCACACTTGTACAACACAATATTTGTGTCCTTATATGAAAATGAAATTATTGCTGGTATCTATTAGACATTTTCTAGAGTTTTGTGTGTACAACCACTATAAATACTATGCTTCTTCATGTTTGTAGGGCATGTTGTTTTTGGTTTAGTTCTTCTTTTAGTTCACGGATGGGTTACACCAATAGTGATGACATACCATTCACAATCACTAGATGGCGCTGACTCTCCATTCTGAGTAAATTCACCAGAGATTAGTTCAGATACCTTGTATGTCATAATTCTAGGGAGGGGAAGTAAGAGTTCTCCTTACGGAGGCTGCCAAATAAGACCACAATGTAGGCGTGTGGAGTCTTATAGCCATGGATGCTCCACTAGGGGGATTCTGGGAAAATATGCAAAGATTTCCAGGATGGGTTAAGGAAAACCACGCCTCTTGTAAGGCAGCTCCCGTGACATCAAGCATGACCTACAAGAAGCCTTATGATATGGATTAACTCTCTACGTTGTACTAAGGAGACCCAATCTGGTCGAAACAGTGCTGTCTACAGTTGGGAGCCTGTTCCTTCTGGAATAGATATACTGGTTTCGTTTTAATCCCACATCATGTCATAAGGCTTCTTGTAGATCATGCTTGATGTCAGAATGGTGGCTTAGTGGTTAGCATTACAGCGCTGGGGACTTGGGTTCAAGTGCCAGGGTCAACATCTGCAAAAAGTTTGTATGTTCTCTCCGTGTTTGTGCTGGTTTCCTCCAAGTCCTCCTGTTTCCTTCCACACTCCAAAACATTCTGGTCGATTGATTAGATTGTGAGCCCATGGGGACTGGGAATGATTTGGCAAGCTCTGTGCAGCGCTGTGCAGTTTCGTGTCATGGCTGCACTGTGCCGATAACACAGAAAAAAGGTGCACCTAAAGGGCCGTGTTACTGCTTGCGACAAATTTAATACAGCGACTCAATATAATTACTTACCCAATATGTTACCTGTTATCTTACGACTGATGTATTTACATGACTTATTCTTGTTGGGCTGACTTGTAAGTTCCCTGTTGTCCTGAACCGACGCTAGTTTTGCCTAAGCTTTGTCAGGAAGTGTGTAATACTGTGTTGAATGAACTATTCCATACACAGGCCAAAAGAACACTCTTATATTTCTATTTAACAGGAGCCTGTCAGTCAACTTAAAGGAAATCTACCATAAAATTCGAGCACCAGGGACATTTATAGATTCAGGAATTGTGACTGTTGTGATCTTTTTATGTTTATTATCCATGGCCTTCTTCCTTCTAAAATCAACTTTTAGATTGTGAAGGGCCTCACCCTCACAAGGGTGTTTCCAAAATCCATCATTGCTGTAGATTCAAAGGCTGTTACAATGAGCAGAGCAGGTCTCTCCGAGACTCATTAACATAATTTTAAAATTTTATTTTAGAAGGAAGGAGGCCATGGATAACAAATATAAGAGGATTACCATACATGAGTAAGTGTCCCTGAATTATCATGATTAGAGATGAGCGAGTATACTCGTTCGAGCTTGATGCTCGTTCGAGTATTAAGGTACTCGAAACGGCTCGTTGCTCGGACGAGTATTTCCCCTGCTCGAGATCGAGCATTTAATTAAAAAAACACAGTGAAGAACAATGAAGAATAGAATAAAAACAGTGAACACAGTGAACACAGGATCATTTAAGTTAAAAACACAGTGAAGAACACAGTGAAGAATAGATTACAGATGTTCGGCACATCTGCTTACCTGTCGGAAGATATGCGCGGAACGGCAGCAGGGAGACATCAAGCAGCAGGGAGACATACATCGGGCAGCACCACGGGGGAGACAGACATCGGGCAGCACCACGGGGGAGACAGACATCGGGCAGCACCACGGGGGAGACAGACATCGGGCAGCCCGGGGGACACAGACATCGGGCAGCCCGGGGGACACAGACATCGGGCAGCCCGGGGGACACAGACATCGGGCAGCCCGGGGGACACAGACATCGGGCAGCCCGGGGGACACAGACATCGGGCAGCCCGGGGGACACAGACATCGGGCAGCCCGGGGGAGACTTCAGTGGAAGAAGAGGAGCGGATCCCGGGACAGCGTATCACCCCGACAAGTAAGCAGATGTGCAGAACATCTGTAATCTATTCTTCACTGCGTTTTTCACTTAAATCATCCTGTGTTCACTGTTTTTATTCTATTCTTCACTGTTCTTCACATCTGTTAACTTGTCGGGAGATAATATACGCACGTAACAGTGAAGAATAGATTGCAGATGTTTGCATACATCTGCTAACTTATCAGAAGACATTCTTTTTCAGTTAATTAACACATTTTATTCCCGAACCATGGTCCCTTTGAAAAATGCTCGGGTCTCCCATTGACTTCAATGGGGCTCGTTATTCGAGACGAGCACTCGAGCATCTGGAAAAGTTCGTCTCGAATAACGAGCACCCGAGCATTTTAGTGCTCGCTCATCTCTAATCATGATGTATTTTTATGGTAGCTTTTCTTTAAAGGGGTTGTCCGGGACCTAGGTTCCCCTGACTAATCTAAAGCTATGGGTGCATTAACTAACTTTCTAATATACTTACCGTTCCCGAAGTGGCTGGTTCCCCTCGATCCGGAGCCGGTCACGTGACATTGCGTCTTCTTCTTTCTTCACTTCCGCTGACGTCACGTCCACAGCTCTCGCTTCCAAACGTTGCCGCCCTCGGGACGGATAGGCGGAGTCTTCTCCTCTTCGTCACTGGACGGGCGGGGAAGACTGCATCTGTCCGACGCATGCGCAGTAGAGGCAGCGCTTCGATGCGCCCACTGCGCATGCCCGGAATATTAATAATCTGCAATGCCGGGTTGCGCATGGCACGTCCGCTGCTGCGTATTCTCGTCCAATCACAGCCCAGCTTGCTTGCTTAGGTGCGGAGTGGCTTGCTGGGCTTGAGAATTGGACGAGAATAGAGATTATTACAAGAGCAAATTACCTTATTTTGTTAATGTATGTATATATACCTAATATGCCTTATGTAATTTTGTCTTGGGCTGTGGGTGGCCCGTGTAATGGAGGTCATTGACACATATGAGGTCCATTTAATATTTTTCTTTTGTCACATATGACATGGACCTCATATGTGACAATCCTCTCCATTACATATGTGACCACACACATCCCAAAACAAAATGTCATAGCCCCATCACCCCTATGGCATGGTCCATGTTTATTAGTCATAGGTCACATATGAGCCATAACATACATGACCACCCCCCTATAGGTACACAGTGTATGGTGGAATTTATATAGTGCTTGTATGCCAGTTTCTGGTATACAAGCACTGAAATGATTGCAATTACTTGCAGACTGCTCATCAGAGTAATGGAGCAGACGTCCGGGCATGACGGTTCTGCTCCACTCATCTCTATGGAGCTGACGGAGATTGCTGAGCGCAGCGCCCAGCAATCTCTGTCAGCTCCATAGAGATGAATGGAGCAAACCGGTCATGCACAGCGGTCTGTTCCATTACTCTAATGGCTCCGTCGGAGGTACATGGGACCTCATCGAGCCCCTCGTTTTTTATATGTTTGGGGGTAACAGAAAATACCACCCAAAGTCGGAATTTTTTTGCCATTTTGAAAAATTTAAAAATTCAATAAAAAGTGATCAAAAGGTTGGACAGTCCTAAAAATGGTAGCATTGAAAACGCCATCAAAAGTCGCACAAAATGACACCACCCACAGGTTTTAATTTTTGTAAATGTATAAAAACATTATAAAACACATTTGGTGTCCCTGTGATCGTACTGACCAAAAGAATAAATTAGACATTTCATTTGGGACACACAGTGAAAGCCGTAAAATCCAAGCCCACAAGAAAAGGACTCAAATGTCTGTTTCACAATTTTCACGGCATGTCGAATTTTTTTTCCCGCTTCACAGTGCACGGCATGGAATATTAAATACCATCACTATGCAGTGCAATTTGTTAAGCAGATCACAGCCCTGTATGTGTAAAAATAAAAAAATTATATATTTTGTGGAGTGAAAAATTAAAATGAAAACACAGGATGAGGAGATGACACAAGAGCTTACAGTCTAGGAGGATGAGGAGGACACAAGAGCTTACAGTCTATGAGGATGAGGGAGTGACACAAGAGCTTACAGTCTATGAGGATGAAGGGGGTGACACAAGAGCTTACAGTCTATGAGGATGAGAAGGTGACACAAGAGCTTACAGTCTATGAGGATGAGGAGGACACAAGAGCTTACAGTGTATGAGGATGAGGGGGTGACACAAGAGCTTACAGTCTATGAGGATGAGGAGGACACAAGAGCTTACAGTCTATGAGGATGAGGGGGTGACACAAGAGCTTACAGTCTATGAGGATGAGGGGGGACACAAGAGCTTACAGTCTATGAAGATGAGGGGGTGACACAAGAACTTACAGTCTATGCGGATGAGGAGGTGACACAAGAGCTTACAGTCTATGAGGATGAGGGGGGACACAAGAGCTTACAGTCTATGAAGATGAGGGGGTGACACAAGAACTTACAGTCTATGCGGATGAGGAGGTGACACAAGAGCTTACAGTCTATGAGGATGAGGGGGGACACAAGAGCTTACAGTCTATGAAGATGAGGGGGTGACACAAGAACTTACAGTCTATGAGGATGAGGGGGTGACACAAGAGCTTACAGTCTATGAGGATGAGGAGGTGACACAAGAGCTTACAGTGTTATGAATTCAACAATTCAGAATACAAAACGAATTCAACATCAGACTCTGGAAGCACAACTTCTTCATAAAGTAAGTCATCTACTTCATGGGCCTTAGAGGATGAATATAGAGTAAAAAATATATATATATATATAATATATAGAACAAATCAGGGGCATACATACAGTAGTAGTAGCCATAGCAGCTACTATGGGGCCAGCTGTGTCATGGGCCCCAGCATCTGGCCTGGCACATGGTCTTGCTGCGGCAGGGTACCACCAGGTCGTTCCGCAGGTGCGACTAGCCCGTGGTGGCTGCCAAGGTAGTAATGCAGGAGACAATCTGTACCCGGGGTGATGGCAGGAGAATAAAACAGAAAGGCACACTAGGACACTAGGAATCGCAGGAGCTGGAACATGGATCAGGAATACAGGAACTGCCTGGCACACAGGAACGCAGGATACACAGGAACGGCCTGGCACACAGGAACGCAGGAGACACAGGAACGGCCTGGCACACAGGAACGCAGGAGACACAGGAACGGCCTGGCACACAGGAACGCAGGAGACACAGGAACGGCCTGGCACACAGGAACGCAGGAGACACCGGAACGGCCTGGCACACAGGAACGCAGGAGACACAGGAACGGCCTGGCACACAGGAACGCAGGAGACACAGGAACGGCCTGGCACACAGGAACGCAGGAGACACAGGAACGGCCTGGCACACAGGAACGCAGGAGACACAGGAACGGCCTGGCACACAGGAACGCAGGAGACACAGGAACGGCCTGGCACACAGGAACGCAGGAGACACAGGAACGGCCTGGCACACAGGAACGCAGGATACACAGGAACGGCCTGGCACACAGGAACGCAGGATACACAGGAACGGCCTGGCACACAGGAACGCAGGAGACACAGGAACGGCCTGGCACACAGGAACGCAGGAGACACAGGAACGGCCTGGCACACAGGAACGCAGGATACACAGGAACGGCCTGGCACACAGGAACGCAGGAGACACAGGAACGGCCTGGCACACAGGAACGGCCTGGCACACAGGAACGCAGGAGACACAGGAATGGCCTGGCACACAGGAACGCAGGATAAATAGGGGAGCTTTCTCTTCAGGAGAAGGCTTGAAGATCCGACAAGGGTCACAGGGGGCAGGAATTTATATGAGACCAGCTGCAATTATCCTAGGAGACGGACATGGCATGATCAAAAGACTATTGCGATGCCAGGGACAGAATGCATCATATCATGGAAGATGATTTTTGCTTCACAAAATGTTGCAGAGGCAGCACTAGAATGATTAGAGTGTCAGCTCTTCTACAAATGCAACAGATATTGAATTCTGTCCCCATTAGTGCATTTAGCACTTTACACTGCACTTCTCACGTTCTGTCCTTTGATAAATAGAATATATATATATATATATATATATATATATATATATATATATATACATATACATAGATAATTTGATAAAAACAGCAGATTGATATATAATACCTAGATATAAATATATACATAGATGTGTAGTAGGATGCATATCATATAGCATAGAACTAAGAGATAAAGCCCTGCAGTTACAGATACTAATTTATAGTATAGTATTACAGTATCATTCATAACACTTTGCTATCATTACCATTATTTTATTGTGTGAGGGATCTATTGCCTTTGCCTTGAAAATCTGACTGACACTTTGCTGAGGAAAGATTCAGTAGCTGGACAGGATGGAATATTCTCTGTGCACTGTGTAGGAAACAGGAAGGTGTAGTGGGCGGGATGCAGCAGAGCCTGGAAGGTGTAGTGGGCGGGGTTGCCAGCACCGTGTAGGCTGGAATGGGTGGATACATTCCCTGCTGTGTTTACAGCACAATGCACTGTGGGGAGTGTAGTTTCTGCAGCACAAAAACGTCCATACAGGAAGCTGAGATTGTAAACATTTGCAGGCTGATGTGTAACCCCATATGCAGGGAGGATTCAAAGTTTGAATCAAGGTATGGCATGGTCATTAGGGTGATGATTGATGACTACTGGGAACATCTGGTGAATTTTTATAGTCCCGGATAACCCCTTTAAGTTATGCTCCAGGAGACTTTCCTCCTCATTGGAGAAACTGGGAGGTAAAGAATACTTTAAAATAAATTGCCTGGAACTTAACACTATCAGGACCCCATCATTTTCACTTTTTGCCTGTTTGTGACTTCTTAAAAGCCAGTTTTCCATTTACAGAGTCATATGATTGCTTGTGATCTGGATGGCAAATCATAATTCCTTTTGGCAATGCCTCATTTAATTTTCTGTGCATGGACTAGTAAACTGGAAAAAAAATCCAAATGCAAAGGAATTGACACACCCCCTTTTTATATCATTATGATCACTGAAATATCAAATTTTTATAGTTTTCTTTTGTCCAGGGCCCGCTATAGGCAAAGTTGGACAAATTCATAAAAGGCACCCCAACCTCAAAAAAGGAGAAAAGAAATCCCTGAAACTATTCATGCAGAACCCCTCGATTACAGGCGGTCCCCTACTTAAGAACACTCGACTTACATATGACCCATAGTTACAAACGGACCTCTGTATATTGGTAATTTATTGTGCTTTAGTCCTAGGCTACAATAATCAGCGGTAACAGTTATCACAGGTGTCTGTAATGAAGCTTTAGTGTTAATCCTGGTTCTTATGACAACCCAACATTTTTAAAATCCAATTGTCACAGAGACCAAAAAAGTTCTGGCTGGGATTACAATGATAAAATATACAGTTCCGACTTACATACAAATTCAACTTAAGAACAAACCTACAGACCCTATCTTGTATGTAACCCGGGACTGCCTGTATTCTCAAACCAGCAGATAAGGGCGGAGGTACAGTTGTCTTAGACAGAACAGACTATATTGCAGAAAGCCATCACATTCTAGATCTACACAAAACTAGATCATGATCCAAAATCTGAACATCTAGAAATTTTAACTCTACTAGTAATCCAAGAATATGAACAGGACATTCTTACTAAGGAGAAAAACTACATAATCCCAAAAATCTATGTACAGCCCTCTTTTAATATCTCCCCAAATACCTAATTGTCAGGATTCAGGATCAGTTGATCCTCTGGACCACCACAGGAGATGGTACCTGGGACACCTGGGACCTGAGTCTAAGTGGCACCTGGTCTTCAACAGAGCCCACCGCAAAGCGGGATGGTCTTGCTGCAGCAGGGTACCACCAGATCGTTCCACAGGTGCGACAAGCCCGCGGTGGCAGCCGAGGTCGAGGTACCGTAGCAGGAGACAGTCTTGTGGTCGGGTCCAGGCACAGGGTAGGGGCAGGCAGCAGAGATGCAAGGTCAAGTCCAATCTGGGGTCAGCAACGGGGAGGTCCTGGCATATGGGAACGGGAACACACAGGAACTCAAAAACACAAAGGAACACAGGAACATCGCATGGGAACTTTCACAATGGTGTAGGCACACAAAGATCCGGCCAGGCAGGAAGGGAGTTGCCGGATTATAAGGAGAATGTTCAGCCAGCGCACCAATCAGCAGTGTGCTGGCTCTTTAAATTTCCTACAGCCGGTGCGCGTGCCCTAGCAGGAGGGGACGTGCACATGGCATTCCGTTGGGGAACCGGAGCCGTAAAAAGTGAGTCTGAGGCATCGGCCGGAGCGGGGGCACTCAGGGGGACACGGATGTGCCCGTGACACTAATAAAACCACCAGGCATTCTAATCACTTCAGGGATCAATTCTGTCACATGTAATTTATCAGCATACAAGGATATTCTTTTACAAAAATATGTTCACAATCTTATCTAAGGGACTCCACACAATTGATTCTTGGATTAGAACACATCCAATGGCAATCTGACCTTCTGCTTATTACTATGGACGTATCGTCTTTATACACAAATATTTCTCATGATCGAGCCATCATAGCAATTTCACAAACTATCAGAGCTCTGACATACCACTTTTACAAGTTGAATCCATTTTAAAAGGCATCAGGTTCATACTTGAACATAACACCTTTTTCTTTCAGAATGAGATATTTTCACCGGTAAAAGGCTTGGCCATGGACACACACTTTGCCCCCAGCTATCCCATTTGAGAAAATCTTCATCAATGGAAACTCCACTCTCAGCCACCACATTCAATTTTTCAAGCGCTACATTGATGACATCATATGGAAGGGCACAGAATCATAGGCATGTGACTTGGTTAACGAAATTAACCACAATGAGTGGGGAATCTTACAGACAGTCAGCATGTCCCCCACGCAAACTGAATTTTTAGATCTATTGATATTTGTAGATCAGGGAGGCTCCCACATAGCCACCAAGACCTATTTTAAATCTGTAGATGTTAACAGTTTCCTAGAGTTCACCATTTCACATTATAAAATAATGTTCCATACAGCCAATACAAGAAGATATGCAGGAACAGAACTGGGATGATTCTAGCTTTTGTGCTGCCTGAGGTGGAAATTGAAAATGCTGCCCCCACCCCCCTGCGGCCGGTGATGCTTCCTCACACACTTGTAGTCAGTCAATGACACAGACATAAGTGACATCTAGTATTTAGTACCTTACAGGTGATTATCTGTTCTATCAGGAAGAGAAATTCTTTACGATTTCTCCTGGCCATGGTTTATCTCTGCTGAATTCACAGTCAAATGTCTTCAGTTCAGTGCAGCACAACTCCACACGGTGCCCCTAAAAAACTTTTGTCACTTAAATTATAATGGATCCGGTTCATAAATACACAACATGACTGAGCACACTATTCCTGACATAAAACATCCTTTATATAGTTCCTCGAATAATTAATAGTATTTACAGCACCCACAATGTATTATATATACTGTGCCCCCTGAACTACAGCTCCCAGCTAATTTATATACACACCCATTTTATTTAAATACAGTTCCCCTAATTTATTTATAACAGCCCCCATTTAAATACTCCCAAATTAAATGATATAGAGTACTACATGTAAAACCTCCCAGTTTAATTAAAATCCAGCCCCTAGGATCCCCCAGAGACAGTATATAGACCCATGCAACCCCAGTACCACACAACTTCCCCCAGTAGACAGTATATAGAGTCCCGCCTTCCCTTAATGACACACAGTCCCCCCACAGTAGCCCACAGCCTCCCTCTAAGTATACAAAGCCTGCCTCCCCAGCATACACAGCCTGCCCCGATAGTATACACAGCCTCTCCCCAGTATACACAGCCTACCCCAAGTATACAAAGCCTGCCTCCCCAGTATACATAGTCTGTGCTGATAGTATACACAGCCTCCCCTAGGATACACAGGATCCCGTAGGATACACAGCCTTTAACAGTATCCATTTCACTCAGAAACGTTCTAATCCTTCTATTTATTTTAAATCCATCTATTTCTATTCTATCTACGGTACCTAATCAGATCTCTAATCTAGCATATCAATTTTTTTATATTTTTTAGAAGTAGGATCTCAAGATTTATAAACATTTACTTCCCATTGTCAAACTACTCTCCACACTATACCATATTATCTAGTGAAGCGTTTCAGCTCACATTACCATCTACAATTAAAGTCTCTTTAGTTGTAACATATACTATACACACACAAGCCGGCTTAGCTAGGTGCATAGTCCCTAGCGAGTGCTGTTGAGCTGCGCATGGAGACTATCTCACTCTCAACCTGACACTAGCTTCATGTTCCTTTATAAGCTTTCAGCTACCAATACACAGTCGGAGAACATACTGGGGGTAATTTACTAAGGGCCCGATTCGCGTTTTCCCTGACGTGTTAACCAAATATTTCCATTTTGCGGCGATTTTCCCTGAATTGCGCCGGGTTTTTGGCGCACGCGACCGGATTGTGGCGCATCGGCGCTGGCATGCACGCAATGGAAATCAGGGGCGTGGCCGAACAAAAACCCAACGGATTCGGAGAAACCCCTGCATTAAAAAAAAAAAGTGTCGCTGGACACGCGCTTGGTGGACACTTGGTGGACGTTGGAGGAACTACCTTAGTGAATACCCGGAAGACCCGAATCCACCGCAGAGAACGCGCCGCTGGATCGCGAATGGACCAGTAAATCTGCCCCACTGTTTCTGGAACTCAGATCCTTGCCCTCATAAGTAAGTCCTTAACTTCCCTAATTTATTAACATATACCCACATTATTTTTCAAGTATAATCAAATATGGCATCTGAGTATATTATAACACATACATTCATTCATTCCTTTCCATCCCTTCATATTCTATATAGAGGGGTATTCCCTCGGAGACAAGTTTCTTAAATGTAGTAAGGATAACAAAATAACACTATTTCTAATTCACTGTTATTAACAAAAATACAACATTTCACAGATATAAATCGAGCATGTCTCTATCAGTCCTGGTCTTCACAATTTCAGTTGCCTCTGGTCTCCAACCCTGTATCTTTTGACTTTAGGGTCGGCAGCCATCTTGCTTATCTGTCTGATGTTGGAGCTGAGATATTCTCTGCTCCCTGCACTCTAGTCCTTCCCCCTTCATTCCAGGACGGAGCTCACACTGATACAATTATTGTGTATATCACAACACTACTAATGGGAGTCTACTCTGGCCTAGGCTACTTCGGGTACACTGGGTTATAATCTGGGCTATGCCACTTTAACCCCCGGGTATATTCTGGGCTGGGGGTATACTTTTACACAGTTTTTTTACCCAATCCTTCATTACATTTAGCCCTGCACAATAATAGCAGTTTGAAGTATCCTGACAGTAACATGAAAGAGGGAGGTATCTATCATGCATGAGGCGTGAATTCATAATTAGCATGCATAATTAACAGCGTGGAGCATTGGACATCTTGTCCCTACGCTCCAGCCACCTTTTTTCTAGGTGATCCCGGCATGTTAATATTAGAGAAGGGGGCGTGGCCTGATGCCGAACTAGGAGGACGTGCGCCGCGGAGCTCCAGGGACCCGGCACCCCATCACCCTCCCTAGGCAGCCATCCTCCACCTGTGCCCCCTCCAGCCTGCTCCCCGGTGCCGCGGGTACCTGCCTCCACGCTCCGGTGCCGATATCACGGAGGTCTCCGGCTCCTTGCGGCCCCCCCGCACTCCAGCTCCTGCAGCTCCCACGTGCCCAGCGCGGCGGCGGGACCGTAGCCGCCCGACATCGCGGCTGCACACCGGAGCGGTGAGGGAAACCCCCCCCCCGCCTCTGGACATACGGAGCCGCCGACCCACTTGTAGGATCGCGGCAGCGCTCCAGTCACCCCTGCAGCTTGCCGGAGGCGACAGTCTACTGGACTCCCCTGCGCTGCCTGAGGCCTAGGCGCGCAGGGTTAACCTCTCCCTTGCCGGACTGCAGCCAGGAGTAAGGTAGGGAAGTAATTCCCCTGCTGCTGCCCACTTCTCACCTGGGGACCCCAAGCTGTGCAGCCCAGCACTGAGTCCTCCATACTCCCAGTGACCCCCTGCCCGGGTTCTGTTTTGTATTAACCCTTGCAGTGCCGCTGCAATTTCCCACGTGGGCCCTGATTCTATTTCTGCTAATTACTGGACGCTAGGCTCCTCGATTGTTTATCACTGGCCCCCTCTGCCCAGACGCCATGGGTAACCGGAGGAAGACGGCTAAATTGCTCAAAGCAGCGTCCGGGGTGTCTGCGCCTCCATCGGATGATGAATCCGTCCATGAAGATCCTCCATTCCAGTCCCTGGAACCCCTGGATGCGCAGGAATGCTCCACATCACAAGCCGTTCTAGCACAGATTCAGTCGAACGCTGCCAAAAAGTTGGGGAGATTCTCCCGCACACAGCCCTGCTCTCCTCAGGGGTCCCCAAACTCCTCTCCCTCCCTCTTTGAAGGCTCCCAGAGCCCGCCACAGCTTGTAAGCTATGAAGAGGGCGCTGATCCGCCTGACGTGGCCACTGAACTGGACCGCAAATTTGCAGAGGTGCTGGCGGCCATTAACGGATGCCAATCCAAACTGGTCACCAAGGTGGATGAGCTGCGACAGGACTTTGTTCTTTTAAGACACGATGTCCATAAAGCTAAAGAGCGAATCACCGAAACTGAGCGCAGAATATCTGAGGTGGAAGATGTCCAGAGGCCTATGCCGACACAGATAAGAGAGCTTCAGCGCCAAATGTCTGCATCCATCGACAGAGCGGACGACCTCGAAAACCGCCTGCGACGGAACAACGTCAGAGTGGTTGGCCTCCCCGAAAAAGTGGAGGGGTCTGACCCGGTATCCTTTTTTGAAAATTGGCTCAAAAATTTGCTTCCTGCAGATACCTTTTCCCCGTTCTTCACAGTGGAAAGGGCCCATCGTGTGCCATCCCGCCCTGGCCCCCCAGGGGGCAATCCAAGACCCTTCCTGGCCCGGCTGCTGCACTTTAGGGACAGGGACTCTATCCTCAGGGCTGTCCGTACCAAGGGAGAAATCCTCTATGCCAACAGCAGAGTGTCCTTCTACCCTGATTTCTCTGCATCCGTCAGGAAACAACGCGCACAATTCACTGAGGTCCGTGCCCGTCTCCGCGACAAGGGGTATAAATACTCCATGATGTATCCTTCCAAGCTCCGAATTGTGGACGGACAGAAGACTCGATTCTTCACCTGCCCAACCGAAGCACTTCACTGGGCTGATGCAGCTCCACGGGCTCCCGCTGCAAGGCCCGCACCTCCTGAGTGACTGGACTCATATATCCTTTTATCTGATGAGCTATGACATTGCTGGACTTAGTCCTGTATTGATGCTTAGGGGTCCTAAATCATTGCTCTAATTTTCTAATATTGCTCTACATTGGGGCGCACGCCTCGTATATGGTGCCCCATAACTGATGTGCTATCTCTTTTGGTCAATTTGGCCTGTGCGCCACATATGGCACTTATTTCTCTTTCCCCTCCCCTTCCCCTTCTTTGTACCTACTCCCTCCCCTCCCTTATCCTCTTACCGCTCCCCTCTACATATCACTCTTCCCTTATCCCCTCCTTTGCTCTCTTTAAACATGGCTGCCTAAATACCTCCTGTTTATATATACTCTGAGGGTTAGGGGTCCCGGGACAAATGGTGTAAGTTTGTCTTGAGTTAGGGACCACTGTTCTATTCTTTGATTGTTATTGGGTATAGGTCTGCACTACTGCTGTTAGGGTGTTAGACAGGGGGTTTATATTCTTGGGATTGTTAGTACAGTTCTGGTTATATTTGTTATGCTCACTGTTGTCTGTCTGTCTATGTCTTTGTGGTATGAAAGGATGAATGCTTGGTTGCTCACGTCTCCTTCCCCACACCCCTTTCCCTTCCGCTAAGATGTCCTCACTTAAGGTAATGAGTTGGAATGTGAGGGGACTCAACTCCAAATTCAAGAGGGCTCTGATGTTAGACGTCATTAAGCGTCAGGCCCCTCACATTGTATGTATCCAAGAGACACACCTTACGGGTCAGAAGGTCCTCTCTCTGAAGCGGGCCTGGGTGGCTAGAGGTTATCATTCCTCCTACTCTGTCTACGCCAGGGGAGTATCCATACTCATATCCAAAGCGCTTCCCATAGAGGTCATACAGGTAGCACCGGATCACTTTGGCCGGTACGTAGTCATACATTGTGCCTTGTGGGGCTTTACTTTCACTATAGTGTCGGTCTATGTCCCACCTCCCTTTGATCCAGCTGTATTGCACCTAATATCCAGTAAACTGGCTGCTATGCCTCCAAGTCCGATACTCTGCATTGGTGACTTCAATGCAGTCCCTAATCCCTCCCTGGATCGCACAAGCGGCCTAGACACAGGCTCGGTCCGTCTGAATGAGTGGCTCACTTCTCTAGACCTCGCCGATGTTTGGCGTAGTAAACATCCTCAAGAGAGAGAATATTCATTCTATTCCTCTGTGCACAAGAGCTTCTCTCGGATTGATCTGGCCTTTGTCTCCCCTGATATGATGCAGCATGTTGATCAAGTATCCTATTGCCCGCGCAGTGCATCTGACCATTCCGCCTTGCTTATCAGTCTCCTTATAGGCCCCCCCAGCGACTCCCGCTTATGGCGCCTGCACCCGGCCTGGCTCCTATCCCCAGCGGTCCAGAGTACTGTTAGGGCAGCGCATGGCGAGTTCTGGGATGTACACTCAACCCATCCTGATCCTCTTCTAGTCTGGGACTCGTACAAGTCCTCAGTGCGGGGAGCATTCATGTCGGGTGTAGCTGGCCATAGGAAGTTATTAAATGCGCAGGAGGAGAGGCTGACCGCTGCACTGGTGACTGCAGAAAAGGAATATCTAGAGAAACCTACTCCGGGGAATAAAAAGACCTGGGCCCAAGCGCAGAGGAACCATCTAGCTGTAGTGAAGGAGCGCACCAGCAAGCGCCTGCAAGCCAGGGAAGCGTCCATCTTTGAATTCGGAAATAAAAATGGGAAGCTGCTTGCATATCTCTCGCGGGCTGAACGTCCGTGTGCATCCGTTCCATCTATCCTTGACAGTAACGGAGCCTTAAACACAGAACCCCGGGCCATAAACATGGTTTTTCACGAATTCTACTCTTCTCTTTACAGCTCCAGATTGTCCGCCTCTTCCGTCGAGATTTCCAGATTCCTTGACAGTCTTCCACTTTGGAGGCTCACACCGGCACAGTCATTGGAGCTTGATGCCCCGCTCTCGGCGGAGGAGGTGGAACTGGCCATCCAATCATTGCCCCCCGGTAAGACACCTGGACTTGATGGGCTGGGAGGTGAGTGGTATAGGGATAACCGTGAGACTCTGGTCCCCCATCTCCTTAGCCTGTATTCCGATGCGCTCGACAGCGGTTCCCTCCCTGATTCTATGCGAGAGGCCCTTATTGTAGTTATTCCCAAGCCTGGTAAGGACCCTCTGCATCCCGACTCATACCGTCCAATTTCCCTCCTAAACTCAGATGTCAAAATACTAGCAAAAATTCTGGCAACAAGGCTTAATAAAGTAATATTATCCTTGGTGCACCCAGACCAGACAGGCTTTATGCCAGGGAGGGGTACTGACATAAATATTCAAAGACTACACCTGAATGTAGCAGAGGCAGAGAAGTCTTCAGACCCTGGGTTTATATTATCCTTAGATAATTGCAAGGCGTTTGATTCTGTGGAGTGGCCCTATTTGTGGACCCTCCTGCCCAGGCTGGGTATTGGCCCTCGCTTCACAGCACTGGTTAGGTTATTATATAACGACCCTAGGGCTAGGGTAAGGACCAATCTTAATATCTCACCTACTCTCCCTATGGCCAGGGGCACTAGACAGGGTTGCCCACTATCTCCCCTCCTCTTCGCACTTGCCATTGAGCCCCTTGCTGTGGCGATCCGTCACTCTGATAGCATTAAGGGCATTGCTAGAGGTTCTATCATTGAAAAGGTATCTCTCTATGCTGATGATACACTTGTATATCTTGGGGATGTGGGCCCCTCTCTGGAATCCCTTCTGTCCCTGATAGAATGCTATGGGGGGTTCTCAGGTCTCCGGGTTAATTGGGACAAATCGGCCCTCTTTCCCTTATCAGATATAGGGGTACGCGCCCTTCCCGTCCCAGTCCAGGTGGTGTCCACCTTTAAATATCTGGGAGTCCAGGTGTCACGCAAGGTACAGGCATATACAGAGCTAAACATCACACCCCTGATAGCTGCAACGGAATCGCGCCTAAAAGCCTGGTCCACTCTCCCCTTGTCCCTATACGGGCGTATTAATATATTCAAAATGATCTTCCTCCCCAAATTTCTATACCTTTTTCATGCTTGTCCTATACTACTCCCTAAGAGCCTGTTCAAACGCTTAGACGGCATTCTCAGGTCCTTCTACTGGCAGAGTAGCGCCCCGCGATTCAGTCTAGCGCTGCTTCAGGCTCCCAAGTCTAGGGGTGGACTGGCTGCCCCAGATCTGTATCTTTATTACCTGGCTTCCCAGCTAGTATATGCCCAGTGGTGGATAGATATAGACATGGGTAATGCAGCTACTGCACTGGCTGGTGCCCTGGTCGGTTCCTACGAGGCCCTTACAAACTTGCTGTACAGGTATAAGTCCCCATCTGATACCCCACTCCCCCTACGTACGGTAGCGGTGTGCTGGCGTAGGGCACAATCCCTGGTAGAACTAAACAGCCCCCCCCCTCTCTCGCCTAGGACTCCATTGTGGCTCAATCCGTGGCTCTCTCACTTCCTCTCCCTCCCGGGCTGGACAATGTGGGGGGCGGCGGGGGTGAAATTTGTAGGCCAGCTCTTATCCCCGGAAGCAGAATTACTCAGCTTTAACGAGATAAGGGAGAGACATACTGTACCCAATACGGCCAGCTTCCATTACACGCAATTGCGACACGCATTCAAAGCCCAATTCGGCTCCTTCGGCCTGACAGTGAAATTCTCCAAACTAGAGACTCTGATGAGTACCCCGGACCTCCCTAAGCCACTCACTCAGTGCTATGCTCTCCTACAAGAGCAAAAGTCCAGACCGTTTGATAGAGCCTGTGAACGCTGGAGACAGGATATCCCTGACCTGTCGGATGATGACTGGAGGGAGGTCGAACTGTCCTACTTCACATCTGTAGTGAGTGCGAGGGACTTCCTGATCCAATCTAAATTCCTCCATCGAGTATATTTCACCCCTGCTAGACTATTCCGTATGGGAGCAATGCCCAATGATCTTTGCTTTCGCTGTCAGGCTGAAGTCGGATCCTTCCTGCATTGTGTCTGGTCCTGCCCTAGGGTTCTTGTCTTCTGGTCCGAAGTGCTGGAGTTCCTAAATGTACACTTTGATTTCCCACGATTACTGTCTCCCTCTGTGTGTCTCCTCGGTATCATAAATGAAGTCATCAATGGCCACTATGACAAAATTTTCTTTAGGTTTGTATTATACTACGCCCGAAAAGTGGTGGTGATGACCTGGAAGGACCAGGAGCCCCCTCCATTAAAAAGATGGATATTACTTATTAACAGCGTCATTCCTCACTACCGGTCCCTGTATGTCAACAGGAAGTGTCCCCAGAAGTTTGACCGCATCTGGTCCAGATGGTGCGAGACTCCCCATACTGCCCTATGATCACTTGTGAGATATACTCCTCTCCATGATGACGGAGACTGAGCGTGCTGGTGTGTGTGTGTGTGACTGATTGTCTATGTGTCAATAGTTATTTGTGTTGTATCAAGATGTCTGGTTACAATATCTGCTGTCACTTATCGCGGTATATCCCTTAGCTAATATTGGAACGCAATAAGATCCTGTTCATTACCACGGATGCTATTCAATTATTCTGTATTGTGGGGAAGAAAGTATGTAACAGACAATCTTGTTCTTTGGTTTGTTTATTGCAATTGTTAAAAAAAAAAAAATTTTTCCAAAAATTTGCAAAAATAAATACTTTTAAAAAAAAAAAATATTAGAGAAGACACGTGCTGAAATCATAATGAAGAGGAGCCTATTTTCAGTCTTTTTTTTACATACTGGTTGATTTCCTTTAAATACTGATAGACTGACAGCATGTGTAACGGAAGTCTATAAAAGTCTGGAATAAGATCCTTCTGGGTTATGGGAAATAGACATTTCTATATGATTGCTAAACCTCAGAAGCACCTCTCCTAGATGACACCTTCTCACTATATTATAGATGGAAAATGTCCTTCTGAGTTATGGGGAATATATAATTCTATAAGTGACAGCTAATTCCCATTACTCAGAAGGACATCTCCTACATGACACCTTTTCTCTATATAGTAGATGGACAAGGTCCTTCTAAAATATGAGAAATAGTCATGTCTATATGAGCATTAATATTCCATAACTCAGAAGGACCTCTCCTACATGACACCTTCTTACTATATAATAGACTAGCTGTAGTCCCCCGCATTTCCTGGAAAAGTAAATTACTGTACTTAGAAAAAAATAGAACGGGTTAACAAAAAATATTTAGCATGTAGTGATCAGTCTGACCTGGCGGACTCTTCTGCTATAGTGAATACGCCTTGCCCAAAGGTTCCTTTGCGAGCTGTCCGACAATTACACTGTACCCCGCCACAGTGTTAGATAGCGTTGCCAGAGGTTTCCGGTAACGCTATCACTCTAAATTGGGTGACAGGTCCTCTTTAAGGACATGGCCCCATTTTTTAAATCTGCTCTGTGCCACTATAAGTGGTTATAGCTTCGGAACACTATTATATATCCATTGGATTTTGATGTTTTTTTTCTCGTGACACATTGTACTTCAAATTAGTGGACACATTTGGATGATATCTTTTGTGTTTAGTCATTAAAAAAACATGGAAATTCGGCAAAAAGTTTGAAAAATTCTTTAATCTCAAAGTTCTAAATTCTCTACTTTTGAAGCAGATACATAACATAGATTCTTAACTTAAATTTCCTAAATGTCTGCTTTATGTTGGATGGTTTTTAAGATTCCACTTATTTTACTAGAATGTTAGGAGGCTCAGAATTTGGGTGCCATTTTTCACAATTTTTTCAAAATCTCCAAACCCGTATGTAGATGGACCTGCTCAAATTTTAATTGACTGTAAGAGACCTAAATAATAGCTAGACTTGTAAATTACCCTATTATGGAAACTACACACCTCAGCGTATGAAAAAGAACTTTTAAGAAGTTTGTTAACCGTTTAGATGTTTTATATAGGTTCGTTCTACAAATTGTAATATTATTGAAAAATACTTTAATTTTGGGTGGAAAATTAAACATTTGTAAACTAATAAATAAAAAAAGGTTGATACCCAATTTCTCCTGAGTACGCCGATACACTATATGTGGTGGTATCCTGCTGTATTGGCGCACGACCGGGCCTAGAATGGAAGGAGGTGCTATCCAGACCAGATTTGCAGTGTCAAATTGTACAGGCTATAATATTATATAATATTATTTTTTTATTCTTTGGGTCAACACGATTATGGAGATTTATTTATATACATTTTTGTTTTTTCCCCAGTTTTACTTAATAAAAACTAATTTGGAGAAACTGTTGTTCATTTTAGAATCACCGTCTTTTAAAATGCATAACTTTTTTATTTTTCGGTTGACAAATCTGGTGAAGGGCTTATTTTTTGCGAGTAAAGTTGTTCTTTTTAGTGGAGCGCATAACATTTTTTAAATCACCTTTTAGAGCATTTTTTAAAGGCTATTAACTAAAAAAACAGTTTTTTTTTACAGGGTTCACCGTGTGGGCCAGTAATGCTTCTGTTTTATTATACAGATTGTTACGGACCAAATATGTGGGGGATTTTGTGTGTTTTATTCAATTTTACTGGATAAAAACTAATTTTGAGAAAATCTTATTCATTTTAGCATCACCATCTCTTCATATACATAACTTTTTTCATTTATCGGCTGACAAATCTAGTTAAGGGCTTATTTTTTTTCAAGAAGAGTTGTTCCTTTTAGTGGTCTTATTTTAGAGTGCATAACTTTTGAAATCACTTTTCAGAGCATTTTTTAAGGGTATTAATTAAAATGATCTATTTTTTCCCCGGCGTTTACCTGCGGGTCCAGTAACGATTCTGTTTTATTATACGAATTGTTACGGATGCATTTGAATCATGTATTTGCATATGCATTATGTATTTATTTTTTATTTATTTTAATTTTTTTTAACTTTTTTTTTACCTGTTTTTACTTATACAAACTTGAACCAGCAATGTTCTGATCACTGGTTCCAGTCCAATACACTGCTCTACAATAGTAATTAATTGTAGAGCAGTGTAAACTGTCTGGCATGCTCACGCATGCGCCGATAGTTTACAATGAGACCCAGATGTACTATTAAGTCCAAGTGCGGGAAGGAGTTAAGGACCTGTAGAAAAATAGCTGTGATTAGTTTCTTTTAGTCTGCAATAATAATAATAATAATTCTTTATTTATATAGCACACACAGATTACAGAGGGAGGGAGGGAGTAGAAAACAAAGGTTCAGGGCTGTGTAATCTGTGTGTGCTATATAAATATAGAATTATTATTATTATTATTATTATTATTGCAGACTAAAAAAAACTAATCACAGCTCAGTTTCTATTTTGCTACAGGTCATTAACTCCTTCCCGCACTTAGACTTAATAGTACATCTGGGTCTGATTGTAAACTATCGGCGCATGCGTGAGCATGCCAGACAGAGCTTGCCAAATCAGTCCCTGTCCCCAATGGGGCTCACAATCTAATCAACCTACCAGTATGTTTTTGGATTGTGGAAGTAAACAGGAGTACCTGGAGGAAACCCATGCAGAGAATATACACACAAGCGTACCGGATAAAGTGCTACACAGCGCGAAACGGCCATTGTTTTGTCTTGATGTGAAGCCCTGAACCTTTGTTTTCTCCTCCCTCCCTCCCTGTTATGGCTTGTTCCATGCCTTCATAAAGTTTTTGTAAGTATTCACTAATAAATGCAAAATGAAGACTCCAGATGGTGAGTGCCATTCCTTTTTTCTGCTCTCCATTTTTGCTTGCAAGACATAGAGGTAGTCTGTCCCAAGGGGTCTGGAATCCAGTAAGGACTTGATTGAGCTCACTGAGTGCTGAGGAGGGACCTCAGCAGAGTTTCATGAACCTAGAAGAAAGCAATAAGTGAGGTAGTGCCCTATGTAGGGGCAAAGCTGTTTGTTATTTTTGTTCCTGTAATTGTTTTAAAGCTGAATAAAGCCGTGTCTTTTGGATTGCTATAAGCTACTACATTTTTACTTTGGCAATCAGCACCACAAAAGACGTCTGTGGGGCCCAGAAGCTTCTACCATTGCTGCTAAGTTAACCCCAAATGTCACAATGTATATACAGGCAGTCCCCGGGTTACATACAAGATAGGGACTGTAGGTTTGTTCTTAAGTTGAATTTGTATGTAAGTCGAAACTGTATATTTTATCATTGTAGTTCCCGACAATTTTTTTTTTTTGCCCCAGTGACAATTGGAGTTTCACATTTTTTTGCCGTAATAGGACCAAGAATTATCAATAAAGCTTCATTGCAGACAATTTTAAGCTAATTATTGCAATCTGGGACTATTTTAAAGCATCCAGAGAGCTTCACCAGAGGTCACAGTGGGCAGAGGGGTCTGTCTGTAACTATGGGTTGTCTGTAAGTCGGGTGTCCTTAAGTAGGGGACCGCCTGTATTTCATCTATTTTACTTTTCACTTAAAAGAGTTTGACCACTGCTGCAAGAAAATATAAGTATAGTAATATAATATAATAATAATAATAATATATTAGTAGAGTGGATATACATTACAGCATGTATAAAAGTTAGTACCTAAATATAATTGAATAGAAAAATGACTCAAAATGTCCACTTCATGATCTGTTAATGTAAATTCCCACCACTTTTCCATGAGCAAAATGTATCAATGTCAAAACTTTAAATTTACCCTTATTGGGATCTTTTTATCAGAAATCTTATCAGATAAACACTGTAAAATTTTCAGCAGAAGTTACTTCTAGTTTAATGTTTGTCATTTCCCGTTGAGGTTTATGAGTCGCCTATAAAACACAGTCCAAGAAGAATGTACACTCAGGACAATTCACATCTATACCTTGGAACAAGCAAATTGACACTATAAACCAACAATGAGAAACTTCCTGAACATCATTTGCTTTTCTCTCTGCATTTATTATTATGTCTCCACTGCACCAACCAATTCACCTTCCTATTCACAGGAAACCGTGACTGAAATTATCAAAGAACTGGATAAATTACACAAACTCCATTGGGTATGAATCAATTATATGAGCTTGTATGCTCTAGTCTGTGTACCCTATATTTTCAGAATACTTCATTCTTAATGTTTTCTTACAGAATTATACTGTGCCACTAGTGTACCCTGAAAATAGTAGCCAGGTAAGAAAACTTGTAAGACAACTTAACAAATATTAAGTCTTTTTTTTTTTCAATAATTAGTGGGAGTAAAGGACATCTACCACCAAGCTGAAGAACTGCTGAGGATCTGCTCTTCTTATGCCCTGTTTTTTTTAAAGGCTTTTCAAATTATGCAAATGAGCCCAAAGGGCTCCAGGCTTCACTCTAACACCAATGAAACCCGGAGCCCCTTAGGCTCATTTGCATAATTTGTAAAGCCTTTTTTTTCTTAAAACCAAGGGCATAAAAAGCTAATAGAAGAGCTGATCCTGTCAGAGAGGGCAGACACCCGTATGTCAGTGTGCTGGGTTTACTATCCTGCATCCTAGTGGTAGATATCCTTTAAGCAACAGCTTTTTATTGGTGAATTTTGATCCGTTTATACTATATATAACAAATATGTGCCCACATTAAAGAATTAAACCAACTTTTTTGCATATTACAGGCTGCAAAACAAGAGTTTTTTTGAAAAAATATTTCTAAACAACCTCAGTGTTTAATTCCAATGACAGAGATTGCACTGTCAGTACTTTCATTTCCATATGTGTAATGCTGTGAATTTTTAAGATTCGTAAAACACAAAGACATTACTAAGAATATCCACTTACAGTGACTAACCTTTCCCCTGTTAAGCATCTACAAATACACATATGTGACACATTGACTGCAGGCAGTTCTTTATTAGGAGTATGATAATGTTAATGTAAATATTTATATTATAGAAGCCCATGTAATATTTAGGTGTATAAGATCATTTTCTGCTACTTCTTGATGCAGCCTTCTGATAAAAGATTGTATTATGTCAGCAGGTAGCATCTGTAGAAGAGGTGGCCTGCAGAGCAAAAGCTAATTTTATAGAACTTAACGATAACAGAACAAAAAGGTTCGAGAGATTACTCAGGAAATTTTGCAAGGTATGTATCAATAATTTATTATTGTTTTTTTAGAGATATCTTATATTTTGAATGTTGTACCTTTCTATTAATGCCTACCCTGTTAGTCTCTATCATTCTAACCTCACATCATTCTTGTTCCTCCTTGAACACTGGTGCAAATACCTATTTAATTACCAATATACCTGTATATACTCGAGTATAAGCCGACCCAAGTATAAGCAGAGGCCCCTAATTTTACCACAAAAACCTGGTAAAACCTATATATTTTTTTACTTGAGTATAAGCCGAGTTTGGGTTTTCAGCACATTTTTTTTGTGCTGGAAAACTAGGCTTATACTCGAGTATATATGGTACCTATTAATTATTGTTAAAGAATCTCCACAGTAAACCAATAGCTTTATGGAATAACACCTTTACGACTCTAGTATAGGATTTTACCAAAAAGAATTAGCCATTCCTATAACATGCATATATAATTCAATATTTATTACATTTACCAAAAGGAAATTAAGAGTTCCCTTTATATCTTGTTTATTTTACACAATGAAAGCAATGGATAGAGTCACGCTAGGGATGGCTAGACCTGTTTACTTAACTCACTTACTTACTCAGCGCAAGTCAAACTTGGCTGTATTACATGTTGCCAATGGGTGGTGCCAGTCTTGCCAATGAATTTTGAACAGGAGACAAGGGTTGAAATAAGTGTGTATTTGAAGATACTACAGAGTTTATCTAAATGGTGGCAAAAGAACCCCATAAGGCGGACAAATAGCACATAATGGGGAGAAAACTCCATCCCTGCATCAAGTATGACAGAAACACCCCATCTTAATAATCTGTTTCCCTTATTTACCTTTAAGAAAGGTATCCATGTTTATATTAGGGTCGACAAATACTAACAACATCTATTGCTGATGAGTACTAACCCCAAGTCTTTTTCCTCTGCAGTTTTAACCAGTGTTTAATATTGAATCCATCCATTTGACTAAATTCTCTTGTTTTCTATTTTAAAGGATAATTGCAACTATCCACAATATGAAACTAAAGCAGACGTGAAGACGATTATTAAGCAACTGTTGACAGTGTTCCGGAAGCTAAACACTCTGCTGCCATCTGCACAATAAATTATTAAATGTATTTATTTAATCAGAAAGGTTTACATTTTTTGCACCCTTTGTACATGTAATGATACCTCAGAATGCTGTAACTTTTCTGTATTATTATTTATTGTATTTATTTGGATTAATATCTTATTATAATGTGTTCTTTCTGGTTACAAAATGTAAGTTAAAATAAATAAATATTGCATCAACATAACCCTGGAATTATGAATTTTTATTAATCTTTTAAAGTCTTAACAGAAGATACTTGTACAACAACCATGAATTTCCTTTTTTCTTTAAATTCTTTAGTAAATCTTTCTACTTTGCAAAAAATATTTTTTATTACACAGTTTTTTTACTGGTACAAGGCACACTCACTGGTGTACACCACCGACAGATTTTTCATTAGAAAAAGGATATGATAAGAAGGGAAAGGTGTGAGTGTGTTATTTTAAAATATAACTTTTATTTGTTATTGATTAAGATGGTTAATTTATAATATATAATTATGATTGATTTATATCATGTTTGATTATTTATATATTATTTATATGAGTAATTTATACCAATTCCCCAAAAACAATAAAATATTTATTATCTTTTATTATTTATTTATGAATTATTCATTGTTGATTTCCAAATACAGGCGGTCCCCTACTTAAGAACACCAGACTTACATAAGACCCCTAGTTACAAACTGACCTCAGGATGTTGGTAATTTATTGTACTTTAGCCTTTGGCTACAATTAACAGCTATAACAGTTATCAATGGTGTCTGTAATTAAGATTTATTGTTAATCCTGGTTCTTATGACAATCCAACATTTTTAAAATCCAATTGTCACAGAGACCAAAGAAAATTTGGCTCGGACTACAATAGTAAAATATATAATTCCAACTTACATACAAATTCAACTTCAGAACAAACATACAGAACCTATCTTTTACATAACCTGGGGACTGCCTGTATTGTATGGGGCAATAGTGAGTACAGCTTCCTACTTGTGAATGCACACAGACGAAATATTTATTGTTTAGGGGAATTGAATATAAATGGTAGATAGTATAGGTCTATAGGGTCACCTGCTATCCAACTCTAGTCTCAGCACAACTTAGATTCTCTGGCTACGGTTCTGAGTTTTAATTTGTTCATGACTGTTCATGAATTCATAATTGGTATGGGGACAAATGATACATCCCATCTTAATCAATAACAAACAGAAGTTATATTTTAATACTCACTCACACCTTTCGCTTCTTATCCTATCCTTTTACTAACAAAAAATGTTTTTACAGTAACATATAACCTTACCAAGAAGGCTATTCATGTTATGAAATAAATACAATTTCATTAGAAGGGGGTTTCTCCAGGGAACAGGTTAATTCTTTCAATGATTTAATAGCACGTAAAATGTCAACAATTTTAGTCTATTTATTGCAATCTAAATCCAACGAAAGAGCTCGATATTATCACCTTATTTTCCATTATTTCAAACTTGGCTACTGGAGCTCCCAAAAATTTGGTATACCCAGAATTCTCCAATGAGTCTTTTAATATCCCCTCTGTTAGTCATGATAACTTTGGCTTGTTTCACTATGAGAACTTCTTCCCCATGTTGACATGAATATGAGACAAGATGTGCCTATTTTTCACATGCATGTGGGCAGACTACGTAACCCTAACTTATTTATAGAACTCACCATGTAAAGATAATAAGGGAGGATGACGAATGGAAGAAGTGGGGTAGGGAGTAAAATAAATAAGAAACAAAAGTACGGTAAATAATAATTAAAAAATGATAAAACATTATATATATCTCATTATTAATAACTACTTCCTCTCATTCTTGATGATTTAATCGTTTACAAATATTCAATAAATCTTCTTTACAGCTATTTATATTTATAATATTAGCATTATTTGTCATATAAAATGTAAGCACCAAACAACCGTTACTTCTCCTTGAGGATTGTGCTGCAATTATTACCCTTACACCTCACTCTCTACCTTTCCATGGACACAAAGAAACAGAGAGAGAGAGAAGTTAATTTAAAAAAATCTTAATCCCCTTGATTTATATATTTTCCTTCCCAGCCATCTCATGCATAGATTTAGAATTTTATGAATTCAGTTTTTCATCTTGCAATACATTTTGTACCTCGGCGCCTGTCTACAGTGTGTTATCATTCAGAAGACATAAGTGGGGTATGGAAACTCTATGAACGGTTCTTGTTGCAGGCTTCTGAGCTTGTGAGCAACAACCAGGGCTGCCTTGCTGTTGAATCTTGAATCTGAGCATGTATCCAGGCTGAGCCTGGATCCTGCTTAATTCAAAACCCAAGCCTGATGAGGGGCCCCAAATCTGTACCGGAGTCTGGATCTTGCCTTATCTAGAACCCTGACCCCTGCCAGATGAGTATTCCCAAATCTGTAACTGACACTGTATTCTTCTTGTCCAGGAACCATGCACACTGCCTGATCCAGAAACCCAAACATGTACCCGAACCTTTTATTCTACCTGATCTTGAACCATGAACCTTGATTTTCTTTTCAGATACAGAATCCTGAACCTGTAGTTTAACCTAGTATCCTGCTTGATCCAAAACCCTGAACCCCAATCTGATCTTGATCCTGAACTTTGTTTCCTGCTAGATCCGGAACCCCAAACCTTTATCTAAGGCAGTTCTTTGTACCCTTCTCCTGACTTTAATTCAGAGCCTATACCCTTATTCTGAGCCTGTATCCCAATGCTGTTCCTGTGCCTTGATAATGTTCTGTCTGCATATTTATGTGATTCTGATTTAGGCTTAAAGGGGTTGTCCGAGTTTAAAAAAAAAAATATATGTGGCCGGGAGCGGGGTTACTAAAACAATAAAGCTGTACTTACCTCCCGGTGCCCTCCCGTATCCAGCGCTGCTGTCGCTCCGGTCCGGGGGCCATGTAAACAAACATGGCCGCCGGAGCAGCGCTGGACTCAGCTTCCGGCCGGCCGTGGCCGGGTACGCCTATCCGTCCCTATATACTGCATTGTGTATGGGGACCGGAAGGTTGTCGCATCCGGCCGGAAGCTGAATCCAGCGCTGCTCCGGCGGCCATGTTTGTTTACATGGCCCCCGGACCGGAGCGACAGCAGCGCTGGATACGGGAGGGCACCGGGAGGTAAGTACAGCTTTATTGTTTTAGTAACCCCGCTCCCGGCCACATATAGTTTTTTTTTTAAACTCGGACAACCCCTTTAAAGGAAACCTACCACTTGGGATAGGGCTTATAAGCTGGACATGCCGTGCACCAGCTCAGGATGAGCTGGTGCCGGCGCTTATCTCTGTTATGTTTTTAAACAGTTTGAAAGTGTTTTATCAGTTTATTAATGTTTATATCCTTACTATCTTCCCCGCACCGGGGTCCGCACTCGGCGCACCATGCGCGCGACCGTGCGTGCATCTGAATAGGAAGTGGTAGCGCGCATGGTGCGCCGAACGCGGACCCCGGTGCGGGGAAGATAGTAAGGATATAAACATTAATAAACTGATAAAACACTTTCAAACTGTTTAAAAACATAACGGAGATAAGCGCCGGCACCAGCTCACCCTGAGCTGGTGCACGGCATGTCCAGCTTATAAGCCCTACCCGAAGTGGTAGGTTTCCTTTAAGGCTTTCAGCCTTAGTTTTGCTAAAAAAGAACCATCACGACAATTTACCCCACTAATCTACTAGCCCTTTCAGTTAGGGTATAGAATGTCCTTTCTAGAATTCCCTCTTCTATGTGAAATTCCTCCCATTAACTTATGATAAAAATACCCCCCAAAGTTAGGGAAATATGACTCTTCTCAAATCAACTTAGTGTCATTTCAGAAGCCCCTCTCTTTGGTTCTGTAGTACCTAAAATATGCTTTTTGTGTCGTATTAAAGATAAGAATCTCTTTTTCAGATCACATCAGGTTTATGGCTTTGTGAGCTACAGAGATACAGGCAGCTAAAGACATAGTTGTAGTGCAAGCTGCAAATAAAGTCCCAGTTCTTGTCTATTTTTAGTTCCCTGTGTGTCCAGTTCTGTAGATCACAGAACCATATGGAAGATGAGATTTCTATTTTTAATATGGTATACAAAGCTTATTTTAAGGTACTGTGGAACCAATGATATGGGCTTCTAAGGTGACACTACTCTTGCAACCATTAACCTTGACTCATCTCATGTGAAAAAGGGGTAAATGAGTGAGATTTCAAATGTATATTCTCCCTCACCAGGGGATGATGTGCTTGGTACAAGACCATGGGGCACATTTACTAAGAACAGTGTGCCTATGTATAGTGCAGACTTCTCCAGATTCAGGATTTCTGGAGCCTGTTCTTCATGAATCTGGCACCCTCTGCAAAGCTTTTTTTTTGGGAACATTTAACACGGGGCGTGTTATATGTGGTGCATGGTCCAACTGGAAAGAAAGTGCAAAGTCCAACAGAAAACTGGCGCACGAAACTTAGTGAATGTATCTCATGTGTAGAAGAAATAAGCAATAAAAACAAGTAAGTTCCAGCACAACCAGTTCCCGAGGACACAATGGGGGGGGGGGGATTTATAAACTCAGTTGCACCTCAATTCTGGTGGTTTTGCGCCAAAAACACTTTCTAAAATGCCTTGCATCACAGTTGTCAAGGCTTTTAGATCTTTTTTTTGGCACTTTCCCAACTTGGCCGATTAAGGGTCCGTGGCCTCTGAGAGATGGACATGACCTCACAAGAAAGGGGCGTGGCTTGTGGGAAATTGTCCGTGCGCCCAAAATTCTGGCACACAGTTTACATCTACTAAAAGTAGGTCTAAAGTAGGAACCGACAGTCTTATACTGCACCAGAATTTATCATCACAGTGATAAATCTGGCGCACCAAAGGACTAGTGTTTTCCAGCTACAGACTGGCAGAACCTGAGACACATTGTTAAATCCCCCCAAATATTTTATTTATTAGAACATATACAGACAATATAAAAAAACTATATAAAAACTAAATAGAATTATAGAGTGATACACATCAATGGTATCCTGTATCACTTCACAGGATACCATTGGGGTGTATCACTCTATCATTCAGTACTGTTTATGTATTTGACATAGCTCATATTTTATTTAAGTCATAGTTCTATATAGTTTTTATATTTTTTTATATTGTCTGTATATGTTCGAATGAATTTAACATTGTGTCCTCAGGAAGTGATTGCGTTGGAACTTTAATAGGATCCTGTCACCACATTTTCACATACCGTATACAGCCATTGACAGGTTCCTATAGAGCCCTATTAACTTACTGACACCCTTCTAGCTATTTTGCATATCAAAAAATAGCTGTAATGAAGGTTCAGTGCCTCACTGGCAGATAATTTTAGTTGATATGGGGGTGACTTGTAACCCTTTATCCTGAACAGCCTAGTAATTTAGTGGGGTAAAACCTGGGGACAAGTTCCATTTAACTTAATCCTGCACTTCATACAAAATAGAGGACTTTTTACATCTACTGTGACACCTCTCATCTCTCGCAGTTTTAAATATATACCTTTATTTCTTCTGCAATTTTGAATGCCTTTTGCCTGTATTTCCTAACCCTGTTGTACTTTCACCTCTTGTATTCCAAATCATTCACTTCCTAGTTCTCACATTTCACCAAATTACCTTGTTTACCAAGATCCTTCTGTGTACAATATAATCAAACAAATATATGACATGCTGTCAAATACAGTGGGGGAATAAATCCCAGGCTAATTTTGCAAGTTTTCCCACCTACAAAGAATTGAGAGGTCGGCAATTATTTTATTGTAGGAACACTTCAACTATGAAAGTCAGAATCTAAAGAAATATTTAAAAAATACCATTGTATGATTTTTAAATTAATTTGCATTTTTTGCTTGTTACGTTCAAACTAGAGATGAGAAGAATTTTAACACCTAAAAGTGGCTGTAGAATGGGGGAAGTATGGGCAAAGGGGCAGGTTCCTGCAGTTTTTCCCCTAAGGTCCACACATTAGTAAGTCTTAACAATCAATTGGTCAGTATGTCATCCGCGGAAAAAAACGGATAGCTTACTGATGCTAAAAACGCCTGTCTGGATGAGCCTTAACATAGATAAGGAAGAGTGGTTTAAACGCTAGTGTGAACCGAGGCTAAAATGGTACAAATGCACTATTTCCCCATAAATGATTTGTGATTTATTTCCAGCTTCTCAGTACATTGTACAAAAAAAATTAAATATTGCCACTAAGAACAATTTGTTACGCAGCTATTAAGTCCTTATAAATGGCTTTTGAAAGGAGGTAAGCAAAAAGCTGAAACAAAAAAAATGGAAAAAGAGAAAAGTTTAGCAAAAATCGCCAAAACATTTTTTTGTAGGGAATAGTGCCGGTTTCAAGAGCCTTTGAGAAGCCTATATAAATTTACAGAAAACTCCCCCACCCAAAAAAACACTGTACATGTGTGTGTAAATTGCTGTATAGGCACATGGCAAGACACAGAAGGGAAGGATCACCATTGGACCTCTAGGTAGCAGATTACGTTTAGAAAGAAGTAACAAGATTTATTTTGGTAGCCTGAAAGCATTTTGCAAACTGCATCTCACAAGTAATTTATCAAGGTGTGTGGTGAGCATTTTGATACTAAAAGAGTGTCAGAGAATTTGCTCCAAAAAATGAAAACTTAAATTTTAACAAAAAAATCACTTTTACCCAATATTTTGCATTTCCAGAAGCAGAAGACATTACACCTGGGCACGCAGGTGTGTGCAGAGCTTAACCCTGTCATCATAAATTGGCTTAATAAACCACTACCAGTATGTTGTCAAGCAGCTTGTAGATCAGGTTACTTTCATGGCCTGGTGTGGTGGCATCATCCAGAAAATCTACTAGGTAAATTGTTAGACAAAAACTGAAGAGGATGAAGCAGCACTCCAATTAAGATGAAAAAAGTGAAGATTTATTCCACCAGATGAAAAAAGTGAAGATTTATTCCACCCCAATTTACTAGGTAAATTGGTTTTATGAAGTCAAGTAGGCGGATAGTTTAACATTGAAGTCAAGCTTTCCCTGCCCTAGAACGGCCCTTCACTGTCATTATGGTCACGTTTCCAGGAACATCATTGATCAGGTCTCATGAAGTCCGGTCCATGATGTCAATCACATGGGAGGAGTTGTTCAAAGTCCGGGAAGTTTGACTTCAGTGTTAAACATCACTTCAAAGTGGATGATGCCACCACTCTGGACCATGGAAGAAACATGATCTAGAAGTTGTTCAGCTGATTGACAACATACTGGTATTGGTTTATTAGACCTATTTCCCTATTAGTCCTATTAGTCCCTTTAATTTTCTCTTTTCTAGAGAAGAGATTATGACAATAGTTTTTCGGTGCCATAACACATTTGAAAGCCCATGAGATACCAGAAAAGTGTAACCCCAAGTGACCAGATTTTGGAATCAAGATATAACTTCATGCCAATATGTTGTTGAGCCCACATACATTCCAAGAAAGTATCATAGATAAAAACTTCAAACCCTGCATGCATTTCTTCTTCTTCCCCCAAATAACCACCCAGCAAATAAACACTTTTTTCTAATATAAAATGAGAACTCCTCTTTTTACTCACCTATGGATAAGCATTACAATAGCATTAATGTAGGGTGTTTTCTCATCACAGATTTTTTAACTCTTATCCCAATCTCTAGTAGACAGTCAGACAAATATATTCCTGGGGTGTCAGGAGGGCAGGCCCTTTTGGGAACCAAAACATTTTTTACAGAAACTGCACTTGAAAAACGTTTGATTTTTGTAGGATCGACAACATCTATGCCTTAAAGATTGTATTCCCATGAAGACAAGTTTCTTATATTTACTCAGGATAACAAAATAACACATTCTCTAATTCACTGTTATTAACAAAAATACAGCATTTCACAAATATAATTCCAACCTGTCTCTATCAGTCCTGCTGTATGCGATTTCAGTTGCCCCAAGACACGACCCTGTAACTTCTGACTTGAATGAGATCGTGTAGATGAGATTACGTTCCGTCTCTGCTGAGTCTGTAACCAGGCCCCCTGTACGGAGTTCAGAGACACTGACTGATTACATCCTGTCGGCACATGGTGAGCAGAGAGAGAGGCTGCAAACTGCAAGCTACACGGAGATTAGGGATCCAGGGGATCCTGTAAAGGGGTTTGCCCATAAAAGAAATTTCTCACATTTTAATCCCCTAGTCATGTTTACACAATAAAGATAATTTTTAACCCATTACTTTGTAATTTTAGTCAGTTTTATTGCTGTTTTTACTCCTATCACTGTTTAGGCTAGTTAGTGTAAAGTTTGGGCAGGGACTCTTTAAGCAGACACTACATGATCCCTTTGTGCTACGAGATGCCGTGTGCTGACAATGTGCTTAGTTTATCAGGGTACAGGTTTATCTACATTTTCATTAAGCTTATGAACAGTCTACTAGTATATGACACAGAAAAAGAGACATGAAATAGATCTTTAGACTTTTAGAAATATACGTTTTAATGTTATGGTATAACAACTTCGTATTTAATGAATTTGATAATCAAAAAGAAATATTAAATATAAACTGAGTGATTTTTAAAAAAAATTATAAATATTATATAGGTTGCTGTCCTTAGTTGGTATTTCCTTAGTTAATATATGTCTTTGTGCGACACAGAAAAGGTGAACAGTTGCACTCTACATGCCTGGTTCCCCCAATGAAGCATGGAGCAGGAGGTGTGATGGTGTAGGGGTGCTTTGCTGGTGACACTTTTGGGGATTTATTGAAAATTGAAGGTATACTTAACCAGCATGGTTACCACAGCATCTTACAGCAGCATGTTATTCCATACTATTCCATCCGGTTTGCCTTTAGTTGGACCTTCATTTATTTTTAAACAGGACAATGACCCCAAACACACCTCCAGGCTGTGTAAGGGCTATTTGACCAAGAAGGAGAGTGATGGAGTGCTACGCCAGATGACCTGGCTCCAGAGTCACCAGATCTGAACCCAATCAATATAGTTTGGGGTGAGCTGGACGGCAGAGTGAAGGCAAAAGGGCCAACAAGTGCTAAGAATCTCTGGGAACCACTTCAAGACTGTTGGAAGACCATTTCAGGTGACTACCCCTTGAAGCTCATCAAAAGAATGCCAAGAGTGTGCAAAGCAGTAACGAAAGCAAAAGGTGGCTACTTTGAAGCACCTACAATAAAAGTCATATTTTCAGTTGGTTCACACTTTTTTGTTAAGTATATAATTCCACATGTTAATTCATAGTTTTGATGCCTTCAGTGTGAATCTACAATTTTTATGGTCTTAAAAATGCAGAAAACTCTTTGAATGAGAGGGTGTGTCCAAAATTTTGGTCTGTACTGTGTATGTTTATCAACATATGCACCGTTAGAGCTATACATTGTCCACTCTACTATATCATTTTGGTGCAGATCCTAGAGTATTTGTAAGTTCACCGATGGTGAAGACTTTTATTTGTACAACACATTGTTGTTGATATAAGACCTACTCACAATGTGCAAGCTCAAGTCAGACTATTTACATCGGTCTGCCATACCCAGGATATTCGATGTATCCAGCATATAATACTAGAATATGAGACTTTGGGCCAACTGATCCCGCTGTGTGTATCTTATCTCATTATTGTAATATGGTGTGGTATGAAATTGCACGCTGTGCATTTATCGAGCAATTTGTATTGTATTTTAATAAATTATCTCCACTTTATATATTGTTACCATTCTTTCATTGCGATGACAGATTATCAAATGGTAGAATTGTACATCAGTGCCACAACTTCTACATTATATATACTTTATGTGTTCTGCTACTGTAGGGCAGTATGACTACATTGGATACTAGAGGACACTAGAATGTGACTATTAGTGGCTATTGTAGGTGCCTTTTTACTATATTGGCTACTCAGAGGGCCCTGTTGCTTTATTGGATACTGTGGGGGCACTGTGACTATATTGGCTACTGTGGGGGCTCTGTTACTATTTTGGTTATTGAGGGAGTCCTGGCCCTCTTACCATATTGTTTACCATGGTGGCTGTATTGTTATATATATACAAGAGCATATAGATCTATATCTATATAGACTATGCAGGTAGGTATGCAAACATATTTATTAATAATTGGTTAAAGGTGTATTTTAAAATCTAGGCTATAAAGTTGAAAAATGTAAATTACAATTCTTTTAGACACAAAAAGGTTACTTTAAATATTATATTAATATAAATATTTTAAATATTGTAATTCTTTACAAGAGTAGGTCTAATTTTTTCACACACCAATGTACACAACAGACTGTCTACATAAGAATTTGCATGACAGAAAGCTGCATTGCAGGGAAGTAACTACAATATACATTATAATAAATTCCTAAGGTAATACAAGTAATAGAGATGCAGTAAGAGAAAACATTTGTTTTCAGGAAAATTGACTTTATGTTGGCATAATCCTTCCGCACGATTCATTATTGAGGTGTATTTTTATTGGATGACAGTGACACCCTGTAGGGTTGCTTTGCCGTTGGAAGAGGCTAGACTAGATTGGTTATGCTTGAACAGGGGTAGTGCCAAAATAGTTTCTTCTAAATCCATGTGATCCCTCGTTCCTCGATAAAAAAAAATCAAGAGAGATATGATTATTGCAGCACCCTATAAAAAATAAAAATAAAAACTGCTACGGAACTTCCCACTGAACTGCCTCGATTTGGGAGGGGCAGTGATAACATTCACAAAAAAGGGGTTTTCAGTGATGAGAATATAATAATCTGCTCACCCTGTAGATCCCCTGCCCAGCTGACTAAGACATAGATGGTTGTATAACTTCTATTTTCCAACCTTATTATAGTACATTGCTTCAATAAAGTTTTTGCCTTTTTTGTCATTTCAAAGGTCTAACATAAAGATGTCATGTCAATTTACTCACTACTTACAGGTTCAAAATGTCATGTGTACATTTCACTTCCCATTTTTCCCCTGTACAATACAGTGGGTCATAGTGATGAAACAAACTGTGTAGGTTAGCCTATGCTGTAATAGTGTCACAGGAAGCAGGTCATCCCTATGTGACTCAAACTTCTAAAATTGGAACATAAAAAATGAATGTGAAATTGTGGGATGAATGTGTAAATAAAAAATCTGAATAAATAAATGGTAGATGGTTGGTTGTATTTGGTATGTTGTAAATGAAGATCAGCAAATGATTCATGAATCGCTTTGCTACATTTTTTGTGGAACACGATTTATGTCCCAAGCAATGTTGCTTAAAATGTCCAAGAAACTGGTATATAACCCCCCCCCCTCAGTGCTCCTCTAAAACACTTTTTTTTTTATATAAAAAGGACTTATGTCATTTCAGATTTCACTAAAACAATAAAGTAACCAGGTGCATAACAATCACAGTCACAGAGGTTGCAACAGCGGAGATGGAGGGTGCCAACCAGGATCTTCTGCCAGCCAGAAGATTATGGATACAAAAGACAGAAGAGAGATTCAATTGTATGTGCGTCTTTAAGACACACATATAATTGATTACCACATTGGGTTGATGTGATACACATTACCGTATATACACTCGAGTATAAGCTGACCTGAATATAAGCCAAGACCCCTAATTTTACCACAAAAACTGTGAAAACCTATTGACTAGAGTATAAGCTGAGGGTGGGAAATACATAAGTCATAGCCTCCCAGTATACACTCACCGGCCACTTTATTAGGTACACCTGTCCAACTGCTCGTTAACACTTAATTTCTAATCAGCCAATCACATGGCGGCAACTCAGTGCATTTAGGCATGTAGACATGGTCAAGACAATCTCCTGCAGTTCAAGCCGAGCATCAGTATGGGGAAGAAAGGTGATTTGAGTGCCTTTGAACGTGGCATGGTTGTTGGTGCCAGAAGGGCTGGTCTGAGTATTTCAGAAACTGCTGATCTACTGGGATTTTCACGCACAATCATCTCTAGGGTTTACAGAGAATGGTCCGAAAAAGAAAAAAACATCCAGTGAGCGGCAGTTCTGTGGGCGGAAATGCCTTGTTGATGCCAGAGGAGAATGGGCAGACTGGTTCGAGCTGATAGAAAGGCAACATTGACTCAAATTGCCAACCCTTACAACAAAGGTAGGCAGAAGAGCATCTCTGAACGCACAGTACGTCGAACTTTGAGGCAGATGTGCTACAACAGCAGAAGACCACACCGGGTGCTACTCCTTTCAGCTAAGAACAGGAAACTGAGGCTACAATTTGCACAAGCTCATCGAAATTGGACAGTAGAAGATTGGAAAAACGTTGCCTTATCTGATGAGTCTCGATTTCTGCTGCGACATGGATCCATCCTGCCTTGTATCAACGGTTCAGGCTGGTGGTGGTGGTGTCATGGTGTGGGGAATATTTTCTTGGCACTCTTTGGGCCCCAATTGAGCATCGTTGCAACGCCACAGCCTACCCGAGTATGGTTGCTGACCATGTCCATCCCTTTATGACCACAATGTACCCAACATCTGATGGCTGCTTTCAGCAGGATAATGCACCATGTCATAAAGCTGGAATCATCTCAGACTGGTTTCTTGAACATGACAATGAGTTCACTGTACTCAAATGGCCTCCACAGTCACCAGATCTCAATCCAATAGAGCATCTTTGGGATGTGGTGGAACGGGAGATTCGCATCATGGATGTGCAGCCGACAAATCTGCGGCAGCTGTGTGATGCCATCATGTCAATATGGACCAAAATCTCTGAGGAATGCTTCCAGCACTGTGTTGAATCTATGCCACGAAGAATTGAGGCAAAAGGGGGTCCAACCCGTTACTAGCATGGTGTACCTAATAAAGTGGCCGGTGAGTGTATGGCCAGCCAGCCCCCAGTAGTATATAGCCTGCAGTTTGCCAAGCACATAAAAAAACCAAACTTACATACTCACCATTGGGCGGTCCCGATACTCGCCACGGCTCCCTAATACTCCAGTCCCAGTGGCTCCTTTCTTCTCTCTGCTGTAACAGCCGGCAGAGACGCGTCCACCCTACATCATAGAGAAGACAGAATAGGAGCCGCGCACATTTTTTGTGCTGAAAAACTTGGCTTATACACGAGTATATACGGTAATTAACGAGAGCCGGTTCTGCTGTGCTACATTTAAATAATAGGGGTTGCTGCATAGTAATTACGGAATGAGTGCAGTGCTAAACATCATTTAACAATGGGGTGCTGTGCTACATATTAATGAAGTGGGGTACTGCTGTGGCTCATAATAAGTTGTTTCTGGAGCTCAACAAAAAATTGTAAAAAGTCTGCTCATCGATAACTGCATGTGAGTCTTTGTCCGTGCTGAAGATCCCTCCTGGACTGGAGATGAAACACAATTGAAGCTCACATTTGTTGATCCAGCAAACTTCATGCTTTATTTCTGGACCTTGATCCCGTTACAATCCTTTCACGTTGCAGCTTAAAAATGGCATATTCAGCAACGTGTTTCAAACGCACTCTGCGTTCTTCTTCATGGCTGTGTTGCAACTAATCAGAAACACACACAATTTTTAAGTTGTAACATAAAAGGATTGTAACAGGATCAAGGTCCAGAAATAAAGCATGAAGTTTTATTACACAAAGATTTGAATACAAGTGTCCTGTTTGCTGGATCAACAAATGTGAGCTTCAATTGTGTTTCTGGAGCTGCCTAGAAATGAATGAGGAAGTGTCATGCTTGTGGGACACTATGATGTAAGTGACTGTATTTTAGGGGCGCAGTGTGGAGTTGTGCTCCACGGAGCTGAAGAAAGCAAGGTGGCAAATTTATCAGCAATAAATTATGGCCAATAGAAGTCATTGTTCTATTTTTGATGGAGAAGAATTGTCATCCGTGAGGGGACCACCAGGATGAAGACTAGGATAGACCAGTAAAACACTGAGAAAGTAGGGAGAAGCTACGACTGATTATACAGTAAGTGATGTCTATATCTGCCTGGTGCCTGTCCTGCTGTGCAGTATATTTATCCATGTAGTTGTGTGGTATATTCGCTGTAGGTATGTTTTTTATGTGTGGTATAATCAATGCTGGTACATTTACAGTATTGAACCATAATGTGGGTATTGTATATAGTGTGGGGGATAAATATTTATGCGCACCTATATTGCAGTGTTTCATATATATGATGAGTGTTATGTATACAGCATATAATATGCACAAATGTACATGTAGCATGTATATGCTGTGTGTAATGTATCATAAATGGTGATGTGTATAATATTAACTATTTGTGTGTATAAATATATAGCATATTTCTGAAGTATTCTGAAGTATAATGTACAATATGGGGATGGCAGGACTTAGGATATAATCCTAAATTTGGATTAAAACTAGTTTCTTGTTACGCCGCTTAATGGAAGTGGTGCATATGGACAGTAACACAAACCATCCAAAGTCCACTGAAATCAATGAACATTTTATTGGCCCTATTAGTATTCCGTTGTCATATACACAAGATTTGTCTGAAGATTTGTCCGAATGTGAAGAGATTTGGATTTGATTTGGTGCCTGAAGAATTGCCAGATATATTTGTTCATCTCTTATAAAAATAAATAGCTAATGAGGCCGATACGGCTGCATCTCTAAATATCTAGTATACTATACATGGCTATAAATGTCAAAAGCTTGTTCTGATGCATAATTATTTATCAATTTCTATCAATGATATTTATCTAGGAGACACTATACACATGTAGTTATAGGCTAAACATTATTAGCAGTAAGAAATAACATAAAAGGAACAGGGCTGCTTTAGGTCAGAGATGCTAATCAACAGCGAGGGGAAAGTTCTGATATGGACGATAAATATAGCTTGAGAGTACTTCTCACAAATGACGCCATGATCGGGGGAGGCGGCTAAGCCTTACTCATTTCATATCCTTACACAAGTAGATTCATGAACGTAAATGTTCAGACATTCTGACAAAGGGGAGATCCAAGGTTGATAAGGTCAAGGTGAATCCAAATAAATATGAATACACTAGGCAGGGTTATAGCTGTAGGGGTGCTGGTTGTGGCCAGTCTGATGTCAATATTGCTCTTTGGAAAAACTCTTTAACCCCTTCAGGACATAGACTGTTTGTACGTTAAGGCTCAGTCCTTTTGCTTAAAAATTTGAACATATCCCTCTGATTTTGAGATTGTTTTATTTGTGAGACATTGTAGTTTATGTTAGTAGTATAATTTCACTGATCAGTTACGGTCCTTTTTTTGGGGGGGATTCAATAATTTAGGAGAAATTTGATAAAAATTGACAGTTTTCAAAAGTTTCAAATGTTTTACTTTTAGACAATACGACAATTTTTTTTTGTAGAAACTTATTGCCATTTGTCTTCTTTATATTTCCATAAAAGTAGAAACCCCTAAGAAATAACTCTATTTTGGAAACTACACCCCTCCATGAATTAATCCAGGGGTATAGTTAATATTTTAATCCCACAGGTGGACCCCAAATAAAATGCATAATGGATAGTGCATAGTACACTATGGACGGAAGTCAAAAAAGCCAAAAATCATGTGAAAAAATGATGTGTGTTCACCAGTGTATGGCAATACACCATGGAGCAATAATCTACCGGCTGGGAACATGGCAGGGCTTAGAAGGGAAGGTGCAGCATGCGGCATGATGTATAAGCTGTGCATAGTACATCAGGGTAAAATCTGCATCTAAGGCTGCATTCACACGATGTATGCCCGCCGTACCGTAGTACGGCAAGCATACATCGGCACCGGGGAGAGGAGGAGGGGGAGAGCGCTGCTCATCCCTGTCCCTCTCCATAGCTTAACATAGATCCCAGCACCGTATTCCGTTGAAAGATAGGACATGTCCTTTCTTTCCACGGGCTACAGAACGGTGCGGCACCGTACCGCTCCGGTATGGCACCGTGAGGACATTGCGATGTATGGGGGACATATATATGCATACGTCGGCTGTATGTACATCCCCCATATGTTCGTGTGAATGTAGCCTTCAGGTCCAGGGATGTGTGATAAATACAGAAGCACTATTTCATATATAGTCCTGTTTTTTTCGTGAGCATGTTTCACCATGGTACATGGTGTACTTCCGATTGCCTTTTTTGGAGCACACCCTGCACCTTTTTTGTGTCCTTCCTTTCTTGGTAGTTTGGGGAACTTCTCCTGGAAAGTGCTGCCCGTGATGTAAACTCTCTTTCGGATGTACTAGAAATCCTCACTTCCTGGTCTAAAAAAAGAAAATACTTAATAACCACATCCTGAAATTCCAGGAAAGTTCCACATCTATAACACGTAAAAGTCATATAGTACTATCTGAGTGTGTGCACGACCAGCTTCTTATACCACACCCTCGATTTCCGCATGGAAGCACCTGGTCCAACAAGTCAACCCCACCCATGTACATGTTATAATCCAGTATGCAGTCAGGTTTGGGAGTTTCTGTACTGGTACCTCGTACTGGGTCAGAAGTGTTGGTGTGCCCATGTATTGTAGGTAATACAAGGACCTCTCTCTTGTGCTTAACACATAATCGCTGCATAGTGCCATGCTATCGTGCCTTCTAATTTTTTTGCACAGTTAGCGACTTAGGGAGACTTCTCTGATTTCTGTGTACAGTGCCGCATGCCGCAGTATTTCAGGAAGCTAGGCACTTTAACAGGGTAGTGCTGGTGTAGAAATTGTCCAGGTAGAGGAGGTAGCCCTGGTCCAGCAGTGGGTGCACCAAATCCCACACTATCTTCCCTGTAACACCCAGGAAGGGGGGGGGGGCATTCTGGGGGCACTATAGTGGAGTCCTTCCCTTCATATACCCTGAACTTGTAGGTATACCCTGATGTACATTTGCACAGTTTTTACATCTTTACGCCATACCTTGACCTCTTATTGGGCAGGTACTGGCGGAAATTAAGTTTCCCTTTAATATGTACCAGGGACTCGTCTATGCTCACATGTTTGGCGGGGTATATGCCTGGGCAGACTTGGCACTAAAATGGTCTAATATGGGCCTGACCATAAATAAATGATCATAACTGGGGTCACCTCTGGGTGGGCACTGTGTGTTGTCGGTGTAGTGCAAAAACTTATGGATGGCTTCAAAGCGCATCCTGCTCATCGCCATGCGGAACATCGGGGTGTGGTACAGTGCACTGACAGGAGATCACAGGGTGATCACAGAGGGAATATACAGGACACAGGAGGGAACAATGAATTCCAAGAACACCCACTTCCACTGTATACAATCCCTACACTAACCAAAAGATGAATACCAACAATAGTATAAAAGGACCAAAAGAGTATAGCTCATAAATCATATTACCAGTATCAATAAAATATAGCAATTCTTTATCAGAAAACATTAAAACACACATTAAAATCTACAAAAACAAACAAGAATGGTGGTGGTCAATCCATAATAAATATGTACCATCACTGTAGACATCCAGACTAAATACAAGATAGGGCTGTGCAATAAGTGCAAGTAATAATTTTACCCAACCCGGTGTTACACCATACCAAGTACCTTACAAGCAATGATTAAGCCCCAGACCACCATCACAGCATCTCTCACAGAGGGAATATACAGGACACAGGAGGGAACAGTTAGGGATCAGTGATTTTGGTGTAACAGTAACGCTCAGCTCCTCTCTCCAGCGATACCAAACCTCGGTACCAAACCTGGAGGAGGTAGGAGATAAAACCTCGGTTTTCAGCTCCAAAACGCTCCAATTGGCCAGTCATACCTGACGTCACGTGTAATCACGTGACATGGTTACACACAATGCAATGGGTGTGCTGAGCGTGAATTGCAGGAGTCTCCACCGTAATAGTAAGGGGTTGAAATCAGCCTAGTATATGGCACACTGAACCAAACCCAGGAAGGGATTTTGTATTAAAAGGCTTCTAATCTAGGTGGGTCTAATCTGTTTTAAAGTGGGCTGTCGGGAAGCAGTTAAAGAAAGACCAGTATTCTGCGTCCTTAAAGCCTGAGCCATAGCATTTTTACAGCACCGGCTTCAGCCGGATGTCCGAGCCAATGTTACCGAGTTACCCTCACTGCAGGCAGTACTAATAACTTCCTTCTTCTTTTCTTCTCAAAACACTGTGCAGAGAGAAGAGGCGGTGGCAGGGTCTGCTGTCTGTACGTGACTCAACAGATGACAGCCGAGATCCCAGTAGTAAAATGCTACTACTAAAAACAAAACAATAAATTAAAAAACTATCAAAGTAAAAATAAAAAAGTTTAAATAATACAAAAATACCTTGATAAAAATTTATCCTAAAAATGTGTTCGTCCCTCCAGGCACTAACGTCACCCTATATGACACCCAGTTAACCTAAAAACCACATGTGAAATATCAAAATTTGCGGAATACAATGCCAAACAATATTATATTGTCTATTTTATGGTAAAATTGTGTTACAGTGAGAAAAAAAAAATTGCTAAAATGCAAAATGAAGGGGAATGAAGGGCATGCTAGAGACATGGTCTGAGCTGAGTCACAGAGTGACTTGCATGAATAACACACGTCACACATAACTCGCTGCTACTTCTGGCAGGGTGACAGGTAGGCTTAAAAAGTTAATTCTCTGTGGCATAAGATGTGGCATCTTTTAGCTTAAAACAGTCTAGGAAATAGTTAGCATAGTGCTATGGGAACACTTTATTAGGTTTATAAGTGAAAATCTGCTGACAGGTTCCCTTTAACGCATTATGACGTACCTTTATGTCATAATGCCATTAAGTATGGATAAAGGCATAGGTTGAACCCTTTCCATACATGGTGGGTGTTCGCTACTCAACACGAACATAACCTAGGGTGCAGGCAAAGACACTGGCGACATTTAAAAGCCCTGAGTGTTGGTAGGGTTGTAAAAGATCCGGGGCACAGACCCCAACGCATATGTACCAAATTTTCACTAGTGTACACCCTCATACATAACACCCCTTACACCTATCCGAACAGAAATTTAAAGAACCCCCCACAGCCGCCAGTATATTAGCTGTCCCCACAACCCAAGTATATTTTCACCCTATAGCACCCAGTATATTAGGTGCCCCCACAGCGCAAAAAAACCCAACAACTTTAATACTTACCATTCTTCACTCCCAACATCATTATACTGTGCCTCCTGCTCCAGCAGGGCCCATGCTGTGGACCTTTAGCCCTAGCAATGCCCCTGGAAGGGATGGATGGGATAGTTGCCCCCATGTGACATCATCTGGAGGGCAATGACCTGTCACTTAGACAGCCTGGAGGGTTTGTCAGAGAGATCTGTTAAAAAAGGTCACGTTTTGAAGTGTCCCAATCTATGAAATTATAATATCATTCCCAATGGAATATGGCAAATGACCCAAAGGTTAAACTAACAATCCAATAATCCACAACAAACACAGTCTTCAAATACAAGTAGAATTTATTTTGAAGGAAGTCAGACTCAGACAGAGAACTTATGAAATGATGATGGGCATTGTGTGTAAACCAATAGTTTTTTTACCCCTTGTGATGTAATGATCATGTGGAGAAAGTGGTGGAAAGAAATAAATAAGTCTGATCCGCCCCAAACCCAAGGTATCAAACCCTGAATGGCCACACACCATTGCAATTTTCCTTTACCCTTCTGTCCTTAATCACATAAGGGAAGGCAAGTCACGTAGTGCAAGCGATCAGCACTTTCCTTTAGAAGTCAATAGTTCATGCACAGGAAGACTAGACTATCACTGGGGGCTATCTGGCTATGTATAGAGAATAGCAATTACCTCATGATATAGCTAAATATGACACAAGAACTGGGTCCAGCTGCAGGTTTAACAATTAAATCACAACTGGGCTGTAGGATCTATAGCATCCATCATACTAGAAGTATACGTGACATGTTACCAGTGCTTTTGGGACACTACTCCTACATTAACTTTTTTTCTCTCTTATTCTTTTTAAATAGTTGCCTACCTGCTACGGGTACAGAACTGTGAAGTCAGGCCAGCAATGCCAGCATAGTGAAATGTGAAAAATGGACATTAATGCTATTTAAAGGTATTTCACAAACATAAAATAAAAAAAAAACTGTACAGTAGGGCACAAAATATTCACACAAATATACATAAAATAAATAGAAACCAATATTAGAACTTAAAAGGTAATGAAGCTATTGTAATCTAACATCCTACAGGAGATGGACTATGGGCTGGGGTCCATTGGAGGTTGCTGTGTAACAGTGCTCAAAGGATCAACATATTAAAACCTATCCAGTGCTTCTGAGGTGGCTGGAGCTACCAACAGCAAAATTGGCCATTTACATTAATCTACCGTAGATAATATTAATTAACACACAGAGCGAGCATAACGCCGAGTGCCCTGCAGTGGAGTAGTGAAAACCAATCCGGTATGCCCCGCTATTGTCTAATCTGTCGCCCCATTTCCATAACTGATATACATCTATGTGGCAAGATGGCCATTGCTTCCCCCATTTCCGAAGATGATGATCTCTTCAAGCTTTTTTAAAAGGTAAAACAGGCAGGTAAAACATCTGGACAAGAGGAATAAGGAGTTATAAAACAATAAAAGATGTGATACTTTCCATTCCCCAACTGCTCTAGTTCCCAAAATTGCCTGGTCACATACAACAATCTGTTTTTGGTCATTATTGACAAACAAGAAAATAATGGCTCATCCAATCACTACCCTCTGGGCAGCTTCAGTCACTGATTGGATAAGTAGCATTTCCTGTGTTTGACCAATAAGCTTAGACCAGTGAGGGGCACCTTTACACGGGAATGGGTGAAGTCACCTCATCTGTGTAGAGAAATCCCGGCTACATCCAGTCAGCAGTAGTCCACTTCTGTTTGGAAGATGATAAATAAAACTGAAATGAAATGAGTTAGGGATAGCCCAGCCTGGTCATACCCTGCGGCATCCATGGAAGCTTACACAGATACCAAAGGGCAAAAACAACATTCTTGTGTATGGTCCTTTACAATTTCTAAAAGCAATGTGAAATGCTACGTGTCCTGACAGGACAAGGGAGACGTGTTTCGTTGTGTCCATTGTTCAATTCTTAATGAAATGTGAGCAAATAAAACTTCTAATGCATTTAGTGCAAGAGAATGAGGCATTTCACAATGTGAAGAGACACAGGATTCACAGGAATAGTTATACAAAGCCTACACGTTGGGATCTGCCTCCATTCAGTTTACATGACACAGAGGTCACCCATCTCCAGAGGTGCACAGGCCCGGGGCAGACGACAACTACTGTAGCAACGAGTCAATCACTGCTTCTGGTTTTGTGGAACGCTTCCTACAAGGAAAGAAAGAACAGATGATAATAAGCACAAAATCTAATAAAATCCATATATTTGGATAGTTATTAAACCATACGATAGAAATGTAGATAAATATATGAAAGGTTACAGGAAACCACCCAGATGACATGAGGTGAATAATCCATGTGTATGTGGAGGTTCACCATGTATTTTCAGACAGATAATTAGATTCTACACATACAACTACAGTTCACAGGTAACATTCGAGTGGAAGTGGATTTAAAAAGGGAAGAACTTCTACTTTCTGCAGAATCCATTAGTGACTCTGACATACTGTTATAGGGTACATTTTCACATTTTGGCCATGTCAGAGAACCATTGTCATGGCAGATTTGAAAAAGAATGGACAAGAACAATATAATGTTCTATAAATCAGACACAGTGGTCCGTTTCAACAAATCTATACAGTATAAACCCCTTAACGCCAAGGTCCTTTTTTGTGTTTCCATTTTCCACTCCCCACCTTCAAAAATCCATAAACTTTTTTATTTTTACATGTACAGAGCTGTGTACTGGCTTGTTTTCTGCGTAACAAATTGCGATTCATAGTGACATTATTTAATATTCCATGCCTTGTACCAGGAAACGGAAAAAAAAAAAAATTACAAATGCAGTGAAAATGGGGAAAAAATGCATTTGCACAGTTTTCTTGTGGGCTTGGATTTTATGGCTTTTTCTGTGCGCCCCAAATGACATGTCTACTTTTATCTTTGGATCAGTGCGATCACAGGGATATCAAATTTGAATAGAGTTTATAATGTTTTCATACATCTACAAAAATTAAAACCTCCTGCACAAAAAAAAAAAATCTTCATTTTGCCAATCACTAATAACTTTTAATGTGGTGTCATTTTTCGCAACTTTTGATGGGGTTTTCAATGCTACCATTTTTAGCACTGTATAGTCTTTTGATCACTTTATAGTGAATTTTTTATATTTAGCAAAATGGCAAAAAAGTGACCTTTTTGACTTCGGCTGTTATTTTCGGTTACAAGGTTAAACGTTGGGAATAACTATTATTATATTTTGATAGATCGGACATTTTAGAACGTGGCGAAACCCAACATGTTTATGATTTTTACTGTTTATTTATATTTATATCAATTTTAGGGGAAGGGGCGGATTTGAATTTTTAGTTTTTTTAATGTAATTTTTTTTTTTTTTTTTACCATTTTGAAAAAAATCTATAACCATAGGTTGTCTGATCCTTCCATATACTGCCATACTACATACAGTATGGCAGTATATGATGATTTTCCATATCATCTATTACAATGTGCAAATCACACACTTTAATACATGTTGGCAAGTTTGGTATGTTTGGAGTGCTGCTTCATCCGTTTTGCCTTGTACACTTTAATACATAGTGTGAAACAGGTCTTTGCATGACCAGACACTGTCACAGTAACAGATCACCATTCCTGATGACGTCATGGGGAGTGACGATCAAAGCCAAAATGGCGGCGCCTGCACACCTTCGGCTTTTAAATGCCACTGACAGGTTTGCTGGTGGCGATTAAAGGGTTAAAATGTGCAATTGGTGTTACAAACACTGGAAATGGAGAGGGCTCGTCTGTGAGCCCTCTCCAAACACCCGCAGATGATGCCTGACATAATAATACGTCACACGTCGTTAAGGAGCTATCAGTTTTGTTGATAATAAACTATAGACAGTGCTAGGTATAGGACCTGGAGATCTGTGTAATCATACCTTTGTGTCTGTAGTAAATGGCAGAAATAAATGAGCTTAATAATCCAAGCTTTTGCCCTGTGCCCTGAGCAAGCAAGTGCCCTGAGCAAATCTCCTAGCCTGAGGAGCTTTTGGCTCTTTGCTAGGAACTGTTCCCCAGCCTTCCCCTCTATTGAGTGACTGAAGGGAGTATCCAACCGAAACCTTGATACAGCTGATACAGGGGAGAGGCTGTGGAGCAGCACAGTGCCGAGAGTAGAAAGCTCTTCAGGTTGATAGAGCCCTTGCAAGAGCTGCAGAGCTAAATTAGAACTTCCACAATCCTGAAGTTCCTAGAACATATATTAAGGCAGGACTACACGGTTCTCCGGGACTGCCTCCTAACACTGTCTACAGTCTTGTCTGGTGACAGATTTCCTTTAAACACTGTAGTGTGAAAAGGTCTCAGAAGTGTCCACCTTACTCTTTCATGAGTTAACAAACTATAACGTGATGTGGTTAACTCAGATAACAAGATAATATCTGCTTCCTGTCATCTCAAGGAATTGAATACTCACATAGAAGAGCCAGAAATACACATTTTTTCAGGTCAGTCACTTAGCTTTATAAGTTACCAAAGGATCAGCAACCAACAGGGGGTCATTTCTGTTAAAACTGCACACCCATTGCGCATGTATCGCATTGATGTACATCATTGCAAAGCTGTTTGAGGATATATTACTACTAAATTACATTTTCGTAATGAAAAAAAGTAAATGACTATACCCTGCCTTTTATACCCAAGGCACCCTGTATTTCAACTGGAAAATTTAAGAGAAGAAAAAGGTATAATCGTTTAAAGGGGTTGGCTACTGTTCAATAAATCTGTTCCATTAGACCAGTCTCTGCATGCATATGTATCTTTGCCTAA